>NC_056743.1:1702945508-1703253008 GCF_019279795.1 Protopterus annectens | reverse complement strand
GGAGGGAGGGTAAATTGGACTGCAGCAATGTGGATCTTCGAACATCTACATTTATGGTAGGTACAAAACTGTACTATGTTCTTCATCTCACATTGCTGCAGTCCTTACACTTGGGTAGAATCCCAAAGCAGAGGTCTGGGAGGATGGCCAAACTATAAGGAAGCAGGAGCTGCCAAAATGCCCTGCAAAACAGCAGTGGCAAAACCAGCCCTGGATTTAGAGTAAAGTGGCAGGTGATAATGCCTAGAGAAAGTATGCACTGAACTCCAAGTAGCTGCCTCCAAAATATCCTTGGTTGCCACCCCCCTCAAAAAAGCTGTCGAAGTGGCAGTAGCCCTAGTGGAATGAGGCCTAATCCCAGCTGGAATCTCCTTGCCATGATGGGAATAACAGAAAGCAATGCAAAACCCAATCCACTTAGAAATAGTTTGTTTTGACACAGGCTTGCCCTGAGAACTCAAAGCAAAAGAAACAAATAACTGCTGAGACTGCCTGAACCCTTTAGTTCTGTCCAAATAATATCGCAACTGCCTGTGTACATCTAAAGTGTGCAAAATCTTTTCCCCTTTATTTTGGGGATTTGCATAAAAAGTAGGCAAATGAATAGTTTGGTTTAAAGCCACACTAGAAACCACCTTAGGCATAAAGGAAGGATTAGTACGTAAAGATACCCTATCCTTATGGAAAATCAAGAAAGGCTCAACCGCCATAAGGGCCTGCAATTCAGAAACCCTTCTTGCAGAGGTAATGGCCAACAAAAAGCAGTCTTCCATGATAAATATTTCAACTCAGAAGTAGCTGCAGGCTCAAAAGGTTGTAGAGTGAGTTTCTCCAACACAAAATTGAGATCCCAAGCAGGAGTAGGAGCTCGTGGGGGTCTTATATTCTTTGCCCTCTAAGAAATTGCTTGAACAAAGGATGAGAAAACAATGGTGGGTCACAATCATAGTGAGCGAAATTGCTGCAGCATGAACCTTAATAGAAGAGAAAGACAAACCTTTGTCCAGTAATTCAGTAAGATATTGAAGAGCCACACTCAAATTAGGCTCAGAAACATCAAAATCTTTTGCTGCACTCCAAAATAAAATCTCTTCCACTTATCTGCGTACACTTTCCTTGTACTAGGCCTTCTAGCTTCCAAAATAACATTCAAAACTTGCTGAGGAAGTGGAGGCCCACTATGGTTCAAAACAGAATATGCCAGGCTGTTAGGTGCAGAGAGTGAAGCTTGACATTGAGCAAATGGCTGTCCTCCTGTGACAACAGGTGTGGAATCGAAGGCAAAGGCCATGGAGGCTTCCGTGCCAGACTTCTCAGTAATGGGTACCAGTGCTGTCGAGGCCAATCTGGAGCTATTAAAATCATCCTTGGCTTGTCCTGTCTGACCTTGAGAAGTACCTTTGGGAGGAGAGGCAGAGGTGGAAAGGCATACACATGAAGATTGCTCCAATTGAAAGAAAGAGCATCCACTCTCCAAGCTGTGGGATGAAAACTTTATGTACAAAACTTTGGCAGCTGGTGGTTTAGTGGAGAAGCGAACAGATCTATGTCTGGAGTTCCCCATGACACTGTCAATTTCTGAAATACATGAGGATCCAATTTCCACTCGTGGGGATCCATAATTGTCTGCTCAACACATCTGCTAAGGAGTTCTGTGCTCCGGCAGAAACCTTGCCTGAAGATTGAGCTGCAAACTGAGAGCAGTCTCCCACAAAATCATTGCTTGCCTGCATAGAGGATAAGAATCGTTCCCCCTTGCTTGTTGATGTACCACATGACAGTTGTGTTGTCTGTTAGAATCAACACCTGCCCTGGAAGAAGTAAATCCTTGAAAGCTATTAATGCAAACTGGACTGCTAACATCTCCTTCAGGTTGATATGTAGATGTTGTAGTCTGGCAGGCCACTTGTCTTGTATCCACTTTCCATTTAGATGGGCTCCCAAGCTTTGTCTGAGGCATCTGTCGTTAAAATCTGACTCGCCTCTGGCCGGGTCACAGAGAGTCCCTTGTTTAGGTGACATTCCTGAGCCCACCACAAAAATTCCTTTTGAATGCAAGGTATTATTTGAATGACAGTGTCCAGATCCTGGCAGTGCTGTGTCCATACATTTTTGAGATACCATTGCAGCTTCCTCATACGCAGTTTGGCATTGGGAAGCACCAGAATACAAGATGCCATGAACCCTAAGGCTTGAAGGACTGTCCTTGCAGTCAGCCCGGACTGATGAGATAGTTGATGGAAGTAAAGGGAAAGACTCTTTTGTTTGTCCGGGGTTAAAAGGCCATCTGGGATGCTGTATTCAGTCTCACACCCAGAAAGCACATGTCTTGAGAGGGTACTAGACTGGACTTTATTTCGTTCACAGAATACCCCAGGCATCTTAGCACTGCTATCACATATTCCAAATGATGAAGAAGCTCTTCCTTCCTTGAGCCAGAATCAGGCAGTCGTCCAAATAAGGATAGATCTGTATTCCTTTTAGCCTGAAGAAAGCTATCACTGGAGCCAGAACTTTCGCGAACACTCTGGGCAGTAGATAAGCCAAAGGGCAATGCAGAGAACTGATAGTGAGAAGTCCCAGCTCAAAACGCAGATACTTCCTGCAACTTAGTCTGATAGGAACATGAAGGTAAGCCTCCTTGAGATCCAAAGTTACCATCCAATGATCTTTGCCCAGCAGAGGTAAAAGCTGTTGTAACGTCAACATTTTGAACTTGGGAATGTCCAGATAAGTGTTGAGGATAGATAAATCCAAAACTGGTCTCCACGTGTTCCCCTTCTTTGGTACTAGGAACAGGCGAGAATAAAATCCTAGGCCCACTTCTGGCATAGGGACCGGCTGTATAGCCCCTATTTGGAGTAACAGAGAAACTTGCTTGTGGGCCTCTATTCTTTGTTGAGGAGGAACGTCTGGCATGCCTTTGAAAGGAGGCAAGGTATGGAAATAAAACCTGTAACCGTGGTGTATGATATCCAATACCCATCTGTCTTGGGTAATTAAACTCCAACTTTCTTTGAAAAGTGCCAACCTTCCTCCCAAAGGTGCTGCCAGACGAGAAGGCTCTGGCAGCTGAAAAGGTAGGTCATTGGGTCTGTTTACGAAAGGACTGACCCCTGCCCTCACCCGAAGACTGTGCAGGAGAACTCCCTGTTCTAGGCCTGAAAGAGCCCTGAGCTCTGCCCCTACCACGTCTAGATCTACCCCTAGACTGGGAATCATAAGAAGGATACGTCCACCCCTTAGTAGGCCAATTTCTACTAAACTTAGGAGGCTGGACCTGCAAAAAATCTTTAACAGTCTGCATAGACTTAGCCTTGTCTTCCATTTTCTTCAAAACTGCCTCAACAGGAGAACCAAACAACACGTCAGATTGTAAAGGAGCATCTAAAATCCTTGTTTTAACATGGTCAAATAAATTTTGATCCCTCAGCCAGGTGTGCCTGCGAAGAACTGACCCAGTGGCAGCCACCCTAGACGAGGCCTGTACAGCATCAAAACCACATTGCAAAGAATGCTTACCCACCTGTTCAGAAACATGTACTAAATCTTGCAACTCTTTACAATCAATACCTTCTGCCAGAGCATCAACCTTAGACTTCAATTGTGAAAGAAGATAGTTCTGGTATTTCAACATGTGAAACTGGCAATTCAAAGCCCTCATAGCAAGAGTGGAAGAAGTATAAACTTTCTTTCCCCATCTATCCAAGGCCCTGGCCTCTTTGTCTGCAGGAACCGGATTCTTTACAACAGAAGCCTTAACACCTTTAGGCCCCTGGCTAACAGTTTCTGGGTCTGCCCTAGGACTCTTAAAAGATACTTATGAGCTTCAGGCACCCTGTAATACCTATCCGGTTTAACAGGAGCAGGAGGTAAAGAATCAGGATTAAGAGAAGCCTCTGTAAAACATCTTCCACTACATCCAAAACAGGAGGTATAGCCAAAGGCCTATGCTGGGGTAAAAACAAAAATTCCCTAAGCCTTTTCCTGGAATCAGAGAAGTCCTGACCTTCCCACTTAAAATGCTCCCTCATGGAATGAAGAGTTTCTGAAAAAGAAAAATCCTCAGGAGGAGAAGCAGAAGGAGTAGAATCATCCACATCAGAATCAGAATAAGGAGAATACTCCTGCAAGTCTTCAGCCGAAGACTCCGAAACATCTGAAGCCTGCTCAAAACTCCCTAGCTCAGGCTCCACCCTAGGTCTCTTATCAGGAGGGGGCACAGAACCCCTAATCAAAGTAATCAAATCTTCTGCCATTTTAAGCATATGCTTCTTGGGCACAGTTCCTGAAGAACTAGGGGTAACACCAACTGAAGCTAAACCTGGCCTGCCCCTGGGAGAAGCCTTGGAAACAGAAGGAGAGGGCCTAACCACCCTAGGCAGGGAGGGGAGTATAGTAACCTGAGAAGCCCCATCCGCCTGGCCTGCCTCCTGAGAGGCCACATCCTGCAATAACAAAGTCTCTCCCTGGGATCCCAAAGAAACCTCCGGTGGAACCACCGGCTCCACCGACGCCTCCAAAGAACCGGCGTCCGGTACTGACGGTTCCTCTAGCCTAGGTTTAACAGCTTTGTCCTTGCGCTTCTTCGAAGAAGCGGGCGTCGGAGCATCCGACGGCATTTTATAATTGCACCGCTTCCCGAAGACTAACCTGGCACAATCTAATCTTCTCTTAATAGTGCGCTTATTGAATCTAGCACAAGAGCGACACCCAACAACGTCGTGCTCAGGCCCTAAACAAGGAATACACAAAGTATGGTAGTCTCTATGCGGTATCTGTTTCCCACAAGAAATACAATTATTCACTTTTTCTGACATCCGTAAACCACTGAGGCAAGAAAAAACTAAAATATTCCCCAACGGGGTACTTAGCCAACTTTGATTCGGTCTGAAACTCTGAAATCGAACAATTTCAGAACGCCAACCGGCACTTGCAACGCTGCTTCTGCATCGGACCATGCGGCAAAAAAGACTGGGGATATGACGTCGGTCATGCGCATTTGTACCCTGACGTCCTGATGTCAGTCAAATGCGCCTTGACCGACGTCAGCCTTATACTTTGATATTCGGGCCGACCGAGGACAGCGGACTACCCAAGTGTAAGGACTGCAGCAATGTGAGATGAAGAACATCAATACTGATTTCATTAACTTTCATCTTACTTTGACTTAGGACTGGGGTCCATTCCCATCATGGTATTAGAAACCCAAAAGATTTGGAGAAATTGATAAAGGATATTCCAGAGCACGGCGGAGCCAAAGGATCCCCTGTTTCTTGATACAGTGTCTAACTTACAATGAGAAATGAAGACCAAGTGGCTGCTGAACAGTTATTGTCCAACAAAACTCTGGTCCAAAAAGCCTCAGAAGTGGCCATAGATCTTGTAGTGTGTGCTTTCACCTGGCCTGGTGGGGAAGCCCCCCTGACAGAATACGCTCGAATGATACACTGGAAAATCCAACGGGCAACAGTAACTTTGGAGATTAGTTTCCCTAAAACTAAGTAAACTTGGAGTAAAAAACAAAGAGGTGGCCAGACTTACGAAATGTTTTTGTCCTGTGTAATAGAAACGTAATTGTCTGTCTACATCCAACAATTGTTATTTATATTCTTCCTTATTTTGAAAATTTGGAAAGACCAAGAGATTAATCATGTGATTAATGTTGGCCTCTGAAGCTACTTTGGGAAGAAAAGATGGATTAGTGTGCAGACACACCCTTCCCTTATGAAAAATCATACAAGGGACCTTAACCGATAGTACTTGATGTTCCGGCACTCTCTTGTCACAAGTTATGGCAACTAAGAATACCATCTTCCAGGACAGAAATTGCAGATCCATTAAAGTTGCAGGTTCAAATGGGGGCGACACTAAAGCCTGAAGCACTAATGCAAGATCCCATGGTGGCGTAGGATCCTTCACTGGGGGTCGTAGAAGAAAAGTACCTTTAAGGAAAGTCTTGCAAGGCTTTGAAGAAGCTAAGGAAGCCATATTCTCTTACCACATGAAAGTTAGAAATTGCAACCAGTTGAACTTTGACTGTACACAAACTGGCTCCTTGTTGAAAACGCCCCGATAAAAATTCCAACACTGCAGAAACTGAAGCAGTAAATGGATCCAATGCACACTGCGAAGCCCATATAGAAAAACATTTCCACTTGCTATAGTATACCTCACTGATAGAAGACTTGCAAGCTGCCACCAGAATTCGTTTGACAGGAGAAGATAAACTGGGAGTCCTGATAATCATGGGAACTGGAGCAACCAAGCAGTGAATTTTAGACTGTCCAGGTCTAGATGTGGAATCCCTGAGGGATGAGAAATGAGATCCGGAGCTGGATCAAACGTCCATGGTGAAGTCAACATATGAGACCACAGAGAGGGAAACCAGACTTGGCGAGGCCAGAATGGGGTAATGGGGATCACGAAGCTCCCCAGCCTGCGAGCTTTCTGAAAAAAATTTTGGTATCAAGTGAAGAGGAGGATAAGCATACAAAAGACCAGGAGGTCAAGCATAAGTCAGAGCATCTCTGGAGGCTTCCCCCTGAGGGGGCTTCAGAGAGAAGAACTCGCTACATTTCGCACTGGAAGGAGATGCAAATAAATCGCAGCAAGACTGACCCCACTTGTGAAAATTCTGTTCTGCTACTGGAAGGTTCAGAGACCACTCATAAGGCATCAAGATAGATTTGTTGAGCCTGTCCGCTAGAATGTTGAACCATCCCAAAATGTGCGTTGCCACCAGAAAACAGTTGGAGGAGACTGCCCATTCCCACACTCTCATGGCTTCATGACAAAGGGGGGTAAAGATTTGGTTCCCCCCGTATGTTCATGTACCAGACCACCAACATACTGTCTGTCTGTACTGCAATTGTTCCTGAGAGAAGATGAGCATGGAGAGCCTGCAATATGAGAAGCACCGCCCTCATCTCCAAGACGTTGATATGCAAACTGGTCTCGTAGGGGGGACCACACGCCTTGAACTGTCCTTCCTGAGCATTGCCCCCCCACACACACTCCAGCTGGGAGGCATCTGTAGTCACCATGGCCTTGGGAAATGATGGGAGAAAGGGACGTCCTTGAATCAGATCCAGGGAAAGAATCCACAACCTAAGACAGTCCCTTGCACATTCAAGAGATTCGAACTGGGTGAGACAATGGGAGATCTAACAGAGACCAGAGTACTGAAAGGGTCCACTGCCACTGAAGAATTCGCATGTGGAGGCACGTCAAGGGTAAAAGACTCATCGTGGCCACCACTGACCCAAATGCCCACAGTACCACTTCTGCCGGAGAGTGGGTTTGAAGAACATGTAGCTTCAGATTGCATATCCTGTCTGGAGTAAGGAAAACTCTTGTCTGAACTGCGTCTAACCGAACCCCAATTAAGTCTGAACTAGTGCCAGAGATGATTTGCTGAGATTGATGGTGATGCCTAACCTCTGGGCTAGTAGTAGAAAGGAATCGCTTGCTTGACAAAGTTGATACCTGGAATCGTCCAGGTAGGGAAATACCTGAATGCCCTAGAGTCTCAGGTGACCCGGTACTACTGACATAACTATGCACCCGGAGGTCTGTGGTGAGACCAAAGGGGAGCGCTCTGAACTGATAATGACTGACTCAGTCAGAAGTGGACAAACTTCCGAGAGCGTCCGTCCATCTTGATATGATAGTATGCATCCTGGAGATCGATCGAGCACATCCAATCATTCCCCTGCAAGAATGGCAGGACAGACTGAAGGGTAACCATTCGGAATTTTGTCTTGTCCACTGACAGTTTCAAGGTGGACATATCCAGAATTGGCCATTTGGCACTAAAAAGAACATAGAATAAATGCCTAAACCAGACTGGTCTTGGGTGACATGTTGGATGACTCATTTTTCTAGCAGCTTTGCTATTTCCAGTGTTGCATCCTCCCTGTGTGCAGGTGGGACATCTGGGAGGTGTTTTGGTGGTAGGGGTGGTTCGAGGAATAGGACCGAATAACCTTTGGATATAATCTGCAACATCTAAAGATCTGTTGTGATGGACTCCCACTCCTTTATGTGTAATAACCGGCCCCAACTGCCTCCAGAGGCGAGCAGTCGGGCAACCCTTCGGGGCTGCTGCATGGGTTCATAGGTTGGTACTAAGCTACTATATAAACCTTGCCATAACAATTCCCTGACTATTTCTTCTCACAATATTTACTTCCCTGGGACCTTAGGGTCAGTCAGAGAAAGGTTCTCGAGACCCATAATTTCACAGACCCCCCCTGCCTCTAGGGCCACGTCTATCGTATCCCCCCTCTGCCCCTGGGGGAAGGGGAGTCCTGAGTGTCTTGGGGAAAATTCTGAGATATCCAGAACCACATCTTCTTAGTCCCTCGCCTCGAGTCCTAGAAAAGGACTGCTGAGGGATGGAGAAGTGTATCCCGACAGCATACAGAGTCTTCCCGTCCTTCTCACTCTGAACTAACATCTCTTGTACTGACTTTCCAAACAGGGAGGAACCATCGTACGGGGCATTAGTGAACGACATCTTAAAAGGTTCTGAGAACTGACAGAGCCAGAGCCAGGCAAGTCGTCTCATGGCAACGCCTGTACCAGCTGCTCTAGCAGCTCCCTCAGTAGCATGGGAGACGAGAGCATAGAAGTATTTGCAACTGACTTTAGAGTGGCCATACGAGCAGAAAACAACTTCTTGTCCTCTGCAGACATGGACTCAGGGGTCGACTCAGTGATCTTCTTCACTAGGTCTCGCTGCTAAAGAAAAAGTCGCTGAAGCATACACCCGCTTCCCAAATCAGTCCATCGCCCTTGACTCTCAGTCGGGAGAATGAACAGTAGAGCTCTCCAGAGCAAGAACTTAGTGGTAGCTGCCACCACCACAGTATCAACCGGGGACCCCTTGTTCCATTGTGTCCAGGGGAGAGCTTAGAACCTTATACGGGCACTTTGGGATGGGCTCCAGCAGGTCTGGTTCCTTCCATGCCTGAGATGTTATCAGGTCCACTAAAGGATGAGCGGGAGGGGACACAGAGGAAACAGAGGGGCCTGCACTAAATGCCTTGAGGAACACCGATTCGTCCGAGCCTCTCCCTTTTCGATTTTTCATCTTCCCTGGACCTCTTGGTGGGAGAGAGTCACAGGGGCCAGGGAGGCGGAAGAAGCTGAAGCGGGGGGTGCCGGGAATACAGTCCCCAAAGAGGGAAGGAGGCCCTTTAGGATTAATTTATCCCTCCTGTCCTTCAATGCCTTGGGATTAAACCTGGCACTGATGGAACAGGAGGTCTGCAGATGGGCCACCCCCAGACACACCATGCACATAGTGTGGCCATCACACTTTCTGTGGCTTGGGAGTTTTGGACATGTTCCCAAGGCAGGCCCAGCACACACACACACCACACACCATAAAAAAGTAAAGAAAGTAGAGAAAAGTGTTTTTTATATATATATATATATATATATATATATATATATATATATATATATATATATATATATATTATAAACGACAGATCTGTAACCCACAGGCTGAAGATCAAATGAAGACAACTACTTCAGGTCAGCAGATATTCAAACAGATCACTGCTGCAATGGACTAAGCTATATGGGATTTCCTGCCAAGGATCAGAGCCAGTCAATTTAAGTTTCAAGGCATCCCACACATTCTAACCTCTACCCTGCATAACAAAAGCAGGAGAAAAATCAATGGAGGAGTTTGTTAATTCCCCTTTAAATGGGATCCATACCAATAAAATCCCATACCCTTGCATAAAAAACAGAAAAAAAGAGGGTGCATCTACGGCAGGAGTGATCTAATCAAACATCTACACTTATGGACAAGTTCACTTTACACAACTCTTATTATGTTCATCATTACATTACTGCAGCAGTATCCTAAGCTATAATGGACAGATACCATATCTTAGATAATCAGAAGGAAGGGTGGCCAAAATCACACTCCACTGATGAGCAAAAGTTTGTCTACAGTACACTTCGAGTCCACCCCAACAAAAAGCCAAAGCATGGGCACTGACCTTGCCTGGAAGTGATAAGCTATTGCTTACTGTTTCCGTCATAACCAATAACCATTTAGAAATTGCCTGTTTTGACACTGCTTGCCCCTTTTCTTACCCTCTTAGGATACAAAACAGATGGTTAGCAGTCATGAAGGTTTGTCCTACTAAAGTAGGATCACAGTATGAAGGATGCTGTCCTTTTCCCCATTTTCTTTCCAGGGCCAAAATACATCACCTGGCGAAATGTAAACTCTGAAATTAACTTGGAAATCAGGATTTCTTTTCAATGGAACCTTATCTTTTTCCAAAATGCGACAGGGATGACTCACCATAAAAGCTTGCAAGTCAGACACTGTTCTTTCAAGAAGTCAGAGCAATAAGCAACACTGGTTTTCCAAGATAAAATATTGGAAACAGCCTGGTGAGCTAGTAAAAGAAAACATTTTAAGTTATTCCAGGACAAAATTAAGATCCCCAAGAGGAATCCCCAGCCTACTTGGTGAAAGTAAAGTTAACTACCCTTTCAAGAAACTGTTTGACATGAGGCTGGATCGAAAGGGGTAGGAAATTTAAAGACAAAAAAAAAAAGATATGACAAAGATGAAATATGGTAAACAGCAAGAAAGGAAAGACAACTCACAAAAACTGAAGATCCAGAGGCATTTTAGTCCTGGATACTAAGGCACCAACTAGAAAATCTCTTCCAGTTGCCCATATAGGACTTTCTAGTAGCAGGTTACTTTTGCCTCCTTTAAAACCTGCAGCACAACCTCAGAAAAAAGGTACCTAAATTAATCCAAAATAAATTCTAACATCCAGGCAGTTAAGTGAAGACTTTAAAGGCTGAGATATTTCAAACAACCCGTTCTGTGTGAGCAAGTCCATTCTGTGAGAAATTGCCCCTGGCCATATTCAGGAGACAGGAGAACTCCTGCCTGGGCCAAAAGGGAGTCAACACAAATACATTTGGGGAGCCCTTCTGTATCTATAAAGACCAAAGTTATCAAAAGAAAGGGTGAAAAATGATGAACAACATTCCTGTCCCATGGTAATGAAAGGAACATGTCTTCCTGGCTTGACTGCAGGGGGCACTGGAGCTGAATTTCTGTAATTATTTGTTGTGTCTGGAGGCAAACAGATGTACTTGACGATTTCTACATAGGCATCCTTGTGGAAGATTCCAGTTTCAACCTCTGAGAGCCTATCCCCCAGGGATTACCTCAGTGTCACTGCTCAACAGAGGCACAGCAAAATAATAGTTCCCATTCCCCCTAGGGGTGGCTTAAGCTTACCACAAACTATGGGGCTTAGGCTAAAAAATGCCTCGGGCAGATAGCCTAGTATGAACCTATGAACCTATGAACCTATCCTTGACCTGGTCTTGCTCAGCTTGCTTGCAACAACATTTTGCTCTAACAGAAAGTAGGTAGTCTGAAATTAACATACCAGACCAAGTCGCAAGACTCCAAACTACCACAGAAAGTGTACAAGAGATATCTAGTCTCTGAATAAAAAAAATAGGATTTCATTCTGCTCCCACTGAAACAGTTCCCACTTCAGGAAAAAGGAGTCTGAAGAAAAACTTTTCTTAGTCAGATTCCCCACAACAGAGAGAAAGCATTCCAGTCTAAATCATGTTTCTTAACTAAAGATCAGCATCACAGAACCAGAAAAACTTTTCTTTTTAAAAAGGGAAAGGATTCACCATGTTAGTCTAACAATTTTTTTGCACTGAGATTTAAGGGAAGAGAATGTCTAGTTTTCTTGCTTTCTTTTTCTGGGTCCCCACCCCTCAGAAGGAAAACAAAAAGGGTTAAAGGAAGGTCCTTTCCCTAGAGGGAAGCTCCTCAGAGTGGCTTACTGGAGAAGCACCCCTGGGGCTGCTTTTCAAGCATATCAGGGAATGTTCTCCCTTACCCGAAAGGCAAAAGAACAAGCCACAGAAGTGCCTGCCTCCTGGTTCTTACTGGCTTCCCATGGAGCTACACCACAGGGCCAGAAGAATAGGAGTGGTGTGAGCAATTACTGATGGTCAGGGAGAAGTCACTTAAAAGGCAGCTAAGGCAAAAAAAGACTCCCAATTTTATTCTTCCTTGTGGCATGGGTAGGGATCAATAAACTTACCAGGATCCAAGCCCATAATCAACCCACTAAAAAATTCTCATAGGTGGATGACAGTGTACAACAATCAGTGGTACTAGTTAACTGTAAAAGTTTGTTTAGTAGTAAATTTAGTGACAAACACCAAACAAGCAAGCTCCAGCCTCTAAACACAGCTACACATAAACCGCATTTTTTACGGGAAAAAAACAAAAAAATGAATCCAGAAAATCTCCAGAGACCCAGGACCTGATGTCAGCCAAAAAGGGTGAATGAAAGTCACTACAGCTGGATGTGTTAACACTAAACAAAAAAAATTAATTTTGGAGGTAAACTATTTTAATGGCAACCTTCAAAAGCAAAACAGAAGATTCCCCTCAGGAAACCTTAGCTACCAAAAAAATGAAGGAGTTGGACAAGAATTTTTAGTGACAGCGACTAAAATTTTATAGAAAAATGTTTGATGACCAAGAAATTTTTTATTCAGAAATGTAGAAGGTAGTCCCCAATGTGGCAAATATCTACCCAGCCTTGAAGAAGCGTTAACATAAAGTCGATTTCCCAAAGCTTGGTGAGGAGCTTATTCTTCTGCAGCAAAATTCTTTATAGTTTTTGGCACCACAACCTCAGATTTCCTCCTGCTTCCCTACTGCAAAAGGGAGGCTAGGGTGCATGAACGGTGCCCCAAAGCTTTGTAATATGGCTATCAGGTCCAATCTTTAACAGAATGTCCCATATTCCTTAGGTGATAGTGATCCAATGATGTACAGCTGTCAGACATTTCAAATCACATGCGGGGAAAGCAAGATAAAAGGAGGGATTTTTCAAAACATAGGTATCAAAAGTTTCAATGCAAAAATAAATGAATACACAGAAGCTAGCATAAAAACAGACATTTCAAAAGAAGGCCACATGTGCAACAAAAAGGGAATCAAAGCACATGCTAAAGCTCACAAAAGCTGAAGAAACTGAAGCAATCAGAACACACACGATATTCACCAATCTGACTACTTACCAAAATGCTTGATCTGGTTTTCATATTTTTCTACAAATGTCTTATGTTTGTGTTCTTTCTCTTCCTCAGTTTCCTCCTTTTTTTCTACCTTGACATTGACTACACTCTGCAGCAGAAACAAAACATACTATTTACCTTCTGTCACACTGTTAGAACTTTTAGTTACGTACTTACCATAACTTTGGATGTATGGGATCCATCTCGCCTACATTCATAACTGATGGGTTCGGAGCCGATCCGTCGGCTCCGACTCGGCCACTATACACTAGAACGAAGTCTCTCATTGGCTGAGCTACCCCTTATCCCAGAATGCACCACGCCTGCTTCCCCAGATCTTGTTTGTTCGCTTTCATACATTCATACAGGTACAGAAACACATACCAATAACTGTAAACAACTAGAGCCCTTCCAGAGGAGAGCTTAGCATGATCAACATTTCCTCCAAATCAAAAAGGTAGGGGGAAGGAGGGTGGGTATGTATGAATGTAGGCGAGATGGATCCCATACATCCAAAGTTATGGTAAGTACATAACTAAAAGATGTAATGGGATCCTATCTCGCCTACATTCATAACTGATGGGACAGCGTCCCTAGCACCTAAACCCTGGGTGGCTCACTGGAACACACTCCTGAGAACTGCGGAACCAAATGAAGCTCTGCCTCGGGAAGCCACATCAACCTTGTAATGAGAAATGAAGGTATGCGGAGAAGACCAAGTAGCAGCCGCACAAATATCATCTATTGAAACTTTGGAGTGAAAGGCTACAGAAGTGGCCATAGCCCTGGTAGAATGAGCTTTGAGGGGGAAAGGCAACTCTCTGCCTGACTGGGAATAAATGAAGGAGATGCAATCCTTAATCCATTTGGCAATGGTGGTTTTGGCAACTGGTAGACCTAACCTATTCTCCGCAAAGGACACAAACAGTTGGTCAGATTTACGTGTCTGAGTGGTCCTATCCAAGTAAAAACGCAGTTGCCTGTGAACATCCAACTGGTGGAAGGTATATTCTGCTCTATTAGAAAAATTAGGAAAGAAGGCTGGGAGCTCCAAGGATTGCTGAATGCAAAAAGGGGATGCTACCTTAGGCAAAAAGGATGGATTCAATCTAAGGGAAACTCTGTCTTTGTGAAAAATCAAATAAGGAGGGGAAGAACAGAGAGCCTGAAGCTCTGAAACGCGCTTAGCAGAAGTTATTGCCACTAGAAAGGCAGTTTTCCACGACAGAAATTTTATATCACAAGTGGCTGCCGGCTCAAAGGGACGGGCAGTTAGAGAGGCCAGAACCAAATTTAAGTCCCAAGGGGGCACAGGATGAGCCATAGGAGGCCTGAGGAGCCAGGCTCCTTTAAGAAAGGACTTGCAAAGTCTGTTAGCCATTAAAGAAGGCTCTATAGCAACATGAAAATTAGATATAGCCGCCAGTTGAACTTTAAGTGTGGAGACTGAAGAGCCTGAATGAAACAATGAAGCTAGAAATTCCAAGACCTGCGGAACTGGGGCTGTAAGAGGATCAATGCCTCGCTGCTGGGCCCAACAAACAAACCTTTTCCATTTGCTGGAATACAGCTTCATGGTAGACGGCTTGTGGGAGGAGGACAAGATGTGCATCACTTCCGAAGAAAGAGAGAGATCTCTAACTAAGGATGGAAGTGGAGTAACCAAGCAGCCAGTCGCAACGACCGGAGGGACGGATGAGAGTGTCCCGACTGATGAGACAACAGATCCGGCACTGGGTCCAGAATCCAGGGGCCCTGTACCGCATACTTCTGAAGGAATGGGAACCAAACCTGATGGGGCCAATGTGGGGCGACTAAAATCATGTGGCACCCGACATGAAGAGCCTTCTGAATCACCCTCGGGAGAAGGGAAATCGGGGGGGAAGGCATACAGCAGACCCGGGGGCCAATTGTGGGCTAGAGCGTCCCTGGGAGACTGCCCCTGAGAGGGAGTCAGAGTGAAGAACTCTCTGCACTTCGCATTGTTGGGGCTGGCGAACAAGTCGCAACAAGGGAGACCCCATTCGGCGAAGATCTGCGCAGCCACTCTGTTGTTGAGGGACCACTCGTGGGGCAACAGAAGAGTCCTGCTGAGCCTGTCTGCAATCACATTGGCTTTTCCCGGAATGTGCGTGGCTACTAAGAAACGTCGAGAGGCTATGGCCCAGCGCCATACTCTCATGGCCTCCCTGCAAAGGGGGTAGGACCTGGTTCCGTCCTGCTTGTTTATGTGCCAAACTACCGACATATTGTCGGATAGAATCGCAATAGTAACTTGGGGGGAGAGCATGATGAAGTGCTTGTAAAACCAGAAGCACCGCTCTCATTGCCAGGATATTGATGTGAAGGTGCGCTTCGCAATCCTACCAAGTGCCTTGGACAGACCTGTCCAGATAATGACCCCCCCACCCTATCTGGGAGGCGTCCGTGGTCACTGTGGCAACACGGGGCTGAAGGGCGAAAGGACGCCCCCGGTCCAGGTTGGACCGAAATAGCCATCAACGGAGGTCCCGACGACAACTGTCCGTATTCAGAACCAGGTGGTTCAGGGGAAGTTCTTGGTACGACCATTGAACCGATAATAGCCATTCCAGCACCCGCATGTGCAGCCTGGCTAACGGTACTAGGAGGATAGTTGCAGCCATCGGGCCCAATAACTGAAGAATCTGTCTGGCAGGAACTTGAGATTTGGGTAACAAATTTAGAACCTGTGATTGTAGAACCTGAATTCTCTCTGATGGCAAAAATGCCCGCATTCTTTTTGTGTCTAATTCTGCGCCTATAAAGGTGATACACTGAGATGGCCGCAGCACAGATTTTTTCCAATTGAAAGTGATTCCTAGCGAGAGACCCAAGGTTACTGTGGCCATCAGCGCTCGAATCAGTAGATGCTTGGAGGTGGCAGTGAGGAGCCAGTCGTCGAGATAGGGAAACACTTGGAATCCTAGACTTCTCAAGTGAGCTGTCACCACTGCCAGACACTTGGTAAACACCCTGGGGGCTGTGGTGAGACCAAAGGGCAGTGCTCGAAACTGGAAATGACTGGTTCCTAGGCGGAAGCGTAAATGACTCCTGGACTCTTGACGTATCAAAATGTGATAGTAAGCGTCCTTGAGGTCTATGGAGCACATCCAGATATCCTTCTCCAATAACGGAAGAATGGACTGAAGGGTGACCATCCGGAACTTGGACTTCTTCACAAAACGATTTAAAGAGCTTAGGTCCAAAATGGGCCTTACGTCCCCTGTCTTTTTTGGCACCAAAAATAATCTTGAGTAAGTTCCTGATCCGATCTGGTCGGCGGGGACGGGCTGGATGACCCCTTTGCTTAGCAGCTTTGAAACTTCTACGGCTCCCAGATCCCGCTGACTGGGTGGAACGTCCGGGATTCTCCTTGTAGGAGGAGGGGGCTTGAAAAAGGGGATGAGGTAGCCTCCGGTTACAATGCGAAGCACCCACTGATCCTTGGTTATCGATTCCCAAGCCTGTGGGTGTTTCGCAAAACGGCCCCCGACTGGCTCTGGAGAAACACAGCCGGGCCACATCCTAGGGATGTTGAAGGTAGGAGGAACCACGAAAGGAGTAGCGGTCTCCAGAGTTACGGGGGCCTCTGCCACCTCTAGGGCGGCGTCTTCCTGAATCCCCCCCCCTGCCTCTGGAGGGGGGATCACTCGGTGGAGTAGAGAAGAACTTTTGGGATTTCCTGAACCCCATTTTCCCTCCTCTCTGGGCCTTGGGATAAGGTCTAGAGGGAGCGGTAAAAAGGGCCCCAACGGCAGTCAAGGTCTTGCCCTCCTGCTCGCACCGAGTAAGTGTGTCCTTCACCTTGGGTCCAAACAAAGAAGACCCATCAAAGGGGGCGTCGGCGAAGGAAGACTTAAAGGCCTCCGCGAGTGGACACAAGCGTAACCAGGCTTGTCTCCCAAGAGCCACTCCTGTGCCCGCTGCTCTACTCGCCCCTTCGGCTGCATAGGAAATGAGCCTCATGGACGAGTTGACAATAGAAGATAGGGCAGTCATCTGGGCGCCTACGGTCTGTGCTAACGCCTCAGGAAGGTTACCCGCAAGGGACTCTAACTCCTTGAGGAGGTCCCTTTGGAGCCTTGTAAAATGACAGAGATAGTTCAGCGACCGCAGGGTAAAGGTCGCTGAAGAAAGGTTACGCTTCCCGTACCTATCCATGCTCCTAGAATCCTTATTAGGAGGATGAATTGACGTTGAAGCCTCTGCCATGTCCTGCTGAGTGGCAGATGCCACCACCATAGCATCAACTGCAACACCCTTAGTGAGGAATTCCTTCTGGGGAGGAAATACGTGGGGCTTACGAAAACTGTTTCAGTCACACAACAAGAAAAATTAGATAGATAGACATACAATAAGGGCAAATGCCCTCTAACTTAAAAGGGCCTTGCCCAGTACACTAGTAGCGCAAAAAAGAATAAAATTTAACTTTACACAAAACAGACCACAAACGCTCACAAAGCTGTTAAAACAGCTGTTTGTTTAAAAGCTGACAGAAACCCTAGCCAAAAATGACCAAAAGGTCAAGAAAAAAACACTTAGCTCCAGCCAAGTTCGAGACCACGTCCGGCTTGAAAAGCGGCAAACGAGATCTGGGGAAGCAGGCGTGATGCATTCTGGGATAAGGGGTAGCCCAGCCAATGAGAGACTTCGTTCTAGTGTATAGTGGCCGAGTCGGAGCCGACGGATCGGCTCCAAACCCATCAGTTATTAATGTAGGCGAGATAGGATCCCATTACATCCTGTTTTCTACTGTTTAATTAGCAAAGGCTTAAGTTATCTTATTGTGTGCCACAACTTTAAACACAATCTTGCAAAGTCGCTCTTTACTCCCCCACTTTTGTGCAAGCACATCACCTTTTCTTGCAATTTCTCTGGATGTGCAGCACTCCCTCCCTCTGTGTATCACATCTGTGTTGTGGTACACACCTGTTTACATAAGTCTGCATGCACATTTCTCCAATACGCCCCTCCTTCCTAAAACACTACAGAAGCAACTCGTGCATCCTAAACCCAAATATGCAGCTTGATCAGATTTGCTCGACTTTCCCCTCAAAATTCAGTCTATTTTTTGCACAGTTAACACTTCAGAGCTTGAATAAAATCAGTAAAGACAGGCAACTTTAAACACTTTGCAAAACCTTACTGCAGTAAACAGAACTATTTAAAATATAATGCAGTTCTAGTTACTATCTTACAAGGCTGGTCTATACCATTCAAATAAAATCCTAAGTTAGCCAGGTGAGCTTATTCTCCATTTCCATGTCTGGTAGTCATCATTCTGGGTTTATGCACTCAGCACAGTTGGGGCACTCAATGGCAGTACCAAAGGACAGAAAAAATGGGTAATTGCAGCTTTCAAGCATTACTTAATACAATGATTGAGTTCGAAAGTCCAAAACTTCCCTTCACTACCATAAAGGATTTCAGAAAGTGCTAATGCACACAGCAAAAATTTGCTCCCTGTTACCATACAAAATTTTTTCTTCTTCTATCGTTCTTTTTTCTCACCAATTACTGCTGTCCCAGTACTCCATGTGGGTCTACCAGCATCCCAATAAATCCCTAATCCAATGTCTGAAATTTAGGCAGGGTCAGCAAGGATCTTAAGGAAGCCCAGGGGGCAGTGTTAGCAACATCCATCCTTTTTTTTTTTTTGTGCCTGCTTTTCATCTACCAGTTTTTTCACTTCCCTCCTCCCTTTGCAGTCCTTGTTGTTAGAGTGGTGAGTGTGCAATCAAGATGTGGCATTTTGCCCCAACTCCACAACAGCAAAGCCATGTCTCCATCCTTACCCTCATTGGGCCACATCTCCCAACAGTGATATCACCCACCTCTACATCTCCCAACAGTGATATCACCCACCTCCACCAGTGATTATCACATACTACACCCACAAGGCAGTCCACCCTCCCAGGGATGGTAACATCCTTCGCTCCCTGCCACTACGTCAGTTAACCAAGGGTCTAAATGAACCCAGGTCGACTGGGCTGTAGTCAAAACATTCTCTCACTATGCCACTGGAATGGCTGGAACATGCAAAATCTAGCTCAGTAGTCAAAATGTTGTTCCTTGATTCACATCTTCCTCATGTAAATTCTGGGTTTACCTCAAGTCCTTGTCAAAAGCAAAGGCAGATGCAACACTGTAGCTAGCATGCTATGGTTTAGAAAGCAAGGGTTTTGCATCCAGGAAGAAAGAGGTCATTGTCTCCCTCTACTCTTCCCTCATTAGGCCAATCATTGAGTGCAATGCCCCATTTGGCATGTACCCCACTAAACATCTGCAACAACTGGAGAGGCCGCAAAAGTACCTCACAAAGAGGATCCTAGGCCTTACTTAGAGGCGATCACTGCTTGACTTACAAAGCCATGTCTGACCCAGCGCTGTTACAAATGCTACATCTAAAGAAATCCCAATCCCTCCGCACCACAAGCTCTAGAGACCTCAAACTCATTACCACAATCAACAGAACATGCTGGAGGGACATGTTCATAACCCATTACCACAATCAACAGAACATGCTGGAGGGACAGGTTCATAACCCATTACCACAATCAACAGAACATGCTGGAGGGACAAGTTCATAACCCAGACACTGCACATGCTATGGAATAGACTTCCCATACATGTCAAACAGAGCACCTCACTGGCCCTCTTCAAGAGAAATCTTGATGAGTGGATGGGAAATAGAAAATCCACCCCATGGACCACTCCAGTGGCTATATTTGACAGAGGCAATGGGAAATAAGGTCAGGTGGCACAATGCCAAGGTAATCATTTGGGCTATGCTTGTAAAGGCCACAGGGCCATTAGCCTAGTACACACCTACGAACCTATTAGTAAATAGACTTTAAAAACATATTATAAACACTTGTGGAATATGATTTTGCAAGAAAAAAAAGTGGAAAAACAATGGACTTTTGCTCACTTTGTTAAACTTGTAAGACTGTAAAGCATATACCCCACTTTATATCATTGTTTAGGAGAATACGAAAAGGAGGAACTAAGTAAAACAATTTCCGTTCTTATTAGTATTTGTATAGAATTATAAGAAACTGCATGTTACATACAGTAATACAGTTGTATAGTGTCTAGTCGGGGGGGGTCCTTGCACTGACTGCTGTATGGGTTAAACGTTCTGAAGTGAACTAATACTACCTAGTTGTAAGAAAAAAAGTTAAGTACTCACCATAATGTTCCATGTGTGTCATCCATCTCGCCTTCATTCTTCGCTGGTTGGGTTCGAAACCTATCCTCGGTTCCGACTCGGCCTTATACAAAAGCTTGAGGTCTTCCACTAGCTCGTGGCTGTATCCCTATCCCATCATGCCCTAGGAAAGCTCCCCAGACCTTGTTTGCTGATATAACAAAAGGTAACAATAAAACTAATCCAAAAACTTGCAGAGCAATGAAGAAGGTCGGAGAACATTTGTTTCCAATTGTGACCGCTCTGTCCTCCAGGAGTCAAAGACTGGGGAAAGGACGGTGGGATGTAAGAATGAAGGAGTGATGGACACACATGGAATGTTAGGGTGAGTACATAACTTCTTTATGTGAGGTCCTATCTCACCTTAATTCGTCACTGGTTGGGACAGCGTCCCTAGCACCATATTTCTTGGGTGGCTCATGGGAGAATATTCTTCAGAACAGTGGACTCAAAAAGAGACCCTGTTCCTGGAGGCCAAATCCACCTTGCAATGAGTGATAAACGTATGAGGCCTTACCCACGTTACTGCAGCACAAATGGTGACAATTGGTAGTCTAGCCCAAAAGGCAGAAAAGAGGTTGCTATGGCTCTTGTGGAATGACCTTTGACTTTACAGGCAAGATCTTTGTTGTGAGATTTGTAGGTAAAGGTAATAAAATCTGACAGCCATTTCAAAAGTGTGACTTTAGATGCAGGAGCACCTTTCTTAGATTCTGAAAATGAAACAAATTATTAGTCGGATTTTCTGAAGTCCTTTGTCCTATGCAAGTAGAAACGTAACTGTCTATCTACATCTAGTTGGTGTAACATATTCTGCCTTACTGCCATAATTAGGGAAAACAAATGGTAGTTCTATGGATTGGTTCAAATTAGATTCTGAGCATACTTTGGGTAGAAAGAATGGGTTAGTTCGACGGGATACTCTGTCTTTGTGGAAAAGCATGTAAGGGGGCTTTATAGACAATGTTTTTAGCTCTGAAACCCTTCTGGCAGAAGTGATGGCTATCAAGAGAATGGTCTTCCATGACAAAAACTTCAGATCTCAGGATGATGCTGATTCAAAGGTGGGGGGGAATCAAATGGGATAAAACAAAGATTAGGTCCCATAATGCTGAAGGGGTTTTAATGGGTGGTCTTAATAAAATAGTGCCCTTAAGAAAGGCTTTGCATAGTCAGAGACATCAGATTTGGCTCCAATTCACTTACATGAAAATTAGGTATCGCAGCCAATTGAACTCTAATAGTAGCTGCAGCTGCACCTTAATTAAATAGCTTGGTCAAAAATTCAAGAATGGAATTTACAGGGGCAGCAAAAGGATCAATGTGGTTATTTAATGCCAAAGAAGAAAATCTTTTCCATTTGCTCATGTATAATTTCCCCAAAGAAGCCTTATGAGATGAGATCAAGATATGCTTCACTGACGAGGAAAGCTTGGGGAGCCTGCTTATGTTCATAAATGGAGCAGCCAAGCTGTCAATTTGAGGGTTTGAAGAGTGGGATGGAGCATTCCTGACACATGAGTCAGAATGTCTGGAGCTGGGTCCAGAACCCACGGCTCCTCCTGGGCATGAGGCCAAAGAAAGGGGAACTAGATTTGACTTGGCCAGTACGGAGCGACAAGTGTTAAATTCCTTCCCAACGAGCTGGCTTTCTGAAGAACTTTGGGTACCAACGGAAAGGGAGAAAAAGCACCGAGGAGACCCGATGGCCAATCGTGAACAAGTGCATCCCTTGGTGATTCCCCTGGAGGGGGGATTAGGGCAAAAAAAGCCGCTGCATTTGGTATTCATGGACATGGCAAAAAGGTCGCAGCAAGGCTGGCGGCATTTGCAGAAAAAAATCTCCGCCACTTCTTGTTTTAGGGACCACTCGTGAGGCATCAGGATCGCTCTGCTGAGTTTGTCTGCTATCACGTTAGATTCCCCAGGTTGTGCGCTGCTATTAGCAAGCATTGGCAGGGGGTTGTCCACTGCCACACTCTCAGGGCCTCTCTACAAATGAGGTAGGACCTGGTTCCTCCTTATTTATGTACCAAACTGAAATGTCAGTCTGTACTGCAATAGTTCCCAGCGGAAGAGAGCCCTGAAATGTTTGCAACGCTAAAAGCAGTGCCCTCATCTCTAGGACACTGATGTGCAAATGGGCCTTGCGATTTTGCCAAGTGTCTTGGACTATTCTTCCCAGATAATGCCCCCCACCCCCATCTGGGAAGCATCCGTGGTCACTGTGGCTAACGGCTGCAGAAGAAGAAAGGGTCGATCTAATGTCACGAGTGGAGTGGAGCCACCAACTAAGCTCTTTCTTGCAAGATTCTGTTATCACAATTTGGTGGAATATGGGTAGTTCCTGCATGGACCACTAAGTGAACAAATAGCCACTGCAGAATTCTCATATGCAGACATGCTAATGGAATCATAGTTATTGCTGCTGCCATGGCCCCCAAGACTTTCAGGACTGTTCTTGCTTGTGCTTTTTTCCTGGAAAGAAGGTTTAAGCCCGGATGTTGTAGGATTTGAACTCTTTCTGGGGAAAGTTTTGCAATCATCTTTGTTGTATCTAGATCTGCTCCTATAAAAACGATATGCTGAGATGGCAACAAGTCAGACTTTTCATAATTTATCATGATTCCTAGGTGAGAGCAGAGCTGTAATGTGGTGCCTCTCTTGCTTTTATTAGTAGATGCTTGGTGGTGGAAGTTAGGAGCTAATCATCTAGATACAGAAACACACTGAATCCTAGACGTCTCAAGTGAGCCGTGACTACATCCATACACTTGGGGAACACTCTGGAGGCTATAGTGAGACCAAAAGGCAGAGCCCAAAACTGGTAGTGACTGGCTCCCACTCGAAAGTGCAGATGACTCCTGGATGGCCTGTCAATTTTTATGTGGTAGTACACATCCTGGGGGTCTACAGAGGACATCCAATTGTCTTTTCCCAGAAAGGAGAATATTGACTGCAATATTACCATCCGGAACTATGTTTTTCTTACTGATTTGTTTAATCTGTTGAGATCCAGTATGGGTGCCTAGTCCCCTGTTCTCTTTGGAACTAAAAAGAACCTTGAATACATTCCAGATCCTATTTAGTCTGCGGGGACTGTTTGGATGACTTTTGTCTAGCAACTTTTGAACTTCTAGAGAGTTGCCTGTTCCCTTTGACTGGGTGGAGCGTCCGGGATGTTCTTTATGTTTTGGACAGGGAAGGAAAAGGGTATAGAGTAGTCTCTGGATACAATGCTTTGTACCCACTAGTCTTTTGTTCTTCCTAGCCGGGGTTCTGAGTGTAAAGATAAGTGAACCTCGACTGCCTCCAGAGTTGGACAGACAGGCCTCCTTTCAGGACAGCTGAAAGGGCTTACCACAGAATGACTCCCTGTCGGCTTGATTATGTGGACCCCCTCTGCCACGTGGACAGCGTCTTCCATTACTTCTTCCTCCTCTGCCCCTGGGAGAAGAATCACCACGTGTGCCGTGAAAGCTCTCTGGGATTTTCGGAACCTCATTTTTCCTCCCTTCTGACCTTTTGGGTAAGGTCTAGAAGGTAAGGAAAAACGGACTGCTACTTGCAGAAAGTGTTTTTCCTTCTTTCTCACACCTGGTTAGTGTGTCCTTGACTTTTGACCAGAACAAGGACAAGCCATTAAAAGGGGCATTAACAAAGGAAGATTTAAAGGGCTCTGCAAAGTCACACAAGTACATCCAGAAATGCCCCCTTAGGGAAATTCCTGAACCCGCTGCTCTACTCGCAGCATCTACTGCCTAAGAAATGAGCCTCATGGATGAGTTAACCACAGAATTTAAGGTAGAGAGCAGAGAGCAAACCTTGTCGGATACTCCTGCAGCTATTGAACCTTGAAGAGCATCTCCTAATTCTTTTAGATCTCTTTGTAGCCTTGTAAAGTGCAGCGATCTGAGTGCAAAAGTCGCTGAAGGGAACGTGCGCTTTCCATATCTGTTCATCGCATGCGATTCCTTGCTCGGGGAATGGACAGACGAGAATGTCTCCGAAAGTTGCTTTTTGGTGGCTGCTGCCACCAACATAACAGCTAATGGGACACCCTTGGTAAGAAAATCCTTGTCTGATGATGCAGTAATTAGAAGTTATGTCCTTACCATAACGTTCCATGTGGAGTGTTCATCTCGCCTTTGTTCTTACACCTGGGTTCGGAGCCAATCCTCGGCTCCGTGTCGGCCGCTTTGCAAGCTCTGCATCGAGAAGAAGCACGAGACCAACCTAACTCCCACAATCCCCCTCTGCCTTTACCTCAGATCTAGTTTGCAAGCAAACCAGAAGTCAGAGAGAGTAACACATTCATGCCAAAAACAACATAACTGCAAGAAACACCTATACATATATATATATATATATATATATATATATATATATACACACACATATATACACAACAACTGCGTAATGCAGAAGCAGGAGAAACCAAACCAGACACCAAACTGGACGTTCTTCCTGAGGGTGGGAGGGTGGGAATGTAAGAACAAAGGCGAGATGAACACTCCACATGGAACGTTATGGTAAGGACATAACTTCTAAATGTGAGAGTGTTCAATCACGCCGTTTGTTCTTACACCTGGGTAGAGTCCCTAGCTCCATGTTCCTGAGGAACTCACGGGAGAACGTTCTTGAGCACAGTGGAACCAAAGGTTGCCCTGTCCCTAGAAACCCTGTCTACCTTGTAATGAGAAATGAATGTATGTGGTTTAGACCAAGTGGCAGCTGCACAAATAGTGTCTAATGGTAAGCGAGCTGCATGAGCCAGGGATGTAGATACTGATCTTGTACAGTGCCCCTTGGGTTTGACAGGTAAAGTTTGTTCCGAAGTAGCATAAACAAATATAATGCAATCAGTTAGCCATTTGGAAAGGGTTCGTTT
Organism: Protopterus annectens; assembly: GCF_019279795.1. Taxonomy (NCBI): domain Eukaryota; kingdom Metazoa; phylum Chordata; order Ceratodontiformes; family Protopteridae; genus Protopterus; species Protopterus annectens. Next base: position 1,703,227,770 of record NC_056743.1, on the reverse strand, counting down.
AGTAACTGCTACACCTTTCCTGCTGTCTGCAAAGGCTACAAAAAGTTGATCTGTTTTCCTGTGATCCTTTGTTCTATCCAGGTAAAATCTAAGTTGTCTATGAACATCCAACTTGTGTAACATATACTCCAACTTATTGGAGTGGTTTTTGAAAAAGGTAGGGAGTTCAGTGGATTGATTAATGTTATTAACGGAGCAAACTTTGGGGAGAAAGGACGGATTAGTGCGAAGAGATACTCTGTCAGAGTGAAAGATCAAATAAGGGTGTTTAATAGAAAGAGCCTGAAGCTCTGACACCCGCCTAGCCGATGTAATGGCCACCAAAAAGAGGGTCTTCCACGACAAATACTTCAATGGAAAAGAGGAGGCTGGTTCAAACGGAGGTAGCATCAATTTAGATAATAAAAGGTTCAGATTCCAAGGTGATGTAGGAGTTCTAACTGGTGGTCTAATATGGAAAGATCCTTTCAGAAAGGCCTTACAAAGTCTGTGAGCCATAATAGGAGCCCCACATTCTTACACATGAAAGTTGTAAATGGCAGCCAATTGCACTCTTAAAGTGGCAGGAGAAGCTCCTTGGTGGAACAATTCGGTTAAAAACTCCAAGATCTTATTTAAGGGAGCTATAACAGGGTCCAATTGCTGTGAATTTGCCCAGTAAACAAAACGCTTCCATTTACTAGTGTAAGTCTTTGTAGTGGAAGCTTTATGAGAAGCCACTAGTATATTCTGAACTGCAGGTGAAAGAAGATCAGACCTGGCTAATGTTGAAAGCGGAGCAGCCAAGCTGCTAGTTGGAGTGACAGTAGCGAGGGGTGGGGAGCCCCTGACGAGTGGGTCAGTAGATCCGGCTCTGGGTCCAGGATCCAGGGTTCCCGAATGCGGTGTGCCAGAAGAAAGGGAAACCAGATTTGACGAGGCCAGAATGGGGCAATGAGGATAATCGTCCTTTGCAGGTTGTTGGCTTTCTGCAGAAACTTTGCAATCAGGGGAAAGGGAGGAAAAGCGTACAGGAGACCCGGGGGCCAATCGTGAACCAGAGCGTCCCTGGGGACTTCCCCTGGAGGGGGTAATAGGGCAAAATAGCTTCTGCATTTGGCGTTCATTGGAGACGCAAAAAGATCGCAGGAAGGCTGGCCCCATTTGCGAAAAATCTCCTTCGCAACTGACTGTTTACTCGTGAGGCAACAGGATTGCTCTGCTCAACCTGTCGGCTATGACGTTGGATGACCCGGGATGTGCGTTGCAATCAGAAAGCGACCTGTGGACTCCGCCCATTGCCAGATTCTCATGGCCTCTCTGCATAGCTGATAAGACTTGGTTCCCCTTGTTTGTTTATGTACCAGACTACGGACATGTTGTCCGTCTGAACTGCAATAGTCCCTAGAGGAAGAAGGGGAGCAAAGTGTTGCAACGCTAGAAACACTGCCCTCAACTCTAGAACATTGATGTGCAGACTGTACTCTAAATTGGTCCATTCGCCTTGGACTGTCTGTCCCTGAAAGATGCCCCCCCACCCTATCAGGGAAGCGTCCGTGGTCACCGTAGCTGTCGGCGTGGGTAGCACAAATGGTCTTCCGCTGGAAAGGTTGCAAGTCCGGAGCCACCAAGCTAGGTGTGATTTGCATGTGTTTGTGATCAGAATTTCGTGTGTCAGAGGTAGCTGTTGGAACGACCATTGTGCAAACAGTAGCCATTGTAGAACTCTCATGTGCAGTCTTCCCAATGGTATCGCAATGAGAGAAGCTGCCATGAGACCCAAAACCTTCAGAACCAGTTCTGCTGGGGATTTTCTGGATGACAGAAGAAGAGAAATGTGGCTTTGTAGTGAGGCTATCCTTTCTGGAGGAAGTCTTAGAATTAAACGATGCGTATCCAATTCTGCTCCTATGAATGAGATATGCTGTGATGGCTGTAGTAAAGATTTTTCGAAATTTACGGAAATTCCGAGATGAACACAAAGCTGCAGTGTGTAATCCCTGGCCTGAATCAGTTGACGCTGGGTGGTGGCAGAAAGGAGCCAGTCGTCCAGATACGGAAACACCTGGAATCCCAGGCGTCTCAAGTGAGACGCTACCACTGCCATGCATTTGGTGAAAACCCTGGGGGCTGAGGTCAGACCAAAGGGCAGAGCTCGAAACTGAAAGTGGCTGGCTCCCAGCCGGAAGCGCAAGTGATCCCTGGACGCCCTGGCCATTTTGATGTGGTAGTATCGTCCTTCAGATCTATTGAGCACATCCAGTCGTCCTTCTGTAAAAATGGAAGGATCGATTGAAGCGTGACCATCCGAACTTCTCTTTCTTGACGAAGGTATTGAGATTGCTTAGGTCCAGAATCGGCCTCCAGTCCCTTGTCTTCTTTGGAACTAAAAAGAACCTTGAGTAAGTTCCGAATCCTCTTTGGACCGCTGGGACTGGTTGGATTACTCTTTTTCTAGCAGCTTTGAAATTTCTATAGCTGCAGGGTCTCGCAGATGGGGCACATCTGGGAGTCTTTTCTTCGGAATTGGGGCAATAGGAAGGGTATTCTGTAGCCTCTGGTAACAACGCTTTTACCCAATTGTCTGATGTAAGATTTCGCCAGGCCTGAGGGTATAAAGCTAAGCGACCCCCGACTGCCTCCAGAGCAGGACAGTCGGGCCTCCTCTCAGGAGTGCTGGAAAGGTTTCCCAGGGGGTGTATCCCTGTCACCTTGGTTTTGCGGACCCTCTGCCGCCAGGGCGTCTTCCACCTCTGCCCCCTCCTCTGCCTCTAGAGGGGGCATCACCCTGTGTGCCTGGGAAAGATCCTTGGGGTTTTCTAAACCACATTTTTCCACTACGTTGCCCTTTGGGGTACGGTCTGGATGGGGTGGAAAAACGGACTCCGACAGCAGACAGAGTCTTTCCCTCTTGCTCACACCGGGTAAGGGTCTCCTTTACTTTGGGGCCAAAGAGCGTGGCACCATCAAATGGGGCGTTAGTAAAGGAAGACTTGAAGGCTTCCGCAAATGAACATAAGTGCATCCAGGATTGTCTACGAAGAGCAATCGCTGAAGCTGCTGCTCTACTCGATCCTTCGGCTGTGTATGAGATCAGCCTCATGGACGAGTTTGCAATAGATGTAAGGGTATTGAGATGTGCTGTAACCTTTTCTGAAACAGCAGCATCTGTAGTACCCTGGAGGGTATCTCCCAACTCTTTGATTAGATCCCTCTGTAGCCGTGTGAAGTGGGTCAAATAGTTCAGGGATCGCATAGAAAAAGCAGCTGAACTAAAAATGCGCTTCCCATACCCGTCCATAGTCCTAGAATCTCTGTTACGCGGATGGACAGATGAGGAAGATTCAGACATCTCCTTTTACGTGGCTGCTGCCACCACCATAGCGTCCACTGGCACTCCCTTTGTCAGATAAGCCTTATCCTGAGGAGCAGTAATATATTTGTTAGGCTTTCTAGGGACTGGCTCCACCATGTCAGGCATCTCCCACGCCCTTCGAGCAATCAGCTCCATCAATTCATCGAAGGGCGGAGTGACCCAGGAGGAGGAAGGGCGAGCACCGAATGCCTTCAGCAAGACTGACTCATCCTCAGAAGGGGGGAGGGCTTGCCAATCACCTCTCTGCTTTAGGATCTCCAGGATGTCAGAAAAAGAGACATCCTCTGAGGGTGACTTTGGGGACCCTTCTGACTCATCCAAGTCAGTGTCCGATGTCAATGATTCTTGTGGAGAATCTAAGTGTCTCCTCTTACACAATCTTTTCCTCGGAACTTCCTCGGGGGGGGCATCCGAAGAAGCCTCCGAGGAAGAGGGGGCACCCTCCAGGGGTGGCTGAGACACAGGTGCTCGACGCTTAGATGTAGCCGTGGGTGCAGAGGAGGATAACGGTCCTTTATGGGAAGGAGAAGCTGTTTCTGCTGATGTGGTTGTCTGGGTAGACAACACCTTCCTCATGAGGTCGAAGGCCCCCAGGTCCCAAGTCGAGGTTATCTCCCGGTTCCGAGGAAATCGGAAGAATCCCCGAGACAGGCACCGAAGGCATCGAACCCGAGGACGGAGCCGAGTCGATCCGAGCCGAGGCCCCGAGAGGCAGCGTCGGAACCGAAACATCGGTCCGACTCTCAGTCGGATCCAAGGATGGATCTTGGCTCCGAGACTCGGTACGGATCCGCGGAGTCTAGGTGAACGGAGCCGACCGAGAAAGACGGTTCTGGCACCGAGGGCTCCACAATCACCAGATCAGCCTCTCCGGCTCCGAAGTCTGGATAGGTTTGGAGGAGGAACAGGTGGAGATAAGGGAAGGCCTTGAGTCTCGACACCAACTGGGAGGAGACAGAGATGAGCTTGGATAAGGCCGTATTCTCCATTAATTTCTGCACCACGTCTACATCGGTGTCGGAGAGGGGCCTGGAAGAGCGCGTCGAAGGAATCGAAGACGGAGCTGACTTCAACAGTGCCGGGGGAGGAGCTCTGTCACGGTTCCAAGACTCGAGGCTCGGAAACTGACAACAGTTCAACACTCGGCCCGAAGTCTGTGGAACCGGTGATCGAACTTTAACTGAAGAGCTCGGAGCCGATGACCTGGGCTCCGACGTCTTCGATTCCTTCGAGGATTTGGATGTCTGGTCTGATGCATCCAGAGCCTCTTGAAAAGTAGGTTTTAGAAGACCCCTATCCATAAGTTTCCTGCGCCTATCTGTCATGACCCTTCCACTGAAAGAATGACATATTGAGCAGTCTTCTTGCAGATGGAGAGGGCCAAGACAGTAGACGCAGGAACTATGATTATCAGTCACCGACATCTTCTGCCCACATTGGCAGCGTTTAAAGCCAGACTTAGCTTTCTCAGACATGTCACAATTTTAGGTACAGTTAACAGAGAAAAAATTAGTATTATGTCAAGTCCAGTAATTTTGTCTAATCCAGAAACTTATGTCAAATCCTGAAAAAAGTCAATCCAGTAGTCAATCCAGTAAAAGGGTGGGGTAGGCCCACAGGGAAAACTCTAATAAAGTATATAAAGGACTTTATATGGAACAGAGTATTCCTCGAAACACTAACAACACACACACACACAGTCACTTAAGACAATTTTTATAGAAAAAACTTTGAAGAAATATAAGAAAAAATATAAATCTTAGCTTAAGGTTGCTCGAGCTCATCAAACTGATCTTGAGCTGCAGCGGCAAACTAGATCTGAGGTAAAGGCAGAGGGGGATTGTGGGAGTTAGGTTGGTCTCGAGCTTCTTCTCGATGCAGAGCTTGCAAAGCGGCCGACACGGAGCCAAGGATCGGCTCCGAACCCAGGTGTAAGAACAAACAGTGAGATTGAACACTCTCACATTAAACTTTTTTGGCCTCCAAGGAACAGGTTACCCTGAGTCTGGAGACTCCCACACCTTTTGACTAACTAATTCCATGAGGTCATCTAAGGGCAGAGACACCCAAGTGGCAAAAGGGGGAGACCCAAAAGACTTCAGGTATACAGACTCCTCCTCAGAAGGGTCGATTAACTTCCAGCCGCCTCTCGGTTTAAGAATCTCCAGGATGTCAGTAAAGGAGACATTCTCAGAGGGTGACCTTGGGGACCCTTCCGACTCATCAAGGTCTGTATAACTCCACTGGGGAATCTAAATGCTTCCTCTGGCAAAGTCTCTTACGAGGGACCTTTTCAGAAGGGTATTCTGGAGAGGTTTCTGAAGAGAGGGGTTCACCCAATGGGGCATCCTGAGACCTAGGGTCTCAGCGTGTCTGTGGATGGTGTGGTGCACAGACAGATGCCAGTGCCTTTGGGGGAAGAATGTCAGAACCAGAGAGTAGATCTGTCTGTGGAGACCACACTCTTCTCATCACCTTGAAACCCCCCCCGCCCCTGATCCAAGGAAATCCCTTGCTCCGAAGTGCCAGAACGCATCCCCGAAACCAAGAGGGTGGGCTCCGATGCAGGAGCAGAGTTCACCTGCACCGAAGTCCCGAGAGGTAAGTTCGGATCAGACAAGTGTCTGATCGGACACTCCTCCCAGGACAGAACCAGAGAGCGTCAGCTCCTAGACTCAAGTTCAGATGAAGAGTGGATGTCGGAGCAGATGTTGGGCCACAAGATCCTGGGATAGGTCTCGGCACTGATGATTCCACTACAATCTGTCCCAGACATTCTGGCTCCGGGGTCCCAGGTCGGTTCAGAGGAGGAAACTATGTTCAAGGGGTACTATTGGTCGGTTCCAAATCCCTCTGGGTTGGAGACAACAGCGGTTTGGCAAGCGCCGGTATCCATAAAAGCCTCCACACCACATGATCCATGTCATCATCATAAAGGCTCCTGGAGGACTGACAGGAGGAAGCAAGAGATCCAACTGGTCGCAGTAAGGAGATCTCAAGGTCAGAAAAACCGACTCCAACTCCAGGGACCGGCTACGTAACAAACTCCATCAGCACGGCTACGTAACAAACTCCATCAGCACTGACACAGGAGGAGTCAAAGGAGACTTTTCGGGCCCAGCAGTCTTCGGTTCTACAGATGCCAATATTGGCAAATGTCTAACTGGCTCCGATTGACCAGAAGAAGATGACCTCTTTCCCGACTTCTCAGACTTGGAGGAAGGAGATTTGGTCTATTTAGAAGTGCCCTGACCTTCTTCAAGAGCTTCAGAGAAGGGGGTCTTCAATAAACCTCGCACAATCTGTTTATTTTTCCTCTCAAGCAGCACTCTGTCTGAATGAGTGACAAATGGCACAAGATTCCTGTAAATGAACTGCTCCAAGGCAGTATACACAAACAGTGCAACCATCAGAGAGAGAGATTTTTTGGTTACACTTTCCACACTTTTTGAACCCAGAGGGTCTAGGTTCCTTAGACATTCTTTTATACAACAAGCAATAACAATAACAGTAGCAGCTTAACACTACAACAATAAAACTAAGACTAGCACTATAATATATTTATATATATATATATATATATATATATATATATATATATATATATATATATATATATATATATATATTTTTTTTTTTTAAACAACAAGAATACCGCCGAAGAACAACCTTAACAATTACAGCTGAAAAAAGGGGTGGCAGTTCTCCAACTTAAACGAAACTGCCTAAATTATAAGGGGAGAAAGGAAGAAAAAAGGTAGCCCTCTAACTGAAACGGACAATGACAGCCCTCTAACTCAAACGAGCTGACGCTTTAAGTTAACTGCAAAAAGGGGTAAAAAAAAATTCAGCTAACAAGACTCTCTAACTTAAATGAGCTTGCATTCTATTTAAATATACCAAAATAAGCCCTTTATGTAAAAATGGACTTAAGGCAGTAAATTAAAGCCGGAATAGGGTGGGGAAGAAAGACCTAGCGGGGAAAAAAATGATGGCCAGAAGCAAACAACCACAACAGAGAACACTCTAAACTATGTATATAATAAAACTAACAGTTAAGTACTGAAAAGGCAAACGGACAAAAACATTTCAATAATAAGTAAAGAATTTTCCCCTCTTAGCCAGAGCCAATATGGAAGCACCCGATCTGTTTAGCAGCAAACAAGATCTGGGAGCTTTCCTAGGGCATGATGGGACAGGGATACAGCCACGAGCTAGTGGAAGACCTCCAGCTTTGTATAAGGCCCAGTCAGAACAGAGGATCGGTTCCAAACCCAACAAGTGAAGAATGAAAGCGAGATAGGACAACATCCTATCATAAGTTTTACAATACAAGAAAAAACTGGACGACAGCAAGTGTAATGGTCACATGCTGTGATCTTGGGCTGCTGGGGTGGGGTGTAAAAGTGCAGTGATTATACTGTATGTAGAATTAGATTATTTTCTCCTTTTATTTTACAAGGGTGAATTGTCAAGATTACTACCTTGGTTTTGAGCTGTAAACAGGTGTTTTTGCAAGTAGGTAGGCTTCAACAAATAAGACAAAATGATGAATGCCATGTTATCTGCAGCTGAGGCACCTGTGCATTCTTTCTAGAATAAAATTTACAAAAACTCATTGCAGAGTACATGGAGACAAGTTGTCTGCAAGTGCAAGCAGCTAATCTAGAGAATTCTAAGTATTCTTTGCCGAAGTAAATGCAAAAGGTACACTGGCAAGCAGTTCAGCGAAAAAATTAAGTCTGAAATTATGGGAAGTGAGTAAAAGGCAACGACCTCCTTAGCAGCTTTAATATTTTCATGCAGTAATTTAACAGTGTACAATTTAATTTTATTTAAAGACAGTTAGTGCACTTTTTCTTAGGGCTAAAATTTGATGTTTTCTGAAAAACTGTTTTTCATATCTGGAAAAGGGAGAGATAAGAAAATAACATACAACAGTGTAAGTGGGAGCACAGGACATAGCATGCACTTTAGCATGGGTAACCTTAATTTTAGGTTTGATAATGCCAGGAGGTGCAGCAGTCAATATGGAGCAATGGTTCCCTCCTGGAGGGATAGCATAATGTTTTAAAGATTTACATAGTTTTGTGCATATGTTCCAAAGTTAATAGGGGATCCAGGTGTTTTGTATTTAGTTTTTTGCTTGCGTGTTTCATTCAAAGAAAAATTCTTGAAAAATGTGACTGGTTCAAATTGATATTTGAGTAAACAACTATACTAAGGATCTGCCTGCTAAAAGTACAGTTTTGTACCTACCATAAATGTAGATGTTCGAGGATCCACATTGCTGCAGTCCTAACTATTGGGTAGTCCGCTGTCCAGTCGGCCCGAATACCAAAGTATATGGCTGACGTCGGTCAGGGCGCATTAGACTGACGTCAGTACGTCAGGGTACTAATGCGCATGACCGACGTCATATCCTCAGTCTTTTCTTGCCCCAGATGTCAGAAGACCCTGAAAAGATAAGGCCAAAAACCAAAAACTCCCAAAATACCTGCACCAAAAATATATATACAATATATACACAATTAGCAGAATATAACCCCACCTACACAACCACCCGAAACACAGAGGGAAGGAGGGAGGAGTAAATTGGACTGCAGCAATGTGGATCCTCGAACATCTACATTTATGGTAGGTACAAAACTGTACTATGTTCTTCATTCCACATTGCTGCAGTCCTAACTATTGGGTAGAATCCCAAAGCAGAGGTAAGGGAGGCTGGCAAATCATAAGGAAGCAGGAACTGACAACATGCCTTGCAAAATAGCTGTGGCAAAACCAGCCCTAGACTTAGAGTAGAGAGGAAGGTGATAATGCTTAGAGAAAGTATGCACTGAACTCCAAGTAGCTGCCTCCAAAATATCCTTAGTTGCCACCCCTTAGAAATGCTGTGGAAGTGGCAGTAGCCCTAGTGGAATGAGGCCTAATCCCAGCTGGAATCTCCTTGCCATGATGGGAATAACAAAATGTAATGCAACACCCAATCCACCTAGAAATAGTTTGTTTTGACACAGGCTTGCCCTTTGAACTCAAAGCAAAAGAAACAAACAACTGCTGAGACTGCCTAAAATCCTTAGTCCTGCTCAAATAATAACGCAAAAGCCTGTGTACATCTAAAGTGTGCAAAATCTTTTCCCCTTTATTTTGGGGATCTGCATAAAAGGTAGGCAAATGAATAGTTTGGTTTAAAGCCACACTAGAAACCACCTTAGGCATAAAGGAAGGATTAGTGCGTAAAGATACCCTATCCTTATGAAAAATCAAAAAGGCTCCACTGCCATAAGGGCCTGCAACTCAGAAACCCTTCTTGCAGAAGTAATGGCCAACAAAAGCAGTCTTCCATGACAAGTATTTCAAGTCAGCAGTAGCCGCAGGCTCAAAAGGTTGTAGAGTAAGTTTCTCCAACACAAAATTGAGATCCCAAGCAGGAGTAGGAGCTCTATTGGGGGTCTTATATTCTTTGCCCCTCTAAGAAATTGCTTGAACAAAGGATCACGAAAACAATGGTGGGTCACAATCATAATGAGCTGAAATTGCTGCAGCATGAATCTTAATGGAAGAGAAAGACAAACCTTTGTCCAGTAACTCAGTAAGATATTGAAGAGCCACACTCAAATTCGGCTCAGTAATCTCCAAATTGTTTGCTGCACTCCAAAACAAAAATCTCTTCCATTTTTCTGCGTACACTTTCCTTGTACTAGGTCTTCTGGCTTCCATAATCACATTTAAAACTTGTTGAGGAAGCTGAGACCTGCTGTCTTTCAAAACAGAATATGCCAGGCTGTTAGATGTAGAGAATGAAGCTTGACATTGAGCAGATGACCGGCCCTCTGAGACAACAGGTGTGGAATCAAGGGTAAAGGCCATGGAGGCTTCCTTACCAGACTCCTCAGTAATGGGTACCAGTGCTGCCGAGGCCAATCTGGAGTTATTAAAATCATCCTTGGCTTGTCTTGTCTGACCTTTAGAAGCACCTTTGGAAGAAGAGGCAGAGGTGGAAAGGCATACACATGAAGATTTTTCCAACTGAAAGAAAGAGCATCCACTTTCCAAGCTGTGTGATGAAATCCCTTCGTGCAAAACTTTGGCAGCTGGTGGTTTAGTGGAGAAGCGAACAGATCTATGTCTGGAGTTCCCCATGACACTGTCAATTTTTGAAATACATGAAGATCCAGTTTCCACTCGTGGGGATCCATGATTTGTCTGCTTAATACATCTGCTAAGGAGTTCTGTGCTCCGGCAGAAACCTTGCCTGAAGAGTTAGCTGCAGACTGAGCGCAGTCTCCCATAAAATCATTGCTTGTCTGCACAATGGGTGCGAATGTGTTCCCCTTGTTTGTTGATGTACCACATGACAGTTGTGTTGTCTGTTAGAATCAACACCTGCCCTGGAAGAAGTAACTCCTTGAAAGCAATTAATGCAAACTGAACTGCTAACATCTCTTTCATGTTGATATGTAGATGCTGTAGTCTGGCAGGCCACTTGTCTTGTATCCACTTTCCATTTAGATGAGCTCCCAAGCAATATCTGAGGCATCTGTCGTTAGAATCTGACTTGCCTCTGGCCGGGTCACAGAGAGTCCCTTGTTTAGGTGACATTCCTGAGCCCACCACAAAAATTCCTTTTGAATGCAAGGTATTATTTGAATGACAGTGTCCAAATCCTGACAGTGCTGTGTCCACAGATTTTTGAGATACCATTGTAGCTTCTTCATATGCAGTTTGGCATTGGGAAGCACCAGAATACAAGATGCCATGAACCCTAAGGCTTGAAGGACTGTCCTTGCAGTCAGCCGGACTGAAGAGATAGATGATGGAAGTAACTGGAAAGATTCTTTTGTTTGTCCGGGGTTAAAAAGGCCATCTGGGCTGCTGTATTCAGTCTCACACCCAGAAAGCACATGTCTTGAGAGGGTACTAGACTGGACTTTATTTCGTTCACAGAATACCCTAGGCATCTTAGCACTGCTATGACATATTCCAGATGCTGTAGAAGATCTTTCTTTTCTTGAGCCAGAATCAGGCAGTCGTCCAAGTAAGGATAGATTTGGATTCCTTTTAGCCTGAAGTAAGCTATCACTGGAGCCAGAACCTTTGTGAATACTCTGGGCAGTAGATAAGCCAAAGGGCAATGCAGAGAACTGATAATGAGAATTTCCAGCTCGAAAGCAGATACTTCCTGCAACTTAGTCTGATTGGCACATGAAGGTAAGCTTCCTTGAGATCTAAAGTTACCATCCAGTGATCTTTGCCCAGCAGAGGTAAAAGCTGTTGTAACGTCAACATTTTGAACTTGGGAATGTCCAGATAAGTGTTGAGGATAGATAAATCCAGAATTGGTCTCCACGTGTTTCCCTTCTTTGGTACCAGGAACAGGCGAGAATAAAATCCTAGGCCCCTGTCTGGCACAGGAACTGACTGAATGGCCCCTATTTGGAGCAACAGAGAAACTTGCTTGTGAGCCTCTGTCCTTTGAAGAGGAGGAATGTCTGGCATGCCTTTGAAAGGAGGCAAGGTATGGAAATAAAACCTGTAACCGTGGTGAATAATACCCAGAACCCATCTGTCTTGGGTAATTAAATCCCAATTTTCTTTGAAAAGAGACAGCCTTCCTCCCAAAGGTGCTGCCAGGCGAGAATGTACTGGCAGCGGAAAAGGTAGGTCATTGGGTCTGCTTACGAAAGGACTGACCCCTGCCCTCACCAGAAGTCTGAGCAGGGGAACTCCCTGTCCTAGGCCTAAAAGAACCCTGAGCTCTGCCCCTACCACGTCTAGATCTACCCCTAGACTGGGAATCATAAGCAGGATAAGTCCAACCCTTAGTAGGCCAATTTCTACTAAACTTGGAGGCTGCACCTGCAAAAAATCTTTAACAGTTTGCATAGACTTAGCCTTGTCCTCCATTTTCTTCAAAACTGCTTCCACAGGCGAACCAAACAACACATCAGACTGTAAAGGAGCATCCAAAATCCTTGTCTTAACATGCTCAGCTAAATTCTGATCTCTCAGCCAGGCGTGCCTATGAAGAACAGAACCAGTGGCAGCCACCCTGGAGGAGGCCTGCACAGCATCAAAACCACACTGCAAGGAATGTTTACCCACCTGTTCAGACACATGAACTAAATCCTGCAACTCTTTACACTCAATACCTGCCAGAGCATCCACCTTAGATTTCAACTGTGAAAGAAGATAATTCTGATATTTTAACATGTGAAACTGACAATTCAACGCCCTCATGGCTAAAGTGGAAGAAGTATACACTTTCTTTCCCCATCTATCCAAAGCCCTTGCCTCTTTATCAGGAGGGACAGGATTTTTAACAACTGAGGCCTTCACACCTTTAGGCCCCTGAGAGACAGTTTCTGGGTCTGCCCTAGGACTCTTAAAAAGATACTTATGAGCTTCAGGCACCCTATAATACCTATCCGGTTTAACTGGGGCAGGAGGCAAAGAATCAGGATTCAAGGAAGCCTCTGCAAACACATCTTCCACCACATTCAAAACAGGAGGTATAGCTAAAGGCCTATGCTGGGGTAAAAACAAGAATTCCCTAAGCCTTTTCCTGGAATCAGAGAAATCTTGACCTTCCCATTTAAAATGCTCCCTCATGGAATGCAGAGTCTCTGAAAATGAAAAATCCTCAGGAGGAAAAGCAGAAGGAGTAGAATCATCCACATCAGAATCAGAATAAGGAGGATACTCCTGCAAGTCTTCAGCCGAAGACTCCGAAGCCTCCGAGCATTGCTCAAAACTCTCAAACTCAGGTTCCACCCTAGGCCTCTTATCAGGAGGGGGCATAGAACCCCTAATCATAGTAATCAAATCCTCTGCCATTTTAAGCATATGTCTCTTAGGCAAAGATCCTGAAGTACTAGGAGAAACCCCCCCAGAAGCTAAACTTGGCCTGCCCCTCAAAGAAGCCTTGGAAACTGAAGGGAGGCTCTAACCACCTTAGGAAGAGAGGGAAGAACAGCCACCTGAGAAGCCCCCTCAGCCTGGCCTACTTCCTGAGAGGATACATCCTGTAACAGTAAAGTCTCTCCCTGAGACTCCAAAGAGACACCTGGCAAAACCTCCGGCTCCACTGAGCCTTCCAAAGGACCGACGTCTGGGACTGTCGGTTCCTCCACCCTAGGCTTTGCTGCTTTATCTTTATGCTTTTTAGCGAAGCCGGCCGGAGCATCCGGCGGCATTTTATAATTACAACGCTTCCCAAACACTAACCTGGCACAGTCTAACCTTCTCTTAATAGTGCGTTTGTTAAATCTAGCACAAGAGCGGCATCCAACAACGTCGTGCTCAGGCCCTAAACAAGGTATACACAAAGTATGGTAATCCCTATGAGGTATCTGTTTCCCACAAGAAATACAGTTATTCACTTTTTCTGACATCCGGTTAAATACTGAGGCAAGAAAAACAAAATATTCCCCAACGGGGTACTTAGCCAACTTTGATTCGGTCTGAAACTCTGACTTCAGAAACTTTCAGAACGCCAACCTGCACTCGCAAAATTGCTTCTGCATCGGACCATGCGGCAAAAAAGACTGAGGATATGGCGTCGGTCATGCGCATTAGTACCCTGACGTACTGACGTCAGTCTAATGCGCCCTGACCGACGTCAGCCATATACTTTGGTATTCGGGCCGACTGGACAGCGGACTACCAATAGTTAGGACTGCAGCAATGTGGAATGAAGAACATCATTAGTATATGCATTAAAACACAAAAGCTGGAAATGCACATTCAAACGGTCATGTATAATAGGTGGGAACATCAGCTTTTTATGACAGCTATGCTGTCTATATTATCCTGGAATGTGAATGTCCTTACAGGTACAAATAAAAAGGAACGAGTACTGATTATTAGGAAATGCAGAGTACAAATAGTAATATGGTAGGAGATGCACTTAGAAAGAAATAAGTTTGTGAATTTGACAAGGAGAGAATGGATATTCAGAAGAATAATCAGGGACACAAGAAAAAAAAAAGTAATTATACTAATTGCTAGAGGGCATCATAAAGTGACACATGGGGTAGGAGAGAAAAATGGCAGATGTGTAAGTAAGGAGTATTACAATGGCATTTATATTCCATCAACAATCGCTATTATGGAGCTTAAGAAAATATTGAGAGAAATTATCTGATTTCTGCAGGGAATATTTATAGGTGGAGACTGAATTGGATTTGCAATAGTGAGGATGTATTGAGGGGACCCCGAAGGGACAATATAACAAATAAGGTAGGCTGGCTAGATTTCTGAAGAAATTTAAGAAAATATTTGGTATGGAAAATGTGAATTCAGTAGGAGAAGCTCAGACAGAATTTACACATTATTCCCCAAGGTTCAAATAGCTGGTATAGACTAAACACAAATTATATTTCACAGGAGCATAAGCACTTAATTGTAATTTTTGACACCCGTCCATTAACCTTTTCTGATTATGCACCAACATAAAAGTGCAGGGTAATGAAGTAAAAATAAGACACTGGTGCCTTCACACCTACCTGTTAAAAAGAGGAATTTACGGAATGGGTAGTGGAAATTATTTGAGAGTTATTACAAAAGATACAACTATCTTCAGAAGTTATAGCCAGTGACTGGGATAAAAGAAAACTGGAGTTTAAAATAGGGTTGAAATTATAGAAATACATACAGTTAAGAAGTAAACTGCACAATAAGGGGAATCTCACAAAAGAGGAGCAAATGCCGAGTGCTAAAGAGAAAAATAAGGAAGTACCTTGATAATATGCATGTTTAGAAAGACTGTAGTTAAGCAACTGCTTTAACTCGAAAGCACAAAAACTTTTAGCAAAGCAACTTAGGCAACAGAACTTTGAAAGGGTTGTTGCCAAACTCAGGAAACGTATAAACAAGAAAAATAACCAGACATCCTGTAGAGATTTGAGATATTCCTGAAATATAACGAAAATTTGTATAAAGCAGCAAAATACTGAAATCAAAAAGTACAAATGAAGCAATTATGGAAGACTTAATTATGCTAAGGTTAGAGGAAGACGAGGCTCAACAGCTAATAATTAAAACAGGAGGTGATAAAATAAAAACAGTGCTGTAAATGAATATTCAGGAAAGTCTCCAGGAAAAGATGGTACTTCTGTAGAAGTTTGGAAGAGTTTAAGTAGAAGTTATGTACTTAACATAACTTGGCATCTGTGTTGTCCGTTTTCATTCTTCCTCACTTGGGTCTTCGAATCTGACCTCAGATCTGATTCGTCTGCATTCACAAGACTTTAGAATCTCAAGCCCCTTTTCCCACAATGCATCATACCTTCCCTAACTCTTCAGAACGAGTTTGCTGTCCTAAAATATATTACCAGGAAGAAATAGAACAGATCAAGAGTTTCTGGGGCCCAAGCCATGAAGTTATGGGTTCCAGATTCCTCTAGGTAACTTTGAAGATACCAAGACTGGGGGATGGTTGGGAAGGAAGTGAGGAAGAATGAAAATGGAAAATATAGATGCCAGGTTAATAAGTATGTAACTTTTTATCTGATGTTGTCCTTTTCATTCTGCCTCACTGTTGGGTCAGAGTCCCCAGCTACATTAATTCCTGCGTGGCCCCTAAGGAAGGATATGCCGCAGCACTGTCGAGCTGAAGTATGTTCTGCTTCTGCAGACAATGTCTCAATCATAACGTGAAACAAATGTAGGAGTCCAAGACCAAGTGGCAGAATCACAAATTTCAACAATGGATGTTCTGGCAGAAAAAGCTGAAGTGGCCATGGATCTAACAGAGTGGGCTTATGTGGACAAGGTCATTCACACCTTTTTTGAGAATAAATGATAGAAATGCAATCTGTTATCCATTTAGCCAGGGTCATCTTGGATACTGCTTGTCCCAAATGATTAGTAGAAAAAGATACAAAGTGAACAGATTTTATGTGCTTTGCCTTGTGCAAGACAGTGACATCAACAGAACTTGCAGGAGACAGAGAAGGAGATCCGTCTCAGAGGTTGCCTCACCTTTGGAACAAGTTTCCTATTCATAGGTTCATAGATTAGTACTAAGCTAACTGCCCTTGCTAGCCACTTTAAGCCTAGTCAGTTACCCTCTTGTGAGACTCAAACCCTGCAACTTGTGTATGTAAGGCAAACACCTTAACCATTAGGCCACCCTCCCTCATGTGAAACAAAGCCCCTAGTTGGCCCTATTTAAACGCAATTTGGATGATTGGATAAGTAACCAGAAATTCACCCTGGGGGTTTCCACCTGTGTCCCTCAGGGGCAATAGGTGTTGATTTGAACCGGACACCCTTGGGAGCATTGGTTGAACTTGGCTAGGTTTGTAATGGCCCTGGGGCAGTTAGCCTAGTAGCTTCCTATGATCCTGTGATGCAAATTATATTCTCCCTTATTGGACAAATTTGGAAAGAAAACTGGAAACTGAATGGACTGATTAATGTTGGATTCTGTTGCGACTTTAGGCATAAAAGATGAAACAGCTCTTAAGGAAACCCTGCCTTTTTGAAAAATGATGTAAGGAGGTTTAGCGGACAAAACTTGCAGTTCAGATAATCTATTGGCTGATATGATGGCTACCAAGAATATAGTCTTCCAAGAAAGAAATTTCAAGTCACAACTATCAGTTGGTTGGAAAGTACAGTTTTGTACCTACCATAAATGTAGATGTCCGATAGGCATGCATCTGCAGTCCTTACAAATGGGTTGTCCTGTCGTCAGGCAGCCCTTCGGTCGGCCGGATTCCAAAGTCTGGGTCTGGCCTTGGCTGATGTCACACTTCACCCGACGTCATAGCTGCAGTTATTCGGGTATAAAGGTATCAGCCGACGCCATCTTCCTCAGTGTTTCTTGCCCCAGATGCCAGGTGCCCTCTAGGAAGGCAAATTTGGATAATTGCAAAAGTTTCCAAATAAGAGAGAGCAAAATAAAATAAACATGTATATACATATATACAACCAAATGCACGATAAGAGATTCCCCAGCTAGCTAAAAGAGGGTAAATACCCTAGGAGTACCTCAGAGGGAAGGAGGAGGGTAATCCTGACTGCAGATGCATGCCTATCGGACATCTACATTTATGGTAGGTACAAAACTGTACTATGTCCTTCAAGGATGCATCTGCAGTCCTTACAAATGGGTGGAATACCATAGCCAAACTGGGGGAGGAGGAGTAATAAGATTATGGTGTAGTTAAGATCCCTTGCAAAACAGCAGTGGCAAAACCTGCTCGGGATCTGGAGTATAAGGGTAAATTATAATGCTTGGCAAATGTATGCACGGAGCTCCAAGTAGCAGCCTCTAAAATGTCTTTGGTAGCCACTCCTCGTAAAAAGGCTGTGGTAGTGGCTGTAGCCCTTGTAGAGTGAGGTCTGATGTCTTCTGGAGTTTTCTTTCCATGGTAAGAGTAACAAAATCTAATGCAATTTCCTATCCACTTAGAGATTGTCTGTTTCGAAATTGCTTTTCCTTCCATTCCTGTTGCATATGCTACCAGTAGCTGGTCAGTTTTTCTATTATTCTTGGTCCTGTCCAGGTAGCAGCGTAATTGTCTATGTACATCCAAGGTATGCAACAGTCTTTCTCCCCTGTTCTGTGGGTTGGGGAAGAATGTAGGCAGGTGGATAGCTTGGTTCAAAGATACCCTGGAGACCACCTTTGGCATAAAAGTAGGATTAGTTCTCATGGACACTATCTTGATGGAAAATCAGGAAGGGCTGTACTGCCATTAATGCCTGTAGTTCAGAAACCCTTCGTGCTGAAGTGATTGCAAGCAGGAAAGCAGTTTTCCATGATAAGTACTGTAATTCTGCTGTTGCTGCTGGCTCGAAAGGAGGTAGTGTCAACTTTTCTAGCACAAAGTTCAAGTCCCATGCTGGCAATGGTGGCTTTCTTGGTGGTTTTACATTTGTAATTCCTCTCAGAAACTGCCTGAGCAGAGGATGTGAGAAGACTGGAGGATCCAAGTTGTATTCTGCTGAAATAGCTGATGCATGAATCTTAATGGAAGAATAGGACAGGCGATTGTGGAAGAACTCTGCCAAGTATTCCAGGATGTTAGCTATGCTTACCAGTGACACATTTTCTCCTTTTGCAGTACTCCAAATGAGATATCTTTTCCATTTTGCTGAATAATTTTTTCTTGTTGAGGGTCTGCGAGCCTCCAAGATAATGTCTTTAACCCTTTGAGATAATTCTGGGTTATTTGTTCTTAAGCAATGTTCCAGGCAGCCAGCTGCAGTGTTTTCAGGTTTGGATGCAGGGTTTTGAAGTTGTTCTGTGTTAGCAGCAAGGGAACTAGGGGCAGAGGCCATATTTGTTCCCGAGATATACTCCTCAGTAATGGGTACCAATGTTGCCTTGGCCAGTCTGGAGCTATCAGGATGATCCTTGGACGGTCTTCTTTGATCTTCAGTAGCACCTTGTGCATCAGAGGAAGAGGTGGGAATGCATATGCTGTCAGGTTTTTCCAACTGAAAGATAGGGAGTCCACTTTCCAAGCAAGTGGGTGGTACGTCCTCGTGCAGAATTTTTTCAGTTGGTGATTGTGTGGGGATGCAAATAAGTCCATTTCTGGTAGTCCCCATTTTCCTGTAATGGTTTTGAAGATGTCCGGATGCAGCATCCATTCGTGGGCATCCGTGGTAGTTCTGCTTAGGATGTCTGCTAGAATATTTTCTTTTCCTGGCACAAAAATTGCTTGTAACTGAATGTTGAAGCTCAGGGCCACGTTCCATAGGTCCATTGCCATCCGGCATAGAGGGTATGAATGTGTGCCTCCCTGTTTGTTGATGTACCACATAACTGTGGTGTTGTCCGTCCTTATCAACAGTTGACCCTGTTGAAGGAATGGTCTGAATGTCTGGATTGCCAGTTTTACTGCTAGCATTTCCTTTTGATTTATGTGTAGGTGCAGCTGGTCTTGAGTCCATAAGCCTTATATGCACTTGTCCAGCATGTGCGCCCCCCAACCGAGGTCTGAGGCATCCGTTGTGATGGTCTGGCTTGGTTGAGTGCTGTGGAAGGGCAGCCCTTTGTTTGATTGACAGGCCTGAGCCCACCATTGGAATTCTTGCTTCAGGCATGGAATTATTGGAATTTGGGTTTCTAGGCTGTGCTTGTGCTGAGACCATAAATTCCTCAGATACCACTGTAGTTTTCTCATGTGTAGTCTGGCATGTGGAATCAATATTATGCAGGATGCCATGTAACCCAGGGCTTGCAGGACTTTTCTTGCTGTTAGCTGGCTCTGCTTTGTTAATGCCATGAAGTAGAGAGGGAGTTGCTCCTGTTTTTCTACTGTTAGGAATGCCATCTGCTTTGATGTGTCCATCTCTGCACCCAAAAAGGTTATCCTTTGGGATGGTATCAGCCTTGACTTTTTTATATCGACTGTGTATCCCAGGGCTTGCAGTAGATGAATGACCCTTTCCAAGTCTTTTGTTAATTTGTTTTTGTTGTCCGCTTGTAACAGGCAGTCGTCCAGGTAAGGGTAAATTTGAATTCCCTGTAGCCTGCAATGAGCGATTACTGAGGCCAGGCATTTCGTGAATACTCTGGGCGCAGTAGATAAGCCAAAGGGCAATGCTGAGAATTGATAATGCTCTGATCCTGCAAGAAATCTGAGGTATCTTCTGCAATTTGGTCGTATGGGGACGTGCAGGTATGCCTCCTTGAGATCTAGAGTTACCAGCCAAGACTCCTTGCCCAGCATGGAAAGAAGTTGC
Source organism: Protopterus annectens (assembly GCF_019279795.1). Taxonomy (NCBI): domain Eukaryota; kingdom Metazoa; phylum Chordata; order Ceratodontiformes; family Protopteridae; genus Protopterus; species Protopterus annectens. The sequence goes on along the minus strand of NC_056743.1, from coordinate 1,703,207,705 downwards.
TGTAGGGTCAGCATTTTGAATTTTGGTACAATGAGGTATGTGTTTAAAGCGGACAGGTCGAGAATAGGTCTCCATTGTTTTTTTTTTTCTTGGTACCAGGAAGAGTCTGGAGTAAAATCCTTGTCTTTGTTTCATAGATGGTACCCTTTCTACAGCTCTCATTCTTAGTAAGCGAGTTATTTGTTCTAGAGCTTCTGTCTTCTGATTTGGAGGTAGGTTTGGCATTCCTCTCTTCCTTGGTAGAGTATGAAAGTGAAACCTGTAACCTTGGTCTATTGTCTGTAAAATCCATTTGTCTCCTGTGATGTAATGCCAGTTTACTGAAAATAAGGCTAGCTTTCCGCCTAAGGGTGCTTCTAGTTGTTCCCTGGTAGGCGGTGCCAGAGCCAAGTCACTGTGATTGTCCTGTGGAAGTGGTGGTGGCTGGATCTGTGGCTGTACCTCGCTGGTTGTTTGCCTGCCACTGACGTCCCCTGTAGGCACCTCTGGATTGACCCCTGCCTCTTGAGCGCCTATTCCTGCCTCTCTGAGCTCTGGAGGTGTCTGGAAAGAACCAATTCTTGGAAGGCCAGTTCCTGCTAAACCTTGGAGGCTGGACCTGCAAGAAATCCTTGACTGTCTGGACAGATTTCGCTTTCTCTTCCACCTTCTTGAGCACCTGCTGTGCAGGGGAGCCAAACAAATTGAGCTTATCCATGCGAGCATCTAGGAGCTTTGATTTGACATGGTCTGGTAAGGACTGCTCTTTTAACCATGCATGTCTTCTGATCACTGTACCAGTCATGGCTGATCTAAAGGAAGCCTCCAGTGCATCATAGCCGCATTTTAATTACTGACCTGCTGAATGTTATGTACCATTTCCTGAACAGATTTTTTGTCTAATGGTTCATCCGAGGACAGATTTTTAGTTGACTGGTCTAACATAAATTCCTGATACTGAATCATGTGGAATTGACAGTTCAAGGCTCTAGCTGAAAGAGTAGCAGAAGTGTAAACTTTTTTACCCCATCTCTCTAAGGCCCTAGATTCCCTTTCAGAGGGGAGGGTTTTTTTGGCAGAGGTAGCTGCTACAGCCTTGGGTCCCTGGGAGATAGTTTCGGGATCTGCAAGAGGAGCCTTATACAAATGATAATGTGTGTCCGGAACCCTGTAGTACCTATCGGGCTTAGCAGGGGCCGGAGGAAGAGAATCAGGAGCAGTACAAGCATCATTAAATGCATCATCCACAACAGTAAGTACTGGAGGAATGGCTAAAGGCCTATGCTGTGGCAAATGCAGAAAGGTTCTAAGCCTTTTCCTAGAGTCTGTAAAATCCTGGCCCTGCCATTGAAATTGTTCCCTCATAGCATGCAAGGTTTCCCCAAAGGAAAATTCCTCAGGCGGAGAGGCAGAAGGAATGGACTCTTCTGCATCAGAGTCCTCATAAGGAGAAAAAGGGCCCTCTGGAGGGTTTGAATTATCTGATTCATCAGAGGAGTCATCTGAAGAAACTGGCTCAGGGGGCTCTGCTCTAGGCCTCTTCTCTGGAGGTGGGTGAGAGGCCCTGTCTGGGTGAGGTTGGGATCCCCGGATCAAAGAAATGAGATCCTCTGCAAGACTAAGTATTTGTGAACTAGAGCTAAGCCTGTGAGAGGGGATCTTAGCAGGCACAGTTTTGGTAGATTTTGCTGCTTTAGCCCTGGCAAAGGCCTTAATCGACATGGATGCAGGTGGCCTAGCAGCTCCACGTGCAGGGGTAGAAATATCCAAAGGGATAGTATCAGATAAATCCTGTGAACCTGCAAGAGCGGGTGGGATTTCAGAAGCAGATTCCACCATGCTTGATGAGGCCTCGGTAGAAGGTACGCTTTCGGCCGAAGGAAGAACCGTGGACTCTGTTTCAGCCGAAACCGAGACACTCGCGGTTGGCTTAACCGTGGTTTCGGCCGAAACCGCAGACCGCGAGTGTCGGTCCTTTTCCTTGCGCTTTTTAGATATTTGCGTAGTCGGAGTATCCGACGGCATAATGTAAGCAAAATCGGAGCCGAAAAATTCCGACCGACGTCTAAGCGTCCGCCGGTTGAAAGAAGCACAGGCTAGACAAGCTGCTACGTCGTGGTCTGGGCCTAGACAAGGTAAGCAGTAAGACTGGAAATCTTTATGAGGTATTTGTTTCCCACAAGTTAAACAGTTATTCACTTTTTCTGACATCGGCTGAGGCAAGAAAGAGTCCCCAACAGGGTACTTAGCTTTTTAGAAGTCTTCGGTAGTAGTAATCTCTGGTTCTGACCGACCGGCACTTGCAAACAGCTTCTGCTTCGGGCGCCACGTGGCAAGAAAGACTGGGGAAGATGGCGTCGGCTGATACCTTTATACCCGAATAACTGCAGCTATGACGTCGGGTGAAGTGCGACATCAGCCGAGGCCAGACCCAGACTTTGGAATCCGGCCGACCGAAGGGTTGCCTGACGACAGGACAACCCATTTGTAAGGACTGCAGATGCATCCTTGAAGGACATCGGTTTTGAAGGATAACTGTAAGATCCCAAGGGGAGAAGGGTCTTTTATTGGAGGCCTCAGCAGGAAAAATCCCCCTCAAAGGCTTTGCATAATTCTGACAAGGAAAGAGAGGAAGATCCCATTCCTGAACGTAAATTAGAAATGGCAGCCAGATATAACTTAATGGTAGAGAAACTGGCACCATCATGAAAAAGTGAAATCAGAAAAAGGAGAATAGCTGACATAGGAGGTGTAAACGGATCAATATTCTCCTATGAAGCCCAAATGTCAATCTTTTTCACTTACTGATATAGACCTTTTTTGTGAATGCTTTCCAAGATGCCAAAAGAGGAAGCTAGCCTGGGACTTTCTAACAATCACTGGAAGCAGAAAAGCCATGCAGTCAGATTGAGTGTGCGGAGACTGGGTTGTCGATGCTCTGATGGATGGGATATGAGGACCTGATTGGGATCCAGTATCCATGGGGGTACTTCAAGTGAGACCACAGGAAGAGGAACCAAACATGAGGCTAGAAGGGGGCAATGAGGATCACCAAGCACTTTAGCCTGCTAGCTTTCTACAGGAACTTTTGGATCAAAGGAAGAAGGGGGTAAGCATAAAGGAGACCTGGGGGCCAATAGTGGACTACAGCACCCCTCTGTGGCCCCCATGTTCTGAGGGATCAGAGCACAGTACTTGCTGCATTTGTTGTTTAGGGGAAAAGCAAAATGATCACAGCAAGGTTGACCCCAACAGCTGAAAATCTAGTTTGCTACTGCTTGATTGACGGACCACTCGTGAGGGATTAGAGAAGACCTGCTGAGGCTGTCTGCTAGCATGTTCGTTTCCCTGGGAATGTGCTTTGCAAGTAGAAAGCGGTTTGAAGAGACTCTCATGGCCTCTCTGCATAATGGGTAGGATTGGGTTCCTCCTTGCCTGTTTATATAACAGACCACTGACCTGTCTGTATGAACTGCAATAGTCCCCAGAGGGAGAAAGTTCTGAAAGGCTTGCAATGTTACGAGGACTGCTCTCATCTCTAGGAAACTGATATGCAGCTTGGTCTCGGGTTAGGACCATGTGTCTTGGACCATCTTCCCTAATAATGCCTCTTCATCCCAACAGAGAAACCTCAGTGGTCACTATGGCTACTGGAGGAGGGAAAGAGAACAAACCACCCAGTGATAAGTCATTTGATTGCATTCACCACTGGAGATATCTTCTGTAGATTGGAGTTAGACAGGAACAGACAGGGGCTGGTAAAGAATGACCATTGAACAGCCAGGGTCCATTCTAGGACTTGCATAAAGTATCTTGCCAAGGGTAACGGAATGATGGCCTCTGGCAGAAACCCCAGTGTTCTGAGAACTAACTCCACTGGAGGATGTAGGAGATCCAATAGGTCTTGGACTTGCATCTCAGAGAAGTTATGCGAAGCAGAGGTAAGGAAACTACTTGGGTTGAAGTCTTCAGTTATGTTCCTATAATTTCTGGCTTCTGCACAGGAGTCAAGTTTGACTTTGCCAGGTTTACTGAAATAACCAGGAAATTGATGACCTGTACCAGGTAATCCCTGGCTTGAATCAGCTGATGCCTTGTTGGTGCAGTAAGGAGCCAATCATCTAAATATGGAAGCAAACTGGAATCCTTTTAGCATCAGTTCAACCACAGCAACTGCCATACATCTGGTCAGCAGCCAGAGGGCCGAGTCCAAAGGGCAGACCTCTGAATAGGTAATGATTGGTCTCTAGCCAAAAATGCAAGTTTCTCCTTGTGCTTTTGTTTATTCTGATCCGATAATACCAGTCCTGAAGATTTATAGAGAACATCCAATCGCCCTTGCGTAGAAGTGGCAGAATAGACTGAACTCTAACCATTCGGAACTTCGATTTTTTGACATACAGACTGAGGCTGCCAAGATTCAGTATTGGTCTTAGGTCCCCTGTTCTCTTTGGCATTAAAAAGAGGATAAGTTCTATATCCTACTTGTTCAGTCGGGACCTCTTGGTTGCCGCTTTCCTCTCTTTCCTCTAGATGTTTTTGAACTTCCCAAATGGCGAACTTCCTCTGACTGGGTGGCAAATTGGGGAGTATCTCCCTGGGACTTGTAGGTGAGGGCGGGGGGGGGTGCAATAACTTCTGGATAATATTTTCAGCAACCAGAGATTGTTATATTTGTCCAAGTATCTAGGTGGAGAGATAGACAGCCCCCAACTGCCTCCAGAGGCAGGCACACTGGCAGCACTTCAGGAGCACTGATGGGGCTTTTTGGAAAAGGGTTCCCTGAAGCCCTGATTTTGTGGACCCCCCCCCCTGCCTCTGGGGCGGCATCTGCCATTGAAACCTCCTCCTCTGCCCCTGAAGAGGTATCCCACACAAGTCCTGGAAAGACCCTTGAGATTTCCCGAACCAAGTCTTCTTCACACCCCTTTGATTTCTTGAGAAGGTTCTTTGTGGAGTAGAAAACTTGATCCCTATGGCAGACAATTTCTTTCCATCCTTCTCGCTGCAGGCAAGTGTTTCTTTTACCAGTGGTCCAAACAAGGAGGACCCATCAAAGGGAGCATTAATGAAAGATGCCTTGAAGTGTTCTGCAAAATCTCAAAGCTGCATCCAGGCATGTCTCCTAATAGCTATGCCTGCATTGGCTACTCCTGTGGTGCCTTCCTCAAAGTGCAAAATCAGCCTCATTGAGGAATGTGCAAGGGAAGACAATTGCCAACTGAGGAGAAACCTGTTTAAGGTTCTCCTCCAACAAGGTGTCTTTTAAAGAGCTGGTTAGCTCCTTGACCAGATCTCTGCAGACATGTAAAATGTGCCAAGTAATTCAATGCCTTCATTGTGAAGGTGGCTGAGGCATACACACACTTTCCATGTCTGTCCAAAGCAGGAGTCTCCATGTTTGGAAGATGAACAGAGGAGCTTTGTTTGGTAAACTCCTTTTTCATGGCCACTGACACAACAATGGCATCAACTGGGACACCCTTGCTCCAATGTAAGCAGTCAGTCGGAGGACTCAGGAACTTAGGACGCTTAGGGATCAGCTGTCGGGTTCCTTCCAAGCCCAGCAAGAAACAGTCAATGAGCTCATATACCAGGATAGTCACCCAGGACATAGACGGGCCCACCCCAAAAGCCTCCAGGAACACAAACCCCTCAGAAGGATTTTGGGAGGACCAGCCACCTCTTTTTACTTCAAGAGTTCAAGGATGTCTCCAAATGAGACATTATCTGGTAGAGATTGGGAGTCATCCTTCTCCATCAAAACCAGTGTCCTATATTAAGGATTCCAAGGGAGAGTCCACACGCTTCCTCTTGCACGTTTTCTCCTGACAAACAGGGGAAGAATCAGGGGGGGGCCCTGTGTGGAAGTAGCCTGGAGTCTTACCTGGGTGGGGGCTGACCAATGGCAGGATGGATGGACTCAAAGCTTGGATGAGATGACAACTGGGTAGGATCCGGAGGATGAGTCGTCGTATCTCTTGGTCTAGAGAAAGCTGTCTCTGCTACCTGGAAGGCTGACAGGCTGAGGGAACCCACACCAGCACCCTCGCAGCCGAAGTCACCAGTGTGTGGAGTCCACCCCAGATCCAAAGCCTCCAGACAGAACCAGGCCAGAGCTGTCAAAGGACAAAGCCCACAGGGGAAGGGATGGATCCAACCAGGTCAGGACCGACGTCAAACCCCCCCCCCCCCCCGAGCCGGGACCCACTCTGATCCAAGGGTATTGGCATAGAGCCAGTCCAAGAAGCAGACAGAGCTGAAGAAAGACACTCTTGGATCCAATGACTACACTCAGGAAAACTGGATCCTGGCATTCTGAAACAGTAGGTTGAATCTGAAGAATCCCCCTGGTAGGCCTATAATATCTGCATGCAAATACTTCTTGCATAACATCGGTTTAGTGTTAGATAAAATCTTGATGCCTTATGCACAAAAATCGCCAGCATACGCATAGGACAGTTTTGACTTATTGGCTAAAATTTCTCCTATAATTTGGAATAAAGAGAAATATTGGCTGATCCTGGATGTTAAAAGCTTATACACAACTATTAAGCACAAAGATGGAATAAAAGCTATTAAATATTTTATAGGTGAGAGTCCTTTTGCCTATTTCATTTCAGATTTGATCGATTTTTGTTTAAAAAATAATTATTTTTATTTTAATAGTGTGTAATATAGGCAAAAACAAGGTACAGCGATGGGGGCAGCTTTTGCCCCCCATGCACGCAAATCTTTTTATGGCTTTTTTTTAAATTTCTTTCTTAAGTTACATTTTATGAAAAAATATCTTAATTTTTATTTTCGTTATATAGATGTTTTAATATTTATATATGAAAATGGTTGGGAAGAAGTAGAGGATTTCATAATATAATTGCACAAAAAAAATTTGGTTTAGCCTTTGATGGTTTACAGAAGGGTAATAGAGTTATATATTTAGATATTGTACTAGAAGGGAATGATAATGGAAAGATTGTAACAAATATTCATAGAAAATTTGTAGATGGCAGCCAGTACCTTCAGACTACAAGCTGCCATCCACCTCATGTTTTAAAAGCTTTACCTTAAGGTGAATTGTTATGTATTTCTAAATTATGCAGTGATAAAGCTTTGTTGGCACAAGAGATGAATGAAACTATAAAGATGTTTATAGCAAGAGGTTATATTTGTGATATACAATAAGCCCAAAGTAGGATTTGGAAAGCAGCAGAAGGGATAGATAATAGAAGGGGGGGGGGTAACAGATCAATTTTTGTGCCTAGGGCCAGTGAAAGAGAGAAGACAAATACAGTGGATCCTATATACTTGGTATCAGGTTAGAACATCAAAAGTATGGAAGTAAAAGAATCAATAGAACATTACTGGAAGTATTTAATACAAGATACATTTGTGGCTAGTATTTTTCCACGGAAGCCCTCTTTTTCTTATACTAGGGGTAAAAACTTGAGAGATATGGTTGTGCATGGTATGTTTACCATGCCAACCATAGAGTTAACCATAGAGTTAACAAGAGCTCTGTCTGTAAAAGAAACTTTAAAATGTGGAAGGTGCAACATATGCATCCACACTAACTACATTTCACAGCATAAATCACATAAGATTTCTACCTAGAGGTACATTCTTTTGTAAAAGCAAGGGGGTAATATATGCCCTAAAATGTCCTTGTCACCTATATTATATAGGTGAAACAGAGAGAATTTAGTATAAGGTTCATGGAACATTTAAGAGACATAAAAAAATGTAGGGAAGATAAAGTGATTGCTATGCACTTTAAAAAGTTTCATGAAAGTAATACTGATTTATTGCAATGTACTATTATGGAACAAATTAAATGCGCAGACATTACAGATGAAATATTAAAAGAAAAATTATTGCATAAAGTATTTACATTTTAAAATATAATACATTAATTCCTAAGGGTTTAAATAATGAATTGGAAATGTTTGCTTTAAAAAGTTGATTGTTGTTGAATTGATTGAGGAGATGTAATTAGGAATGAAATATATATATATATATATATATATATATATATATATATATATATATATATATATATATATATACATACATATATATATATATATATATATATATATATATATATACACACACACACACACATTTTTTTTTACTCCATGAAAGTGGTAACACCGAGGCGGTAGAATAAATTATTCTTGTGTTTTAGTAAGTGGTTTCTTTTTATTTCTAAGCAAGAAAGTACAGTTGTGTACACTTACCATAAATGTAGATGTTAGAGTGTATTCACTGTTGCAGTCATTACATTTGGGTAATCCTGCTGGCAGGTTGCCCTCAGTTGGCCTGAATTCCAAAGTCTTGGGTCCTGCGTCGGTTGCTGTCGCCCCTTCCCTGACGTCAGGTCGTCAGGGGTATAAAAGATGCAGCAGACGCCATTTTCTTCAGTTTTTCTTCTCCTAGATGTCAGGTGCCCCCAAAAGGGTAGGCTAGATATACATATATAAAACATACATGCACCAAATTAAACTTTACCATCATCTACAAGCAAATACACCACATAGATTGTAAAGATCAGAGAAGTAAAGATAAGTTCCAGCAGAAATAAGGGGAATGGCGGGTGGGTAACCTGAACTGCAACATTGAATACACTCTAACATCTACATTTATGGTAAGTGTACACAACTGTACTATGTTCTTCGTGTTTCACTGTTACAGTCATTACATTTGGGTAGAGTCCCAAAGCTATGGTTGGGGGTGGGGGTGGGGGGGTGGAGCTAAACAACATTAGGAGCGGCTATGAGGCCCTGCAGAACTGCAGTGGCAAAGCCTGCTCTGGATTTAGAGTAAAGTGGCAGATTGTAATGCTTTGTAAAGGTGTGCACTCAACTCCAAGTAACAGCCTCTAAAATGTCTTTGGTTGGTACTCCCCTGAGAAAGGCTGCAGAAGTGGCTGCAGCTCTGGTTGAATGTGGCCTAATGCCCTTAGGCACTGGTTTGCCATGCTGAGAGTAGCAGAAACGAATGCAGTGACCTATCCACTTTGAAATAGTCTGCTTGGAGATGGCCTTTCCTTGTGATCCTGCAGCATATGCCACTATTGTTCTATCTTTCTGAAAACTTTAGTTTTGTCCAAATAGAATCTAAGTTGTCTGTGTACGTCCAAAGAATGCAGAATTTTCTCCCCCTCGTCTGTGGATTTGGATAAAAAGTTGGCAAATGAATAGTTTGGTTAAGGGCTACACTGGACACCACCTTAGGCATGAATGTAGGGTTTGTCCTCAGAGAGACCCTGTCTGGACCATTTCTAGCTCTTTTGTAGTTCACTGTTTAAAATCCGCCTCTGGGCGTTTTTTTCTGGCTATACTACTCAGACAAGCTCCTCGTGGGTCTGCAGAGTGGTCCTAGCAGCAGGGAACTCAGAAAAGCGACTACTTTCTGGATTCAAGTATCTTTGCTTTTTTTTCACTTGGAATAGCTTCTGTAGCTTACCCTGAACTAGCTTGAACTGTTTGCTGCATTATTTTAAAATCTGCACTTAAAGTTACATTTTAGACAAATTTGATCGAAAGTTTGTTGTTTGTTTGTTTAATTTAACTGTGGAGGCTGCCCACTAAAGTGTGCTAGCCTGTGTAACTAATTTATCACCGTTTCTGCATTTTCTGTGTGTTTCTACCAAAAAAACAAAAAAAAAAATCCTTGTTTTCCCCCCTTCCTCGACTAGTTTAGACCAGTTTACAGGCATTGCTGTATTCTGGGCTGTGGTGTAGTTCCTGTGTTGTCCATTACCTTACTTGGATAGAGGGAAGTTTCTTTGCTCACCAGTGGGAGTGGGGAGCCTTGAGCAGCCTACCTGTCCCTGTAGGAAGTGACCTCAGCACAAGAAGCAGTAGTAATTGGTTGTTTTGAACCATTTCTAGCTCTTTTGTAGTTCACTGTTTAAAATCCGTATTTGCACGGCTTTGCGCAGCGCCGGTTAAACAAGGTTAAACTTTTTCTGTCTCCGCCAAGTCTGCTCTTCAAATTTTCCCTTAAGGAAGCTCTACTCTTAGTATAACCAGACTACTTACTATATTATAAGTCTAGCACTTGTTCTCAATACTTCTCTACTAAGTAAGCACTCTCGTACTAAGTAAAGCACTACATCTACTTACCACCCCTGTGAATATCCACTTCCCTTAAAGGTAGAGCACTCCCTTATACAGTTCTAGCATGTCGAGTGGTAGATTACTGGCGTCGTCTCCAGTTCAGCTGGTCAATCTGGATATCTTGAGACAATGCTACACACTTGTCTCATGTACACAGACAACCCTCTCCTCCTCCCAACAAACACAAATACATGTGAGAGATGCAACTATATAGCCAAACTGGAGGCTGAACTCTCTCAACTCAGGGCTGGCATGACCAGACAGGAGGAGATGGCAACCACACACACAACAATCCCAGTCCCACATACACCTACCACAACTGCAAACCAAACACATAAAAATACAAAGACATACTCGGAGGCTCTAACAAAAAACTTACCAAAACAACAGAGGCTCCCAAAGCAGACACCCAAAAATTCACCACCTCAAAACAAAACACATGCAACACATACTTCAATAAATCAGTGTGTCAACCAATCACAGCCCTTAAGGCCAAACACCTTGCCTGATACACTAGTAATAGGTGACTCTATAGTCAGACACACTGATGTCCCGCTGACCAGGCTGAACAAGGAGAAGGTGACTGTGAGCTGTCTATCGGGAGCTAGGATCCGCCACATAACACACGCACTCAAGTCACTCCAAAGCAAGCACAAATATGACTCCGTCATTGTCCATGCTGGTGTGAATGACCTGAGACGTACCTCCCTGGACTACATGAAAAGAGACATAGAGGAGCCCTCCGATAATGTAGCCCAGGCTGGTATGACCCTGACCCTGAGCAGTATCTTGCCCTCACCAAGAATGATACCACAATACAAAGACAAGATGATCAGCTTTAACAATTGGCTCAAGTACTGGTGTCATTCTAAGAGGATCCAATGTCTGTCTGCCTGGGATGACATGTTGGACAAGCCACGCTGCTTCGCAAGGGATGGCTTACACCTGTCACCACTGGGCTTCCGGATATTGGCTAAGGCTCTTGCCACCCCCATAATGCCTTTTTTAGGCAAAGCTCAAAAGACAAACCCACCTCCCTAGAAAACAATAATGGAAAAAAACTAAGGGTAATGCTGCTCAACGCCAGAAGTCTAAATCTCAAGATGCAGGCACTTGATGCACTCCTCAGCATGGAGAACATAGACGTCTGTGCAGTAACTGAAACCTGGTTCAAGGCTCCTGAGAGCACCCCAGCGCTACCAGGCTATACCTCGTATCATGCTTTTCGGCCCCAAAACCCGAGCCGAACCACAAAGGGAGGGGGAGTGTCCATATTCAAGGACACCCACACCTCCAGGTTAGTAGCAACACATGAAGCATCAGAGACCATACAGGTGCAACTAACCATAGGCAAAACTGCTATACAACTGGTAGCATGTTACAGACCACCCTCCCAATCTCAAGAACTCCACTCAGCCTTCCTGAAGACATTGGAGGATATGAATGTATCACAAAATACCATCATACTGGGAGACTTCAACTACCCAAACATAGATTGGGTACATTATTCTAGCCCTAATACCCTAGCCCAAAGGTTCCTGGAATTCATAAATTCAAATGCACTGGAACAATTAGTCACCTCTCCCACTAGGGGAGATAATATACTAGACCTGATCATCACAAACATGGGGACAAAATGCTCCACACTGGAAGTATACCCCTCACTAGTGAGATCTGACCACAAACTAATCACCCTGGATATACATATCCCACCTCCACCACCAGCACAAAAGACCACAGTGAAAAACTTCTCAAAAGCAGACTTCACTCTTCTTAAGACTGAGATGGTATCCTTTAAGCCCACTGTGCCAGTGGATACCACATCCCATGATGCCGAATCCTTCACAAATGCTTCCTATGGACATCTCCAAGAATGCATGGATCATGCAATCCCAAACAAATCCAAGTCCCTCTCCACCAAAGGTAAGCGTCCTGTCTGGTGGACCTCAGCCATAAACAAATTGTATAACAAAAGAAGGAAGCTACTGCACGTCAGAGCAAAATCCCATGAAGGGAAGACATCTCTGATCAACATTAGCAGAAAACTACGTTCTCTCATAAAAACATCCAAGGCCAACTTTGAGAGAAAAATCGCTAAGGACACTAAAGATAACCACAAAGCCTTCTTCAGCTATGTTAGAAACCTGGGCGGAAACCCTCAGATATGCTCAGAGTTGGTTCACAACAATAAAAAATATACTGAACCCACAGATATTGCCAACATTCTGGCTGACAGGTTCAGTGCAAATTTCTCCCCTCCTTCACCCCCAAAAGAAGAAATACTTATCCCAACTGAATGTAATCTCCCGGTCATCTCAGATGTCGAAGTGAGAACCGCCCTAAACAAAGCAAAAAACACAGCATCAATGGGACCTGACGGTATCCCGGGTTGCGTGTTACGTGAACTCCAAGAGGAGCGAAACCCATACATAAAAATGCTATTTAACCTTAGCCTTACTTCGGGATATGTACCTGAACACTGGCGTACAGCAACAGTGGTCCCACTCCACAAGGGGGGGTGCCTCTACAGACCCTGAAACTACGCCCCATAAGCTTAACCAGCCTGGTCTGCAAAGCTATGGAAAGAATCATTATGGAACTCAAACAGAGACATAGGGGACCTACAGACACTTGACCCCACCCAGTTTGGCTTTGTAAATGGCAGATCCTGCCTTTTAAACCTGGTTGACTTTTTTGAAACCGTCACTAGAGCCATTGACAAGGGCAAAGCAGTCCATACAGCATACCTGGACTTGGCTAAGGCCTTCGACACAATACCCCACTCAGGCATCATAGATAAGCTAAACAGCTTAAAAGTAAACCCTTATGTCACTAGATGGGTTGCAAACTGGCTAAAGGACAGAACCCATAAAGTTAAAATCGCTGGAGCAATGTCAGACTCAAAGCCAGTCACAAGTGGTGTCCCACAGGGATCTGTCCTGGGACCCCTCTTGTTCGGCATTTATTTCTCAGATGTTAAAGCAAACACGGGAGGGCTGTGGCTGACAAAGTTCGGAGATGACTGCAAACTAGGTGCCATAGTCGATACACCAGCAGACACACACATCCCACAAAAAGGACTCACAGAAATGGACAACTGGTGCCGGTGTCACGGCCTTAAACTAAATGCCAAAAAATGTATAGTCATCCCCTTTGGGAAAAACAAAGTACCCACAAATTATCACATAGACAGCAACTCAATGAGTACTGAAAAAGTAATTGGAGACCTAGGGACCCAAGTCGACAGCGACCTCTCATTTGATACCCAAGTTGCCAAAGTGGTTAGAAAAACATTCTACCTTGCACACCTCATCATGAAGGGATTCACATCCAGATCCAAGGATGTCATTGTACCCCTATATTCCTCCCTCATCAGACCCATGATTGAGTACAATGCCCCATTTGGTATGTACCTCACCCGGCATTTGCAACAGCTGGAGACACCACAAAAGTACCTCACCAAGAGGATCAAGGGTCTCCAACATATGTCTTATTCTGCCAGACTAAAGAAACTTCAGCTCTATTCAGTATCATACCGCCTGCTCAGAGGTGATCTCTGCCTGACGTACAAGGCCATGTCCAGTCAGGATCTGATGGACATGCTCCACCTAAAAAAATCCAAGTCCATCAGGACCACGAGAGCTAAAGACTTAAACCTCAGCACAAGTATGAATAGGACATGCTGGAGGGATGGATTCATAACCCAGAGGCTTCCCATGCTTTGGAACAAGATCCCAGTTCGTATTAGGCAGAGCCCCTCACTGACTCTCTTCAAGAGAAATCTTGATGAGTGGATGGGAGATCGTAAGTTTACCCCAGGGGTCACATCTGTGTCACTGCTAGACAGGGGCACAGTAAACTAATTCTATTATATAAGGGGACCTTCATTGTGTCACTACTAGACACAGTGTTCTAAATTTATTCTGTACATTTTTGTACCATTTCATGGGGTGGCAAATGCCAAATCACTATGGCTAGGCTTACAAATGCCCCAGGGCAGACAGCCTAATACTATACTATGAAACTATGGATAAAAAATGATAAAAGGTTCTACAGCCATGAAAGCCTGTAGCTCTGACACTCGTCTTGCAAAAGTTATTGCTAGGAGCAGAGCTGTTTTCCAAGATAAAAACTTTATATCCGCAGTAGCAGCTGGCTCAAAAGGAGGTAGGGTGAGTTTTTCCAAGACATAATTGAGGTCCCATGCAGGCATTGGCGATCTCCTTGGAGTTCTTAAATTTTTGGTTCCTCTGAGGTACTGCCTTAATAAAGGATGAGAAAAGAGTGGTGGCTCTGTATTGTAATGAGCCAAAATGGCAGAGGCATGAATTTTAATTATGAAAAAGATAGGCCTTTGTCCAGCATCTGAGTTAAGTATTACAAAATCTGAGGAATATTTGGTACAACTATGTCAGTTCCTTGAGCTTGGTTCCAAGCACAAAATCTCTTCCATTTTCCAGCATAGGATTTTCTAGTACTAGGCCTTCAGCTTTACTGAAAGGTGTGATTTGTATGGCTACATTATCCGCCATGCTGCCAGGTTTAGAGTCCTGAGTTGGCTGTGCAGAATCGGATTGTTTTGTTGGGACAGTAGGTGAGGTATTTGAGGTAAGGTCCAGGCTGGGCATTGAGTCAAGTTCCTTAAGATGGGATACCAGTACTGGCGGGGCCAGTCTGGGGCAATCATAATCATTTTTGGTTTCTCCCGTCTCAACTTTAGGAGTACCTTGGGGAGGAGAGGCAGTGGAGGAAAGGCATATACTGATAGGTTTTTCCAGTTGAAAGATAAGGCGTCCACTTTCCATGCTTGTCTGTGATAAGTCCTTGTGCAGAATCTTTTTAGTTGAAAGTTGTGAGGGGAGGCAAATAGATCTATGTCTGGGTGTCCCCATTTCTTTGTTATAATGCTGAAGACTTGTGGATCCAGCTGCCACTCATGGGGATCCATGAGGTTTCTGCTTAGTTCGTCTGCCAGAGTACTGTCCTTTCCTGGCAGGAATTGTGCTTGCAGATGAACTTGGTAAGTCAATGCTGTGTCCCATAAAGCCATGGCTAGTCTGCAAAGGGGGTAAGAATGCGTGCCCCCCTGCTTGTTTATGTACCACATGACCGTGGTATTGTCTGTCTTTATCAGTAGTTGTCCCGGATGAATTAGGTCCCTGAAAGCTGTCAGGGCATTTTGAACAGCTAGCATCACTTTTTGATTGATATGTAGATGCATTTGATTTGTGGACAGGTGCCCTGAATGCCTCTTCCTGCCATGTGGGACCCCCAGGCATAATCTGATGCATCCATTGTTAGGTTCTGCCTGGCTGGGAGTAGTGAGAATGGCTGCCCCTTGTTTTGGTGACAAGCCTTTGCCCACCATCGAAACTCCTGTTGCAGGCAGGGAATGAGAGTAATCATTGTTTCCAGGCTGTGGCAATGTTGTGTCCAGACACTTCTTAGGTACCATTGAAGTTTCCTCATATGCAGTCTTGCATATGGAATTAGTAGGATGCAGGATGCCATGAAGCCCAAAGCCTGCAGAATTTTTCTTGCAGATAACTGGGCCTTTGTTGCCATTTCCTTGAAATAGGTACTCAGTTGCCTTTGTTTGTCTGGCGTGAGATAAGCCATCTGGGCAGTTGTATTTAAGCTTGCACCCAGGAATATCATCTCTTGAGAGGGCACTAGTTTTGATTTCTTTTCATTGACTGTGTACCCTAGGCATGTTAAAAGTCTTTACCCAAACTCCAAATGCTGTAATAGAATGTCCTTGTTCTCTGCTTGAATGAGGCAGTCGTCCAAGTAAGGATATATTTGTATTCCTCTTTGTCTGCAGAAAGCAATTACTGGTGCCAGGCACTTTGTGAAGACCCTGGGCGCAGTAGATAAGCCAAAGGGCAGTGCAGAGAATTGGTAATGCTTTGAACCAGCCTTGAATCTGAGGTATCTTCTGCATGATTGTCTGATTGGGACACACAGGTATGCCTCTTTTAGGTCTAAAGTGACGAGCCAAACCTTTCTGCCCAGCATGGGTAGAAGCTGCTGTAAGGTCAACATCTTGAATTTTGGTATATCCAGGAAAGTGTTTGGAATAGATAGGTCCAGTACTGGTCTCCATGCTTTGTCCTTTCTGGGTACCAATTACAGTCTTGAGTAAAATCCTTGTCCCTGCTCTTGCTGTGGCACTTGTTGAATAGCCCCCATGTCCATGAGGGATGAGACTTGTTTTTGAGCCTCTGCCCATTGATTTTTTGGCAGGTCTGGCCAACCGTTTGCCCTTGGCAGGGTATGGAAGTGAAACTTGTAGCCTTGTGACACTGTATCTAGAACCCATTTGTCCTGGGTTATAATGTGCCAATTTTAAGAAAAAAGTGCTATTTTTCCCCTCTAAGGGTGCTGCCAGTAGATAAAAGCTTGGTGCAGGCAGGGGGAAGTCACTGGGACTGTTTCCTGTATGGTTGTGATTTGTCTTCTCCACTTTTGGAGGTAGAAGCACCCCATTGTTTAGACCTGTACGAACCTTGCTGCTGGGATCTGCCTCTAGGGCGTCTGGATCTGCCCCTTTGAGGTCTTTCTGACACTGGAAAGGGACAATTCTTTGTAGGCCAGTGTCTACTAAACCTAGGTGGCTGTACTTGAAAAAACCTTTGACCGTTTGCATAGATTTAGCTTTGTCCTCCATTTTCTTTAACACCTCTTCTGTCTTAACACCAAACAAGGTATCATGCTGTAATGGTGCATCTAATAACTTGGCTTTGACATGATCAGGCAGATTTTGTTCCTTTAACCAAGTATGCCTCCTAATTACAGAACCCGCAACAGCGGCCCTGCAGGAGGCTTCCAGAGAATCAAAACATTGCAAAGTAGGCTTGCCAACTTGTTCAGCTGCATGCAAAAAATCCTGCATTTCTTTGTTATCTGCAGATTCAGAATTTACCAACATTTTCTGTTTAAGCAGTGTCATGACATATTGCTGATATCTGAGCATATGAAACTGGCAGTTTAAGGCCCTTACAGCCAAGGTAGCAGATGTGCAAATTTTTTTTCCCCATCTATCCAGTGCCCTAGAATCTCTGTCAGAGGGGGTAGGGTTTTTTTGCAGTGGAAGCCTTAACTCCTTTGGGACCCTGAGAAATAGTTTCTAGGTCTGCAGCAGGGTTTTTGAAAAGGAATTTATGCGAGTCAGGAACCCTGTAGTATCTGACAGGCTTAACAGGAGCTGGAGGTAAGGAGTCAGGGGTCAGACTAGACTCTGAAAACACATCATCTACAATGATTAACTCAGGTGCAATAGCTAGAGGCCTGTGTTGAGGAAGTAGAAGGAAATCCCCGAGCCTCTTCTTAGATTTTGAAAAATTTTGGCTCTCCCAGTGGAAATGCTCCCTCATGGTATGCAAGGTTTCCCCAAAGGAATAGTCCTCAGGAGGAGAAGCTGAAGGAATAGATTCTTCAGCATCAGAATCTTCACAAGGGGAAGAGAATATTGCTGATCAGAAGATGAATCAGAGGAAATGGAAACCTGATCTGAAGATTCATAGTCTGTCTCTTGCCTAGGCCTCTTATCAGGAGGGGGATGGGAACCCCTGATCAAGGTAATTAAATATTCGGCCATTTTGAGCATTTGTTTTTTGGGCATGGAGGCCTGTCCATGTGGCTGGTGAACTTGTTTCTTTGCTTTTAAAGGTGCTTTAGTTTTGGACTTTGAAGCTGAAGTCGGTTTAATGTATAATTGTTTAGGTCTGAATACACCCTCAGAAGCAGATGCCTGTTCAGCGGCTCTGGACCCATCTGAGGGAATAGTCTCCGAGGGTCCAATACCTTGAGTTTCCAGTGGCTTGACCGACTCCACGTGGGAGTCGGTAGCGGCCTGCGACTCTGAAGTAGTGGGCGTCAGGGGCTGGGAAAGAGCCTCACTGAGAACTGGCGACTTGCTTAGGAGAAGCTTCGTCATCGGTTTTGGACCTCGGTTGCCTGTCTTTTTCTTTGCTTATTTTGTGAACTCCGGTTGTCGGATGGCTATCAGACGACATTGTATAATTAAAGGCTATCAGACGACATTGTATAATTAAATCTGCATCCAAAACAGCTTAGTGCAAAATCGTACCGACGCTTAATAGTGCGTTGGTTAAATCTAGCACAAAACCGACAACTTGAAACATTGTTGTCAGGGCCTAGGCAAGGAATACAGTAAGAATGAAAGTCCTTATGAGATATTTGCTTCCCACAAGAAACTTTTTCTGACATCGGTCTGGAGCAAGAAAAAAAAAAAAGTTTCCGCAACGGGGTACTTAGCTTTTAATGAAGACTTTGGATCTGAAACTCAAACAGGAAAATCTCAGTAGTCGGCCGACCGGCACTTGCGAACTGCTTCTGCTTAGGGCACCACGCAGCAAGAAAGACTGAAGAAAATGGCGTCGGCAGCATCTTTTATACCCCTAACGTCAGGGAAGGGGCGACAGCAACCGACGCAGGACCCAAGACTTTGGAATTCAGGCCGACTGAGGGCAACCTGCCAGCAGGATTACCCAAATGTAAAGACTGCAACAGTGAAACACGAAGAACATGTACAGTATTTGGTATCCTGCTGTGGTTTGTGAATCTGAAGAGGAACTTGTAGCACTGGTTTTCGAGCTCTCACGAGTCTAGGGTGGAACGGAGAGGATAAAATCCCCACTGTATCTGAGATTTGAGAAAACTTTGCATCATCTTATCCCATCTCTGACTGGGAAAAGCTCCAAGATGACCTAGAGGATCCTGATGAATGTCTGGAATTAAACAGTGATGGTGTGACCCCAGAAGTCAGAGCAGGCCAAGCTGATCTGCTCTGAATAGGGGTACAGTTCTGAGACCTCGGATCTGAAGCCTTAGGATCTGAGGGAGGCCTGCTCGAGGAGGAAGAACTCTGGAACAGTACAATGTCTGCCAGATCTGAGGCTGCACTAGGGTCCTATAGTATTAAGATGGATCCGAGGGGCAGACTTGTCTGCTGGTCTGGTATCTGTCAATTGAAGAGATCTGGGATACAAAGATAATTTAGTCTTCATCAGATGCAAAGTAGTTGGATCTGACAATTTGGTCTTTTTTTTGGCCTGAGAAGACACGGTCCCCCAGGAAGCTGACAGGGTTCATTTCTTGAGGTCTTTTGAGGTTGAAAGCTTGTTGGGGACTTCAGCTCCAGAAGGTGGCAAAAGACCTCTCAAAATCAGCATATTTCTTCTATCTGTCAGGGCACGAGGGTTGAAGGCCGCACAAATAACAGTCTGTGTTCAAATGCCCTGGTCCAAGATAGTAGACACATCTCTTATGGGCATCAGAATTTGGAATTTAGCACCCACAAGAGGTGCATCTTTTAAAACCTGTAGGCTTACTTGATAACTAACACACACACACACACACACACACACACACACACACAGACACACACAGACACACACAGACACACACAGACACACACAGACACACACAGACACACACACACACAGACACACACAGACACACACAGACACACACACACACACACACAGGAACAGGTTAAACTATCTGACACTCACACAAACACTGTTTTAGGGTGAGAAGATGGCAAGAATTTTATAAGGAAAAATAGAAAAGAGGAAAAAGTGCCAATGACACTAGAAACTGTAGAAGCCGAAAGTAGGGAGGGAGGAAGGAACAAGACCCTAACACCAGCGGACTAACTAACTTGGGAAGGAAGGTAAAGGATAGCTAGACACTGAAGAAATGAGAACTACTAGATTTTTTTAAACAATTATGAGAAATGAGATAGGAACACAGTAAAATAGCAAATTCACAGATAAGAAAAGCATTAGAGACTAACAAACCACGTCTGTGCTGGATGGCAGGAAATGAGATTTTGGGAGTTAGGGAAATTACGGGAAAGGGAGGAGCTCAAGACTTGGATCCTAAGTCTTGTGGATATGGCTGAATCATTTTGGAGGTCTGATCCAAAGACCCAAAAGTAAGGAAGAAAGAAAGACATCAGATCAGTATTTTAAAAGGAGAAGAAGTATCACCATCTTGGAAGAAAGCTGTGGTGGCTGTTTTAACAAGAGAGCAGAGACCTTCATCTTCATATTGACCAATTTTAATTTTAAGCCATAGTTAAGTGTTTTTTTTCGATTTATACTAAATAAAAGAATTGCAAAAGTGTTGCCAAAACTGATAGATCTGGATTAGCATGATTTTGTGGAGTGGAGGCAAACATTTGGCAATATTAATAGATCAATGAAGATCCAGAGGAAGCAGAACTTAAGACAATACTTGTGTTATTGGTGGGTCTTGATGCAGAGAAAGCATACGACAAATTAAGCTGGGATTTTACGAGTAGGGCATTGGAAGCATTTGCATTCCTTGATACAATAAGGTTAATTAGAAGGATATTATGAAAGACTGGAGGCAAGAATTAAAGTGTGATGGTTCCTCTAAGGCGAACTGAGTTTTAACTAAGGAACCAGATAGGGGTATCCTTGTTGCCCTTCGTTATTTGTCTTATATTTAGAACCACTGTCAAAGAATATAAGGGATTCAGAAAAACAAGGATATAATTGCTATGGTAAATAAAGTTGGCTTTATTTGCAGATTACTTTGCACCTGATAAAACCAATGCCATAGCCATAAATTATGTACCCAGACATGAAATGTTCAGCAATACCCATATTTACAGGGACTTAAGAAGAAGTATTTAGAAGAACGGATTAAAAGGCTTGTGTTACAACAGCTAAGGATATGTGGGAAGAGACTAAACAAAAGACAATATAGAAATTGAGAAAATGGAAACCCTCATTTATAAATATGGTAGAAAGATACAAGCAGTGAAAATGCTTTTAGCCCCTTTAGTCTTCTACATGGCTCAGGCATTCTTATATCAACCTGAGAAGTTGTGGACAATACTTAATAAAGAATTGAAGAAATTTATTTGAGAGGGAAAGATGGCAAGAGTTAAGTGGGAGAAGTTGAGTTTTCGAACAGAACAAGATGGTTTAGGTGATCTGAAGGGATACTTTAGATCTACACAGTTAAGGCTCATATACATAACACAAGCAGACAGTTATAATTCAAAATGGAAAGGGATGAAGCAAGGGGTAAGTTCAAAAAAGGGGGGGGGGTTTCTATGTAGATCCTCAAGGAGGATAGTAACATCCGTACAGATTATTAGATTCATAAAGCAGCAGAAGTACTCTAAGAACTAAGCCTACAAGAATGGAGACAGGAGATCTTGCCAATAGAGATGACTGCAAGTAGGGGTACAAAAAAGAGGCAAGAGGGGTCTGGAATTTATGGGATAAACCTGGCAAAGGAATCAAGATATTAGAAGCAAATAAACAGAAAAAGTAACAGAGTGGAATGAGGACAAGAAGACATTTGGATTGATGGCCAGAGACCGCCTTCCATACCAGAACTTGATCTCAGAGTAAGGGTAAACAAAAAGGAATAGAAGAATTTAAGTGAAAGACTTGCTTCTGTTAGAGTTTTTAGTTAAATCTAGAAAAGCAGCAGCTGTTAAAAACAAAAAAGGCACAATTACTATGGCATACAAAATATTTCTTGACAAATACAATAATTAATCAGAGGAGGTTAAAAAAGACTGGAAAGAGAAAGACTGGAAGACCAATTTACAAAATACAAATGGGAAGACATGTACAGCTCCCAAGTTTGCAACAGAGTCCAGAAGGTTTACAATCTTTGCTTGGAAGTGTTTGCACATGTATTTTACAGCCCAAGCAGACCTCATAGATAACAAATGTTGCAGGTGTGATGGAGAAGAAAAAGAGATAACATGTTTTACGACAGTAATGAGTTGGCAAATTTTAAAAACTCCCTATGGAGTACTATTATCAAAAATACTAGGCGAGCAAAAGGCTGTAAGGAAATGACTCTTGTGCTGGGATACAGGACCTGACTTGCCTAGACATAGTAAGACCTTATTAAGTTTAATTATGTTGGCTGCCAAAAAAACAATTGCTAGAAACTGGAATCATCTACACAAACTGCATTTGAGATATTTAATATTAAAAAAGAAAAAAAAACAAAAGAACTGGAAGAGGAATCTTCGGGAAAGGGAAGGATCAAATTACACAGCAGTAAATGGAAATTGTGGTAACAATACATGCATAAATTTTGTTCACTAGGAGGCGACATGAATTTTAAGGGAAGGCAGGACATTCAGCATTTTTGTAATGCTGAACTGATGGTAAAGAAAATATGATGTATACTGTACTTAAATGGAACAATATTAAAATGCTTCATTTTCTTTCCTGCTTGCCTATGTCTTAAGTGAACATTTAATAAAGATAGTTAAAAAAGTTAACAGTAAAAACTAGCAAATGATCTTTACAGATTAAAACTCCAAAAGTTAAAGAGCACATTTTCTCTCCCCTCTCCATTGCCTTCCCATCACCGTCAGAAGGAATGGGGTGGTAGCAGTAAACTGTTTTGGATAAAGAAATCACAGCTGGGTCAGCTTTCAGATTTGAAAATAAATGCTTACGGCACTGAGGTAAACTATATAACATGGTAATACTTGTTTGGAAGCAGGAAGCTGACTATCAGGCAAGTTAAAGGCTGTGAGGAAAAAAAAAACATACAGCAGGCAATACAGGAGGAAGAGGTGTAGAATTTGGCATTGTCAACTGCAACAATTCATAATAGATTTTATAGGCTAAGAATTTCATTCTGTTCCCAATAAAAAAACCTATTTCATGTTACATAAAGTTTCTGCAAAAGAAATCTGAAACCAAACTTCCAGTTAGTGAATTCTACCACACAAACTATAATAAAATGCCACACTTTCACAATCCATAAAGATACACAACACAGCCTGCATAGTAACAGAATACTAGTGTACCTTATTCTTACAAAGTCAGGAAGAGAGTAAAAAAATATATTAAGGGCTGTAACAAATTAAGATAGGACGTACTCACAAACCGGTCTTATAAGCTAAATGCAACTTAAAAAGCTATACCAACTGGAAAGAGAGATGCTCACGGAAAATAAATACATCAGGCAGAAAATGAAAATGTGTAAAAAGACAAACTTGGGGATGATCTGTATCCCTTGTTTCAGTACAGCCCTGCAATAACCAAAGCATTCCCGAGTGGGATTAGTCTTAGAGTTACAAAGCCAGCATCTCAAAATGCAATTTAACATTAATTTCAGAACAAAGCTCACCTTACTAAACCCATCTTTACTTAGTGTATCTACATTCCAAGGCATTTTCTTCTCTTTTAAACGGAGCTCCACCCCTTTCTTCTCTAAGTTTTTGTCTTCAGTTTTCAGTTGCTGGAGTTCTGCACGTAGCTTCAGAAGCTCACTGCTTATTTCTGCTGCTGCTCCTGAAGCCTCCAGCTCCTTGATTTTCTTTAGGCACTCTGTCTGTTTCCTCCTCGACTCCCCATGTGCTTTCTCATAATCTTCTTTCTCCTTCTGAAACTCCTCCATTCTTTCAAGTCGAGCCTACACACAAAAGAAAAAAGTCAGTTTACTGCAGAGTAAAACAACCAAGACTTACTTCAACGATGTTCTTTACTACAATACGTGCATGTGAGTCATAAAGCTCATCAAGATAAAAAAAAAAATATATATATATATTATATATATAATATATATATATATATATATATATATATATATATATATATATAGATATACACACAGCAAAACATTTATGGGTACCTTCTATAATGCTACATCTGGGATTAGTGCTCCCATTACAGGAACTGCTAGGGCTTACACTGTAGGTGTCAGTTTTTCTAGATCACCGCTTCCCAAACTGGGTGCCATAGGGTAGGGCACTGTGTCATAGCAAAATGTAGTTTTGATATTTTCAGTAGAAAATAACTTTTTTAATCTCCCGCTGCATGTGGAAGTCCATGTGTGAAAGAAGAATTGTGTAAAATCTTACCATAAATAGAAGTTATGTCCTTACCATAACGTTCCATGTGGAGTGTTCATCTCGCCTTTGTTCTTACACATGGGGGTTCGGAGCCGATCCTCGGCTGCTTGCAAGCTCTGCATCGAGGAGAAGCTCGAGACAACCTAATACCCACAATCCCCCTCTGCCTTTACCTCAGATCTAGTTTGCAAGCAAACCAGTAGTCAGAGAGAGCACACTCATGCCAATATCCCATATGCACAGAAACTAAGAGTCTATATATATATATATATACATATACAAACATATATATATACATGTCAACTATATACACAACAACTGCAATGCAGAAGCATAATGCCCCAGACTAGGCACCAAACTGAACGTTCTTCCTAAGGGCGGGAGGGTGGGAATGTAAAAACAAAGGCGAGATGAACACTCCACATGGAACGTTATGGTAAGGACATAACTTCTATATGTGATAGTGTTCAATCTCGCCGTTTGTTCTTACACATGGGTAGCGTCCCTAGCTCCTTGTTCCTGAGGAACTCACGGAAGGACGTTCTTGAGCACAGTGGAACCAAAGGTTGCCCTGTCCCTAGAAACTTTGTCTACCTTATAATGAGAAATGAATGTATGTGGCTTAGACCAAGTAGCAGCCGCACAAATAGCGTCTAGTGGTAGGCGGGCTGCATGAGCCAGGGATGTAGACACTGACCTTGTGGAATGTCCTTTGGGTTTGTGCAAAAGAGTTTGATTTGAAGAATCATAGACATAGATGATACAATCAGTTAACCACTTAGAAAGAGTTCTTTTGGTAACTTATCAGCAAAGGCTACAAAAAGTTGATCAGATTTTCTGTGATCTTTTGTTCTATCCAAGTAAAACCTTAGCTGTCTGTGAACATCTAATTTGTGCAACATATACTCCATTTTATTGGAGTGATTCTTGAAGAAAGTGGGTAATTCAATGGACTGATTAATATTATTAATAGAACAAACTTTAGGAAGGAAGGATGAATTAGTGCGAAGAGAAACTCTGTCAGAGTGAAAGATCAAATAAGGGTGCTTAATGGAGAGAGCTTGAAGTTCAGATACTCGCCTAGCGGATGTAATGGCTACCAAAAAGAGAGTCTTCCATGACAAAAATTTCAATGGGCAAGAGGAGGCTGGTTCAAAGGGGGGCAGCATTAACTTAGATAACAATAAGTTTAGACTCCAAGGTGACGGAGATCTAATTGGTGGTCTAATATGAAAAGCCCCTTTAAAAGGCTTTACAAAGTCTGTGGGCCATAACAGGAGCCCCACATTCTTCCACATGGAAATTAGAAATGGCAGCCAATTGAACTCTTAATGTGGCAGGAGAAGCACCCTGATGGAACAAGTCTGTTAAAAACTCTAATATTTTATTCAAAGGAGCTATGACAGGGTCCACTTGCTGTGTATTCCCAGAATACAAAGCGCTTCCATTTACTAGTATATGTTTTAGTAGTGGAAGCTTTATGAGAAGCCACTAAAATATTCTGAACTGCAGGTGAAAGAAGATCAGACCTGGCTAAGTTGGGAATTGGAGCAGCCAAGCTGCTAGATGGAGGGAGAAGAGCGAGGGGTGGGGAGCCCCTGACGAGTGAGTCAATAGATCTGGCTCTGGGTCCAGGATCCAGGGTCCCCGAATGCAGTGTGTCATGAGGAAGGGAAACCAAATTTGACGAGGCCAGAATGGGGCAATGAGGATTATTGTCCTGTGTAGGTTTTTGGCTTTCTGGAGAAACTTTGATATCATGGGGAAGGGAGGAAATGCGCAGGAGTCCCGGGGCCAATCGTGAATCAGTGCGTCCCTGGGGACTTCCCTGGAGGGGTAATAGGGCAAAGTAGCTCCTGCATTTGGCGTTCATTGGAGACGCAAACAGATCGCAGGAAGGCTGGCCCCACGCGAAAAATCTTTTCGCAACTGACTGTTTTAGGGACCACTCGTGCGGTAACAGTATTGCTCTGCTCAGCCTGTCGGCTATGACGTTGGATGACCCGGGATGTGCGTTGCTATCAGAAAGCGACCCGTGGACTCCGCCCATTGCCAGATTCTCATGGCCTCTCTGCATAGCTGATAGGACTTGGTTCCCCTTGCTTGTTTATGAATCAGCCTACCGACATGTTGTCCGTCTGAACTGCAATAGTTCCCAGAGAAAGAAGGGGAGCAAAGTGTTGCAACGCTAGAAACACTGCCCTCAACTCTAGAACATTGATGTGCAGATTGTACTCTAAATTGGTCCATTCGCCTTGGACTGTCTGACCCTGAAAGATGCCCCCACCCTATCAGGGAAGCGTCCGTGGTGACCGTAGCTGTAGACGAGGGTAGCACATATGGTCTGCCCTTGGAAAGGTTGCGCGGCGGAAGCCACCAGTTTAGGTGTGTTTTGCATGTGTTCGTTATAAGAATCTCGTGTGTTAGAGGTAGTTGTTGAAGCGACCATTGTGCAAACAGTAGCCATTGTAGGACTCTCATGTGCAGTCTTCCCAAGGGTATTGCAATAAGAGAAGCTGACATGAGTCCCAAAACCTTCAGTACTAGTTTTGCTGGGGATTTCCTGGACAAGAGAAGAAGACGATGTGAGTCTGAAGTGAAAGTATCCTTTCTGGAGGAAGTCTTAGAATTAACTGATGTGTATTTAATTCCGCTCCTATGAATAAGATACTCTGTGATGGCTGTAGTAAGGATTTTCCAAGTTTACGGAAATTCCTAGGTGAATACACAGTTGAAGAGTATAGTCTCTGGCCTGTACTAGTTGACGCTGGGTGGTGGCAGAAAGGAGCCAGTCGTCCAGATACGGAAACACCTGAATCCTTGGCGTCTCAAGTGAGACGCTACCACTGCCATGCATTTGGTGAAGACCCTGGGGACTGAGGTCAGACCAAAGGGCAGGGCTCGAAACTGAAAGTGACTGGCACCCAGCCGGAAGCGCAAATGATCTCTGGATGCCCTGGCCATTTTGATGTGGTAGTATGCATCCTTCAGATCTATTGAGCACATCCAGTTGTCCTTCTGTAAGAATGGAAGGATCGATTGAAGCGTGACCATTCGGAACTTTTCTTTCTTGACGAAGGTATTGAGGTCGCTTAGGTCCAGAATGGGCCTCCAGTCCCCTGTTTTCTTTGGAACTAAAAAGAACCTTGAGTAAGTCCCGAATCCTTTCTGGTCAGCTGGGACTGGTTGGATGACTCTTTTTTCTAGCAGCTTTGAAATTTCTATAGCTGCTGGCTCTCGCAGATGGGGCGGTACATCTGGGAGTCTTTTCTTTGGAATGGGATGGGAAAGAAATGGTATATTGTAACCTCTGGTAACCACGCTTTTTACCCACTTGTCTGTAGTTATGTTTTGCCAGGCCTGAGGGTATAAAGCTAAGCGACCCGACTGCCTCCAGAGCAGGACAGTCGGGCCTCCTCTCAGGAGTGCTGGAAAGGTTTACCAGGAGTGTATCCCTGTCACCTTGATTCTGCGGACCCCTCTGCCGCCAGGGTGGCGTCTTCCACCTCTGCCCCTCCTCTGCCTCTAGAAGGGGCATCACCCTGTGTGCCTAGGAAAGATCGTTGGGGTTTTCAGAACCACATTTTTCCACCACGTTGCCCTTTGGGGTACGGTCTGGTTGGGGTGGAAAAACGGACTCCGACAGCAGACAGAGTCTTTCCCTCCTGCTCACACCGGGTAAGGGTCTCCTTTACTTTGGGGCCAAAAAGAGTGGCACCGTCAAATGGGGCGTTAGTAAAGGAAGACTTGAAGGCTTCCGCAAATGAACATAAGCGCATCCAGGATTGTCTGCGAAGAGCAATCGCTGAAGCTGCTGCCCTACTCGAACCTTCGGCTGCGTAAGAGATCAGCCTCATGGACGAGTTCACAATGGATGTAAGGGTATTAAGCTGCGCTGTCACTTTCTCTGAGACAGCAGCATCTGTAGCACCCTGGAGGGTATCTCCCAACTCTTTGACTAGATCCCTCTGTAGTCGTGTAAAGTGGGTCAAATAGTTCAGGGATCGCATGGAAAAAGCCGCTGAACTAAAATGCGCTTCCCATACCTGTCCATAGTCCTAGAATCTTTATTAGGGGGATGGACAGATGAGGAAGATTCCGACATCTCCTTTTTCGTGGCCGCTGCCACCACCATAGCGTCAACTGGAACTCCTTTTGTCAAGTAAGTTTTGTCCTGGGGTGCAGTGATATACTTATTGGGCTTCCTAGGGACTGGTTCCACTGTGTCAGGAGCCTCCCATGCCCTTCGAGCAATAAGTTCCATTAATTCATCGAAGGGCGGAGTGACCCAGGAGGAGGAAGGGCGAGCACGAATGCCTTCAGCAAGACTGACTCATCCTCAGAAGGGGAAGGGACTGCCAGTCACCTCTGTTTCAGGATCTCCAATATGTCAGAAAGAGACATCTTCTGAAGGTGACTTAGGGGACCCTTCTGACTCATCCAAGTCAGTATCGGATGTCAAAGATTCTTGTGGAGAATCTAAGTGTCTCCTCTTACACAACCTTTTCCTAGGGACTTCTTTGTGGGAGCATCCAAGAAGCCTCTGAGGAAGAGGGGCACCCTCCAGGGGTGGCTGAGACACCGGTGCTCGACGCTTGGTTGTGGCCGTGGGTGCAGAGGAGGATAACGGCCCTTTATGGGGAGGAGAGGTTGCTTTTACTGATGTGGTTTGTCTGGGTAGACAACACCTTCCTCATGAGATCGAAGCCCCGGGTCCCGAGTCAAGAATCTCCCAGTTCAAGAAATGGGAAGAATCCCGAGACAGGCACAAGGCATCGATCCAGAGGACGGAGCCGAATCGATCCGCCGAGGCCCGAGGGAAGAGTCGGAACCAAACGTCGGTTCGACTCGCCCCGGAACCAAGGACAGATCGTCGGCTCCGAGACTCCGTACCGGTCCGACGGAGTCGAGGTGAGGAACAGACCGAGAAAGGACGGTTCTGGACCCAAGGGCTCCACAATCAGAAGATCAACCTCTTCCGGCTCCAAAGACTGGACAGGTCTCGGAGGAGGAATGGATGGAGACAATGGAAGGCCTTCAAGTTTCGACACCAACTGGGTGGAAACCGAAATAAGTTTGGATAGGGCCGAATGCTCCAATAACTTCTGCACCACACGATCCACATCGACATCGGAGAGCTTAGAAGAAGAACGGGTCGAAGGAACCGAAGACGGAGCCGACCTCAATAGAGTCGAGGGAGGGAGCTCCATCACCGGTTCCAAGACTCGAGGCTCAGGAACTGATACCAGTTGAACACTCGGCCCCGAAGTCTGTGGAACCGGTGATCTAACTTTACTCGAAGAGCTCGGAGCCGATGACCTGGGCTCAGACGTCTTCGATTCCTTCGAGGATTTGGATGCCTGGTCTGAAGCATCCTGAGCCTCCTGAAAGGAAGGTTTTAATAACCCCCTGTCCATGAGTTTCCTGCGCCTATCTGTCATGACCCTCCCACTAAAAGAGTGACAAATTGAACAGTCCTCTTGTAAGTGGAGCGGGCCAAGGCAGTAGACACAGGAACTATGGTTGTCAGTAACTGACATTTTTTGGCCACACTGGCAACGTTTAAAGCCTGATTTAATTTTCTCAGACATCTTACAGGTAAGAGAAAAAGTCAAGTCCAGTAGAGAGACAAATCCAGTAGAAAAAAGTCGAATCCGATATAAAGTCAGTCCGGTTGTCAAATTTTAAGTAAGGGTGGAAGGCCCCGAAAACCTTAACCAGTTTAAGTAAACTTAACGGTACCGAGAATTAACCTTACCACACACACATACACAATGTCTACCAAAAAGTACTTTTAGAACAAATTTTACTTCAAATATAACAAAATAAGTTATATCTTATCTGAAGTCGCTCGAGCTAGATCCCAGTGATGCGAACGCAGCAGCGGCAAACTAGATCTGAGGTAAAGGCAGAGGGGGATTGTGGGTATTAGGTTGTCTCGAGCTTCTCCTCGATGCAGAGCTTGCAAGCGGCCGACACGGAGCCGAGGATCAGCTCCGAACCGCCATGTGTAAGAACAAACGGCGAGATTGAACACTATCACATCCACAGATGTCCTTCTCTAAATGTTGCAGTACTTGTAACATGAGGGAGTCTGCCACCGGCTGACTCATTATGTCTGGGCAGTACACAAAAGTCTAAAGCTACTGTAGGGTATATGTGTGACGTCGCGCATAGATCCAGTCCTATGTCGGTCATAAAGTGAATCAGCACACACCAATCCCCAGAACTGAATGCCCCAGGAAGAATACCAGAATGACCCAGGTGAGGAAACACACAATCAGCATACAGACAAGCATCAAGGGGAAGGGGGGGGGGTACTGCAACAGTACCTTTTGTAGTTCAGTTTAGGAAATGGATATTCCTGTCTCCTTAATGTTTGGAGACAGAGATTATGCAAGTCTCCTCAGTGTTCCTAATATCATTATGGCAGACTGAGTATTCATAGTTAAAGTATTAGAACCAATTCCACATCTGGGTAAAATTATCTTTTAAATGTTTAGTAGGTGTATTTGGTGATGTTTAATAAACACACTGCCTTACTGGCACTCTGACAATAGTGCCTTGCCACCCTGAGTCTCTCTCACTGCCAGTTTGTGGGTGTTCTAGACCAATCACCTGGCAGTACAGGGTCTCTGTCTTATAGACTTGCAGATAAGACCCTTCCAGTTTTCTAGTGCCATAGTAAGAGAAAGATCTCTTGGAGGACTGCTTTTATTCTGGATCTTTTATCTTTTCAACTGCTGAGCTCAGATAAGATGCCCTTTTTTCCCTCCCTCTGCTTTTCTGCTTCATTCAGGTTGCTAAGGGGTGATCTGTGCCTGACTTACAGGGCAGTCTGACCCAGCCTTGAGGAAAATGTTACACATTCCTAAATCAAACTGCAAAAGGGTCACTTGCTCCAGGGATCTTAACCTAGACTCTGACATGAACAGATCATGCGGGAGAGATACATACATCTCCCAGAGACTGCCACTTCTCTGGAACAAGCTTCCAAGTCACATGAAACAGACTTCCTTCCTGTCCCTTTTCAAACACAACATAGATCAATATACGGTTGACCACAAATTCACTCAGAGTGGCATCCATGTCCCTCCTGGACAAAGGAAATTGCTATCAACTATCATAGACCCTAACCTCTGCTAACTTTACTTACCTAACCACCACTAATTGGTGCAACTCAGGATCAATATGGCTAGGCTTGTAAGGGGCTCTAGTGCCATTAGCCTAGTAACCTTCTATGAACTTGTGAACCTATATAGAAGAGAAGTACATATATAATTATGGTAAGATTTTCACAAGTATTCTATGTCCCTCTATTCATAAGTTGCAGTATTCATAACATGAGGGAGAATACCAAAGCTCATGCAGAAGGACTGGGAGGAGGGGCAGTAGTAGAGAACTCCTGCAAGATAGCCTTTGCAAAACCAGCTCTAGACCTGGAAATGCCATCCAACTTGTAATGAAGATCACGTAGATGCTTCTAATATGGAAGAAGTTTCCAGACCTTTGCAGAAAGTACCAGGAGAGGACACAGCTGCAGTGGAATGTGCCTTCACTGGAGAAGCAAGAGTTTTCCCATGAGACACAGCAAAAGGAAATGGTTTTGGAAATCCAAGTGGAGAAAGTCTGCTTGGAAACAGGCCTGACCAGAGCCCTATGATGAAAGGGAATAAAAATATTTCTTAACAGGCTTGACTTTCTCTAAATAAAATCCGAGGTGTCTACGCACATTCAAGGTGTGTAAAAGCCTCTCACTAGAGGATTGTGGAGATGGGAAAAAGGTGGGCAGATTAATGGACTGATTAAGTGACAACTCATTCACCACTCTGGGCATAAAGGAAGGATTAGCATGTAAGAAGACCCAACCTCTGTAGAAAACAGTAAAGGGGGAAGAAGCCATCAGTGCACCTGAAGTTCTGCGACCCTTCTGGCAGAGGTGATGGCCACAAGAACTGCTTTTGAAGAGAAGAAATTAGAAGTTATGTACTCACCATAACGTTCCATCTGAGTAGGTGTATTCATTTGTCTGCAACCTGTGGGTTATGGATCCGATATCGGATCCGAACCGGCATGGTTTACCAGCTATGGATCCGAGCTCTCAGCTCCTCCCCTCACCCATAATGCCCTGCTCTCCCCTACATGACCTCAGATCGAGTTTGCCAACAGCAAGAACACCCTGAAAAGGGTAACACATATTATGCAGGAAACTGAAAAGGCCAGGGGGATAGGAGGGCGGGATGGTTGCAGACAAATGAATACACCTACTCAAATGGAACGTTATGGTGAGTACATAACTTCTAAATCTGAAGTAGGAGATTCATTTGTCTGCAACCTGTGGGATAAAGTCCCCAGCTACCTGAATCTTGGGCGGCCATCATGGAAGGATATTCCGGAGCACCGCGGAGCCAAAGGATGCTCTACCCCTAGATGTAAGATCCAACTTATAGTGGGAAATAAAGGTATGAGATGAAGCCCAAGTGGCTGCTGCACAAATATCATCTAGAGGAATCCTAGCCTTAAAGGCGGCCGAGGTAGAGACTGACCGGGTTGAATGGGCATGTACACCCTCCGGTGCGGGCCTTCCAGAAGCTTGATAAGCCAATAAGATGCACTGTGAAATCCAGCGAGATAATGAGACTTTAGAAATTGGCTTGCCCAAATTAAATTTAGCAAAGGAAATAAACAACTGGTCGGATTGCCTATGACCAGCTGTCCTGTTTAGATAAAATCTAAGTTGCCTGTGAACATCTAAGGAGTGAAGCTTGTACTCACCCTTGTTTTGATATTTAGGAAAGAAAACAGGGAGGTTAAAGGATTGATTAATGTTTGCTTCAGAAGCTACCTTAGGAAGAAAGGACGGGTTGGTCCTGAGGTATACACGGTCCGGATGAAAGACCAAGTAAGGAGGTTTGGCTGATAATGCTTGAAGTTCTGAGACTCTCTTGGCCGAGGTAATGGCTACTAAAAAGGCCGTCTTGAAAGATAAAAATTTTAGATCTACCATAGCCGCCGGTTCGAAGGGGGGAGCGGTCAAGGCCTGGAGGACCAAAGAAAGGTCCCAAGGAGGAACCACTTGCTTTACAGGGGGCCTGAGAAGGAAGGTACCTTTTAGGAAAATCTTACACAATTTGGCAGACATCAGTGGACTGGAGTCATGACCAATATGATAATGAGAAATAACCGCAAGTTGTACTTTGACCGTGGAACTGCTGGCACCATTATTAAAAAGAGTGGTTAAGAAATCAAGTACCAGAGGAAGGGGAACTGTGAAGGGGTTTAGGCCCTGCCGCTCCGCCCACAAGGAGAACCGTTTCCACTTACTGTGGTAGACTTTCCTAGTGGATGGTTTATGCGCCGCCACTAGGATGGCCTTAACAGGGGACGAAATACCGGGAGTCCTGATCAGGAGTGGAACTGGAGCAGCCAAGCGGTCAGCTTCAGGTTGTCCAGGTTCGGGGGTGATAAGCGGGATGGATGAGAAATCAGATCCGGAATGGGATCTAGAATCCAAGGAGGATTCACTGAGTGAGACCTTAGGAAAGGGAACCAGATCTGTAGAGGCCAAAATGGGGCAATGAGAATCATTTGGCACCCCAACCGAGAGGCTTTCTGAAGAACTTGGAGCATCAGAGGCAAGGGGGGATAAGCATAAAGAAGACCGGGTGGCCAAGCATGCACCAGAGCGTCTCTTGGGGTACCTCCGGGAGGAGGTATTAGAGCGAAAAAACTGTCGCACTTGGTGTTTGAGGGAGACGCAAAAAGATCGCAACAAGGAATTCCCCACCGTGCGAAGATGCGTTCCGCTACCCGAGTATTGAGAGACCAATCGTAAGGGGTGAGAATGGTGCGACTGAGTTTGTCCGCCATGATGTTGGACCGACCCGGAATATGCGTTGCTATGAGAAAGTGGTTGGTGGAGATTGCCCATTCCCACACTCTCATGGCTTCTCGACAAAGAGGGTAAGACCTGGTTCCTCCTTGTTTGTTGATATACCAGACAACAGACATGTTGTCCGACTGAATTGCAATTGATCCCAAGGGAAGAAAGGCCTGAAGTGCTAGCAACGCTAAGAGCACTGCTCTCATCTCTAGAACGTTGATATGCAGAAAGGTCTCTGAATCTTTCCACGTGCCTTGGACCGTCCGGTCTGCAAAATGCCCCCCCACCCCACCCGAGGCGGGAGGCGTCCGCGGTCACCGTGGCGAGAGGGGGAGAAGCACAAAAGGGGCGGCCTCCGTGGAGACTGGAGAGTGTAGCCACCACAGGAGGGACCGCTTGCAAGCCTTGCTGATCGCAATGGGATGATGCATAGGAAGAGCAAGATACGACCACTGAACTAGGATTGTCCATTGAAGGATGCGCATATTAAACCTGGCGAGAGGAAGAAGCGCTATTGCTGCCGCCATGGACCCTAGGACCCTCAGGACCAACTCCGCCGGAACTGAGCTTGAGTGGAGAATGGCCTGCACTTGGAGTTGCAGATTTTGAATTCTGTCCGCAGTGAGGAAGGCTCTTAATCTCCTCGTGTCTAACCTGGCACCTATAAAATCTATGAACTGTGTGGGTGCTAGGTTGGATTTTTCTGTGTTTATTGTGATGCCCAGACGGGGAGCAAGATGGAGAAAGGAGTCTTGCGCCAATAGTAGTAGATGCCTTGTTGGGGCGGTGAGAAGCCAGTCGTCCAGGTAGGGAAAGACCTGCATCCCCTGAAACCTCAGGTGGGCCGCTACCACTGCTAATACTTTGGTGAACACCCTGGGGGCTGTGGTGAGACCAAAGGGAAGGACCCGGAATTGGTAGTGACTGGCTCCCAGCCGAAAGCGGAGAAACCTCCTGGAGCGCCTGTCCATTAGTATATGGTAGTACGCATCCTTGAGGTCTATGGAGCACATCCAGTGGTTTTCTCCCAGAAGGGGGAGAATAGACTGCAACATAACCATTCGGAATTTCTCCTTGGGAACTGCCAGGTTCAAGAGTGAAAGGTCTAAAATTGGTCTTAGATCCCCCGTCTTTTTGGCACTAAAAAGAACCTGGAGTAGAACCCTGATCCGATCTGGTCTGGGGGGACGGGCTGGATGGCTCTTTTCTTTAGCAGATGGCCAATTTCTGC
This sequence comes from Protopterus annectens, assembly GCF_019279795.1. Taxonomy (NCBI): domain Eukaryota; kingdom Metazoa; phylum Chordata; order Ceratodontiformes; family Protopteridae; genus Protopterus; species Protopterus annectens. Next base: position 1,703,172,594 of record NC_056743.1, on the reverse strand, counting down.
CAAAGCGGCCTCCCACTGACCGGGTGGAACGTCGGGGAGGGACTTCAATTTTGGCATGTGACGAAATGGGATACGGTATCCTCTGGATATGATCTGGAGGACCCAGCGGTCTGATGTTATGGACTCCCATGCCGCTAGGTGCTCCGAAAAACGTCCCCCGACTGCCTCCAGAGTGGAGCAGTCGGGCAACCCTTCAGGGCTGCTGCGTGGGCCGTTCAGAGAAGGGTTCTCTGGACCCGAAGTTCCTGGGAGCCCCTCTGCCCCTAGGGCGGCGTCCTCCCTGTCCTCCTCTGCCACGGAAGGACTGGTTGTCCGGAGCAGGCTGGGAATGCTGAGACTTCCGGAAGCACAGCTTCTTCTGGCCCTTTTGGTTCCTAGAATAGGGCCTCTGGGGCACAGAGAAGCGGATTCCGACGGCAGACAGCGTCTTCCCGTCCTTTTCACAATGGGTCAAAGTATCACGAACAGTTTTGCCAAAGAGGGCAGAAACATCGAAAGGGGCGTTCGCAAAAGACACCTTGAAGGGCTCCGTGAAATCGCAATGACGGAGCCAGGCCTGACGTCTGGTAACTAGGCCTGCCCCTGCGGCTCTAGCGGCACCTTCCGTAGCATGGGACAGTAGCCGCATAGAGGTATTAGTGACGGACCTAAGAGTAGCCATACGGGTGGAGTGCAGCACTTTGTCCTCCTCCGACATGGACTCTGGGGGGGATGCAGCGTATTCTTTTATAAGATCGCGTTGCATCCTAATCACATGTGCCAGGTAGTTCAGCGCCCTCACTGAGAAGGTCGCTGAACTAAACATCCGCTTCCCCAAGCGGTCCATCATCCGAGACTCCTTGCTCGGGGGATGGACTGAGGGACTCTCCTGAGCAAGTTCCCTCTTGGTGGCAGCCGCCGTCAACATAGCATCTACCGGAGGCCCCTTACTCCAATGGGCACGGTCAGCAGGGGGGCTGAGAATACGGTCGGGCCTTTTTGGGATTGGCTCCACGGTGTCCGGTTCCTTCCACGCCCTGGTGGTAATGAGGTCCACCAGGGTTCGGCAGGAGGGGACACCCAAGAGGTAGACGGGCCCACTTCAAATGCCTCCAAGAACACGGACTCGTCCGAGGACGACTTGGGGGCAGACCACCCCCCCTTATGCGGAGCATTTCCATGATGTCTCCAAATGAGACATCCTCCGGGGGTGATCTTGGGGAGCCTTCCCCTTCCTCCAAGTCCATGTCTTCTGTGAGAGACTCGGGGGAGTCAATGTGCCTCCTTTTGCACGTATGTTTGCGGGGGGCATCCTCCGGGGGGCTGTCAGAGGACTCCTCGCAAACAGTGACCTGTTCCAAAGGAACAACTTGGGGCAAAGGAGCGGGCTGTCCCAAAGGCCGGATGGTGGAAGCCTGACCCAGTACAGAGGGAGCGCGGGACTGAGCCGAAGCAAGTGCCGGGGGTCCGGAGACCCTCATCAGGGCCCTCTCCACTACATCAAACGCCGAAGGGGAGCCGACCTCGACCAAAGGATCCGACAATCGGCTCCCCCTCGGATCCGAAGAGTGGATCGGAGCCGAAGCGCTCGGATCCGAGGGGACAGCGCACTCAGACACAGACTGCGCCGAAGGAGCACTGATTCCCCCGGATCCGAGGCTCGGATCCAGGCTCCGAGAGGTCGGATCCGAAGAACTCGAGGGCAGGGTCGGATCCGAAGTACCGAGTACTATCGGCGCCGACCCACCCCCGGCTCCGAAGCTGCTCGGCTCCAACTGCTCCGAACCCGGGTAGTGGGTCGGAGAAGGAGCAATAGGTTTAAAGAAAGGGGTCGAGCTCCCCCCCAGAGGGGGGGGAGGCAAGAGCACTCCCATCTGCATCTGGGCCTGGATGAACCTTCTCATCATCCGGTCCAGATCAGCATCTGATAAGCTGTAGGTCGATCTCGACGAGGCTACCGAGGTAGGCCTTGAGTGCCTCCTGGATAGCCTCGACGGAGATCGGGTCTCCTCCTCCTCAGGTCCCGGTGAAAAGCACACGGGTGACCGGAGCCGAGGAGGGGGAGAACCAGCAGAGAAGGAGGCCGGAGGAGAAGCCCACTTGGCAGGCGGGGCCGAAACAGAGGTCTCGGCCCGCCGCTTATGGTGCTTCTCCCTCCAGTCCTTCTTTCTAGCTTCCCTCTCCTCCGAACCACTACAGGGAGGTTGAGTCCCAGGAGGAGGAGGGGGAGCCGGAGAGGGGGTAACCGTAGACACGGTTCCCCCCGAAGGAGCGGAGGCCGGAGCCGAGTCCGGGGGCAAAAGTCCCACCAGGACCAGCTTAGACCTCCGCTCCTTCAATGCCCTGGGGTTGAACCCTGCACAAATGGAACATCCAGAAGTGAGGTGTTCAACCCCAAGGCATCGAATGCACCGAGTGTGGCCATCAGCAGGGGAAAGCTTATGGCCACACTCTGAGCACTTGGAGAAAACAGCCTTGGGTTGTTCTGACATCCCAAAAGCTTAGGATTTACTTAAACTAAAGGTAAAAATCAAAAGTAAATAACACACACAACAGGCCCAAACACACACTACGCTACCCGCGAGGGGAGGGAAAACTAAGTAAAAAATTATTAAATTAACTAAACAAGTTTAAATATCAAAAAGGGAACCTAAACTTTCACTCAAACTTTCAAAAATAATCAATTTTTTTAACACTAAAACACTTTATATCACTACTTAGCTGAAGAGCTCGAGAACACCAATCTGGTCACCAGCGTGGCAAACTAGATCTGAGGTCATGTAGGGAGAGCAGGGCATTATGGGTGAGGGGAGGAGCTGAGAGCTCGGATCCACAGCTGGTAAACCATGCCAGTTCGGATCCGATATCGGATCCATAACCCACAGGTTGCAGACAAATGAATCTCCTACTTCAGATCTGCTGGTTCAAAAGGGGGCCAAAGTAAGTTTCTCTAGAATAAGATTTAGATCCCAAGGAGGAACTGGTTTCCTTGGTGGTCAGATATGAAGGACGCCTTTCAGGAAAAAGTTTAACTTCCAAGGGAGGAATCACAGGCAAACAGGCAGAAATTGCTGAAAGACAAGCTTTTACTGAAGACCATGACAATCCACTCTTCAATAATTCACACAGGTAAGAGAGCTACTGGAACATCCACCAGCACTGGTTGTAGGTCCTTAGGAAGACACCATATGGAAAACCTTTTCCATTTGGAAATGCAGGATTTCCTATTATTGGGTTTGCTGGCCTCCTGCAGAACTTGTAGCACATCCTCAGAGAAAACGAGTCCGAAAGAGATCATAATCCTACCACCCAGAGTCAGTTGCAGGATTAACATCTGTGGATGTATTACAGATCTCTTGTCCTGTGTGAGCAGGTTCACTCTGCAGGGTGAATTGTGATGATTGCCCTTGGCTAAATGCAGAAGGGGAAACCAATCTTGTCCTGGCCAAAGGGGAGTCACCAACAAGATTTTTGGTTGCTCCTGTTGGATCTTCAACAGGACTTTTTGGAGAAGCGGGAAGGGGGGATGCACAGAAAAACATCCCCTTCCAAGAGGAGACTAGGGTGCCCACCTTCCATGCCACAGGATTGGGAACTCTGGAACAAAACTTTGGAAGTTATCTGTTCATATGGGAGACGAAGAGATCATCCATCAGTAGGGTTATGCCTCGAGTAGATGTCCAGAAAAACATTCCTGTGTAACATCCATTTGTGGGATTGAATCATAGACCTGCTCAATGCGTTTGCCATAACATTTTGAGTGGAAGGAATGTAGACTCCTTGGAGGACGAGCTGACTCAGGAGAGGCTAATTCCCAAACACAGAGAGCCAGTCTGCACAAGAGAAGATATGGTCATCCCCTGCTTGTTGACATACCAAAGGACTATGGTGTTGTCTGTAAACCACTTTAGGGCGCCCAGAGGAGGAGGTTTGAAAATGTGCAGAGCGAAAATTAGGGCTCTCATCTTTTATGTTTGTGTGTTCCCTCTTTTGGGAGGGAGACCACACATCTTGAACCTTCCAGGAAGCCAGGGTTGCTCCCCATCCCAAGTATGAATAGTCTGCGAACAGCTCCTGAGAGGGAAGGGACAGTTGTAAGGGTAGGTCTGGATTCAAGGTAACCTGCTGAATCCAACAGTTCAGCTCCTTTTTGAAACAGGGAAGAAGGGGAATAACAAATTCCAATGAACGAGCATGCTGCATCCATATGGACTTCAGGTACCTCTGAAATTTCCTCATGTGCAGCTTGGCTATAGGTAGCAAGCAGATATTGGATGCCGTAAGGCCAAGAGGCGGAGAAACTACTTAGGAGTCAGGGACTGAAGAGGCATGATAGCCTGGAAGTAGGCATTTTAACAGAGAACCTTCTGGGGAGGTAAGGAAGCCAACATCCTGTCTATCTGTATTCCGCGTCCTAGAAAAACATGGACTTGAGGGAACTAGGGAAGGTTTCTCATAGTTGACAGTGAATCCTAGACCCTGCAACAGAGACAATGTCGCTGCAGAATGCGCCTGGAGAAGATCATCCAGGTATGGGAAAATCTGAATATCCCTTTGGTCTACAAAAGGATATGACAGGAGCTAAGCTTTTTATGCAGTCCCTTGGAGCCGCAGAAAGTCCAAAAGGCAAGGCTGAGAATTGAAAATGTGAGGAAGCAATAGCAAAGCTAAGACACTTCCTGAACATAGGATGAACAGGAATGTGGGAGTAGGCATCCTTGATGTCCAGAGACACCAAGTAAGCTTTAGGAAGAATGAGAAGGAACTACAGTGTTCAAAAATAGCAGGCAAAAGGTGGGAACCTTCAGGAAGGTGTTTAGGTGCGACAGGTCTAGGATGAGCCTGCAGGGGCCATCTTTCCTGGGGACCAGGAACATCACAGAGTAAAACCCTTTCCCTATTCAGGAAGGCGGCACCTCTTGAATGGTACCTTGAAAAAGAAAATTGAAAATGACTTGGGGAAAGTAATCCAGCTGTTCTTTTGGGGGTTGTGGAACATCCCTGAAGGAAGTTGGAGTCTGTCACACCATGAATAATCCCTTGAAGGATGATTGAGAGGACCCACGAGTCCTGGGTCATCTGTTTCCAAGCAGGGAGAGAAACAGAAAGATTGGGTCTGGCTGCAAGGAAGTTGCCAGTCACAGACTATCTGGCTTGCCTGGAGAGGGCTGCTTCTGAGCAGAGGGGAAGACATTGAGGTCTTGGCTGAGTACTGCTTCCTTGCATCTCTTTTACCCTTGGAAGACTACAGTTCTGGAAGTTTTCCTTAAAAGGGATTTTAGAGAGGTAGTTTCTTTGAAATCTGGGAACTGGGGACATAAAAATGTGTTTTAGGTCTTGCAGCTCTTTGCCCTTTTATTGTAAGGATTTAAAGAGTTTGGCAGCAGAAACACTGAATAAGGCCTTATCGTCAAGGGGTGCATCCATAATTTTAGCCTTTATGTCATGTGGCAAGGGCTATAGTCTGAGCTAAGGGTACCTCCTCAGAACAGACCCTGAAGCAGCAGCTCTGGCAGATGTCTCCACTGCATCATAGCTGCACTTAATTGAATGGCATGAGACTTGAGCAGAACAGCTCAGAATGGAGGATATCTGACCCTTAGTAGGAGAGTATGGAAGCTCTGAAATTAGTTTACTGGCAGCACAGAGAGAGGCTAGAGAGTATTTAGCCATACGGATCTGGTCATTTATGGCTCTAAATGCCAAAGTTGCTGAAGTAGAGACTTTCTTCCCCAACCTCTCCATAACTTTACTCTCCTTGTCTGAAAGGAGAAGGGAAGTGAAAGGCAACATCTTGGAGCCCTTTTCAGCAGTCCCAGAAATCATTGCAGGATCTGCAGAGGGACATTTACACAGGAATTTGGAATCCTCTGGCACCTTGTAAAACCTGTCAAGCCTTTTAGGGACAGACGGTTGGGAATCAGGGCAGTTAGAAGCTGCTGAAAAGGCATCTAAAAAAGCTGGAAGCACAGGGGAAACTGAAGATGGAGAAGGGGAATCCATATGCAGAAGGTCATAACACCTTTTTTTGAACTTCTGTAATCTGGGAGCAATCCCATTTAAAGAACTCACTCATTTTAACAATGGTTTCCCCAAAAGTAATATCCTTCCCTGGAGAATCTGTGCCATTTGATTCCTCTTCCAGGGAAGCATATGGTAAGGGAGATAAAAATATGGGCACAGTATGCCAATGATTCATCCCCAGAGGAGTCATCTTTATCAGGTAAAACCTCAACTGAAATCCTCTCTTGTGGACAAACAGAAGAAAAGGAGGGAGGAAAGGAGAGACCAGTAGATTGTCTCAGGGCCATAAAGGCATTAAAAAGCCCTTGAGAAAAAGCTTGCCAATCCGCAGGCTGTTCTTTGGTAACAGGAAAAGCATGCTTAGGTTTATAGGTAGGTATTAGGCTATGGGCCCTAGGGCCTACACAAGCCTAGCCAAAAAGGTACCCTGGCTTTCGCCACCCAAGAAAATTATTTTCCTGTGCCCCTACCAAGCAGAACCACAGAAGTGATCCCCGGGGTGAATTTCATATTACCCATCCAATCATCAAGATTTTTCTTGAAGAGTGCTAATGAGGAGCTCTGTTTGACATAGATAGGTAATCTGTTCCAGAGTATGGGAAATCTCTGGGACAGGAATCTATCCATCCAGCATGTTCTGTTTATTGTGGTAACAAGGTTTACGTCCCTAGAGCGTGTAGCTCGGAGGGATTGGGATTTCTTTAAGTGGAGCATGTCCAACAGCTCTGCGTTTGACATAGCTTAGTTTTTTGCTTCTTCTGTGGGACATCCATGCAGAAGGACGAGGGACCCAACATTGCCTCTATAATATTGCTCTATATGGACTCTATAATATTGCTCAGGACATCTTCGCGAACAATGATTTGAGGAGTGCCAATCAGGCCTTCAGTAATAATGAGCATGGGTTCACCCCCAACGTCCGCAGTGGACAACTGCATATCCCCCGAGGGCATACTAGTAGGATCCTTCACTGCCTCCACACCGGTACCCATGGAAGAATCACCTACTGACTCAGAAAAAGGTCTCTGGGACAACATCGGCCTTGGGACAGATGCCCAGAACTGTAGCAGCAGGTAGGTCAGGCCTAGATTTCTTGGCCTTAACTGGCTCACCTGAAGGATCTGACGTACGTTCTATATTGCGTGCTACACGCTTAACGTGCTGGTTCGCCAAGCACAGATTGAAGGAAGCTAGACAACTGTGCAGGGTCTTGCGGACAAAGGCTTTGCAAATTGAACAGGAGGGTATGGTCATGGTTAGGGCCAGGGCCTAGGTAAAGAAGACAAAGATTTTGGGAATCTTTATGTGAAATGTGACTTCCACACTAACACATGGCCTTCCTAGCTGACATGTAACCTCAACCACAACAGTAGCATACACAATAAGGAAAAAAAAAAACACAACCACAGCCACCACAATAACGCACTTACCTGGATTGAAATCCGCAACTCTGCTGATGAGCAGCAGAAAAGTTCTGAGGATTTGTGGGTGCCAATTTCCACTTTAAACCAAACATGAGACTGGATCTATGTGCAATATCACACGCACCCTACAGTAGCTTTAGACTTTTGTAGACTGGCCGGTCGTACAAGTCGGCTGGCAGCAAGCTCCCTCATGTTATAAATACTATAAATACTACAACATATAAATAGAAGGACATCATCTGCTCCAAATGGTATTAGCACATTCTAGCATACTTTACAGCTGAACTATTGAAATTAAGACACCAGAAACTACTTCCTCTTCCCTTGTGCGTACTGCGGGAATATTTTAAATTAATTTTCTGGTGAAACAAACATCACCACATGCTAATCACAAGCATGGGGATGTGCTCAACTTTGAATTAAGTTTAATTTAAGCAAAGACATTATCTTTAAGATGCAACCATGTTGAGGTCAGTGAGATTCCCAGAGATGTCCCAGGTCATTTACAGTTTCTTACATAAGTGATATTGCTGTTTACTCCTCCTCCCAACATTTTATACCAGTTGGCACCATCCACCTTACGATGTTGACAAATTTATTTGTTTATTCTACGGCATTATTTCTGTTAGTCATTATTTATGAAAGCAGATGAATGTTACATAAAAAGAAGTTATGTACTCGCCATAGCATTCCATTTGAGTAGTTGTACTTCATTTGTCTTCAAACTGTGGGTTACGGATCCGTATCGGGTCTGTCACGGCCGCATTTCCAGCATCTGATCCGAGCTCCAAGCTCCTCCCCTTACCCATAATGCCCAGTCTCCTTCCTCCCTTCAGATAGAGTTTGCTGTCAAAAAAAATCACAAATCCTGACCTAATAATACATTGCCACAACTGATAACCTGAAAATCCCAAGCCCAAGTAAGACCAAGGACATTCCTGATGTAACCATCTCAATATATGACCAGTATCACAGTGATAAGGTAGGGGGAACGGTTTAAGACAAATTAAGTACAACTACTTAGATGGAACGTTATGGTGAGTACACAACTTCTTTATCTGAAGTAGTTGACTTCATTTGGTCTTCAACCTATGGGACAGAGTCCCCAGCTACAAACACCTGGGTGGCCCTCATGGAAGGATATTCCGGAGCATCGTGGAGCCAAAGGATGGCCTGTTCCTGGATACAATATCCAATTTGCAATGTGAAATGAAGGTATGAGATGAGTATCAAGTAGCTGCAAAAAAAATATTATCCAGCGAAACCCTGGACCAAAAGGCAGCTGAAGAAGCCATAGACCTAGTTGAATGCACCTTTACCTGCCCTGGAAGGGAAATTCCCTTGACACAGTAGGCTCGAATAATGCATTGTGAAATCCAACAAGCAATTGTTACTTTAGAAATTGGTTTACCTAAGAAAGGTTTAGAATAAGAAACAAATAATTGATCTGATTTACAAAAAGTTTTCGTTCTGTGTAAGAAAATCACAATTGTCTATGCACATCCAGCAGATGTAATTTGTATTCCCCCTTGTTTTGAAAATTTGGAAAAAAAACTGGAAGATTGATTGACGGATATTTGCTTCGGACGCTACTTTAGGAAGAAAGGATGGGTTGGTACGCAAGGACACTCTGTCTTTGTATAAGATCATATAAGGAAAATTAATGGATAAAGCTTGAAGTTCTAACACCCTCTTGGCAGAAGTAATGGTGACCAAAAAGGCAATCTTCCAAGATAAAAAAAACTGGAAAACTACAGAAGCTGCAGGTTTAAATGGGGGGGGGGGGGGGACGACTAAAGCCTGAAGTACCAAAGTAAGGTCACGGGGATGTAGAGTCATTCACCAGGGCTCCAAGAAGAAAGATACCTTCAAGGAAGGTCTTACAAAGTTTAGAAGAAGCCAAGGATTACATGTCTTCCTCCATATGAAAATTGGAAATAGCTGCCAATTGGACTTCGACTGTAGAGGAACTGGCACCCTGCTGAAAAATTCCCACCAAAAACTCAAACGGCAGACACAGGGGCAGTAAAGGGGGTCTAACGCACACTGCGAAGCCCATGTAGAAAAAAAAGTTTACACTTGCTACGATAAACCATTCTAGTAGAAGACTTGTGAGCCTCCACAAGAATAGTCTTAATTGGGGATGATAAACTTGAGTCCTAACAATCATGGGAACTGCAGCAGCCAAGCAGTGAGCTTCAGACTGTCCAGGTCTGGGTGAGGAACCCCTGAGGGATGAGAAATAAGATCCGGAACTGGATCCAACGTCCATGGTTGAACTACTAGGGGAGACCACAGAGAGGGAAACCAAACTTGGCGAGGCCAGAATGGGGCGATGAGGATCACAGTGCTCCCCAGCCTGCAAGCTTTCTGAAGAAACTTCAAAATGAGGGGTAGTGGAAGATACACATACAGAAGACTGGGAGGCCAAGCATGAACCAGTGCATCTCTGGGAGCTTCCCCCTGAGGGGGGTTCAGAGCGAAGAAAGTACAGTTTTGTACCTACCATAAATGTAGATGTTCGAAGATCCACATTGCTGCAGTCCTTACACTTGGGTAGTCCGCTGTCCTCGGTCGGCCGGAATATCAAAGTATTAGGCTGACGTCGGTCAAGTCGCATAAGACTGACATCATGTCGTCAGGGTACAAATGCGCATGACCGACGTCATATCCTCAGTCTTTTCTTGCCCCAGATGTCAGAAGACCCTAAAAAGAAAGGTCACAACCAAAAGACAGCAAACAACAACCAACCACCCTAGTACTAATCATATGTACAATATATACAATATCCACAATATGTACAACCCCAACCCACACAACCGCCTCTAACTACAGAGGGGAAGGAGGGAGGGTAAATTGGACTGCAGCAATGTGGATCTTCGAACATCTACATTTATGGTAGGTACAAAACTGTACTATGTTCTTCATCTCACATTGCTGCAGTCCTTACACTTGGGTAGAATCCCAAAGCAGAGGTAAGGGAGGATGGCAAAACTATAAGGCAGTAGGAGCCGCCAAAATGCCCTGTAAAATAGCAGTGGCAAAACCAGCCCTAGATTTAAAGTAAAGTGGAAGGTGGTAATGCTTAGAGAAAGTATGCACTGAACTCCAAGTAGCTGCCTCCAACATATCTTTAGTTGCCACCCCCCTTAAAAAAGCTGTAGAAGTGGCAGTAGCCCTAGTGGAATGAGGCCTAATCCCAGCTGGAATCTCCTTACCATGATGGGAATAACAGAAAGCAATACAAAACCCAATCCACTCAGAAATAGTTTGTTTTGACACAGGCTTGCCCTGAGAACCCAAAGCAAATGAAACAAATAACTGCTGAGACTGCCTGAACCCTTTAGTTCTGCTCAAATAATATCGCAACTGCCTGTGTATATCCAAAGTGTGAAAAATCTTTTCCCCTTTATTTTGGGGGTTTGCATAAAAAGTAGGCAAATGAATAGTTTGGTTTAAAGCCACACTAGAAACCACTTTAGGCATAAAAGAAGGATTAGTACGCAAAGATACCCTATCCTTATGGAAAATTAAGAAAGGCTCAACCGCCATAAGGGCCTGTAATTCAGAAACCCTTCTTGCAGAGGTAATGGCCAACAAAAAAGCAGTCTTCCATGATAAATATTTCAACTCAGCAGTAGCTGCAGGCTCAAAAGGTTGTAGAGTGAGTTTCTCCAACACAAAATTGAGATCCCAAGCAGGAGTAGGAGCTCTCCGTGGGGGTCTTATATTCATTGCCCCTCTAAGGAATTGCTTAAACAAAGGATGAGAAAACAATGGTGGGTCACAGTCATAGTGAGCAGAAATTGCTGCAGCATGAACCTTGATAGAAGAGAAGGACAAACCTTTGTCCAGTAACTCAGTAAGATATTGAAGAGCCATACTTAAATTAGGCTTAGAAACATCAAATTCCTTTGCTGTACTCCAAAATAAAAATCTCTTCCATTTATCTGCGTACACTTTCCTTGTACTAGGCCTTCTGGCCTCCAAAATAACATTCAAAACTTGCTGTGGAAGCTGAGACCCTCCAGAGTTTAAAACAGAATATGCCAGGCTGTTAGGTGAAGAGAGTGAAGTTTGACATTGAGTAAATGACTGTTCTCCTGAGACAGCAGGTGTGGAATCGAGGGTAAAGGCCATGGAGGCTCCCGTACCAGACTTCTCAGTAATGGGTACCAGTGCTGTCAAGGCTAATCTGGAGCTATTAAAATCATCTTTGGCTTGTCCTGTCTGACCTTCAGGAGTAACTTTGGTAGGAGAGGCAGAGGTGGAAAGGCATACACATGAAGATTGCTCCAATTGAAGGAAACAGCATCCACTTTCCAGGCTGTGGGATGAAACCTTTTTGTGCAAAACTTTGGCAGCTGGTAGTTTTGTGGAGAAGCGAACAGATCTATGTCTGGAGTTCCCCATAACACTGTCAATTTCTGAAATACATGAGGATCCAATTTCCACTCGTGGGGATCCATAATTTGTCTGCACAACACATCTGCTAAGGAGTTCTGTGCTCCCGGCAGAAACCTTGCCTGAAGATTCAGCTGTAAACTGAGAGCAGTCTCCCACAAAATCATTGCTTGTCTGCATAGAGGATAAGAATGTGTTCCCCTTGCTTGTTGATGTACCACATGACAGTTGTGTTGTCTGTTAGAACCAACACCTGCCCTGGAAGAAGTAAATCCTTGAAAGCTATTAATGCAAATTGGACTGCTAACATCTCCTTCAAATTGATATGTAGATGTTGAAGTCTGGCAGGCCACGTGTCTTGTACCCACTTTCCGTTTAGATGAGCTCCCCAAGCTTTGTCTGAGGCATCTGTCGTAAGAATCTGACTCGCCTCTGGCCGGGTCACAGAGAGTCCCTTGTTTAGGTGACATTCCTGAGCCCACCACAAAAATTCCTTTTGAATGCAAGGTATAATCTGAATGACAGTGTCCATGTCTTGGCAGTGCTGAGTCCATACATTTTTGAGATACCATTGTAGCTTCCTCATATGCAGTTTGGCATTGGGAAGCACCAGAATACAAGATGCCATGAACCCCAAGGCTTGAAGGACTGTCCTTGCAGTCAGCCTGGACTGATGAGACAATTGATGGAAGTAAAGCGAAAGAGTCTGTTGTTTGTCCGGGGTCAAAAAGGCCATCTGGGATGCTGTATTCAGTCTCACACCCAGAAAGCACATGTCCTGAGAGGGTACTAGACTGGACTTTATTTCGTTCACAGAATACCCCAGGCATCTTAGCACTGCTATCACATATTGTAGATGATGAAGAAGTTCGTCCTTTCCTTGGGCCAGAATCAGGCAATCGTCCAAATAAGGATAGATCTGTATTCCTCTTAGCCTGAAGAAAGCTATCACTGGAGCCAGAACCTTCGTGAACACTCTGGGCAGTAGATAAGCCAAAGGGCAATGCAGAGAACTGATAATGAGAAGTCCCAGCCAAACGCAGATACTTCCTGCAACTTAGCCTGATAGGAACATGAAGGTAAGCCTCCTTGAGATCTAGAGTCACCATCCAGTGATCTTTGCCCAGCAGAGGTAAAAGCTGTTGTAACGTCAACATTTTGAACTTGGGAATGTCCAGATAAGTGTTGAGGATAGATAAATCCAAAATTGGTCTCCACGTGTTCCCCTTCTTTGGTACTAGGAACAGGCGAGAATAAAATCCTAGGCCCACTTCTGGCAGAGGGACCGGTTGTATGGCCCCTATTTGGAGCAGCAGAGAAATTTGTTTGTGAGCCTCTAGTCTTTGCTGAGGAGGAACGTCCGGCATGCCTTTGAAAGGAGGCAAGGTATGGAAATAAAACCTGTAACCTTGGTGTATGATATCCAATACCCATCTGTCTTGGGTAATCAAGCTCCAGTTTTCCTTGAAGAGTGCCAACCTTCCTCCCAAAGGTGCTGCCAGGCAAGAAAGAGCTGGCAGCTGAAAAGGTAGGTCATTGGGCCTGTTTACGAAAGGACTGGCCCCTGCCCTCACCTAAAGATTGTGCAGGAGAACTCCCTGTTCTAGGTCTGAAGGAGCTCTGACCTCTGCCCCTACCACGTCTAGATCTACCCTTAGACTGTGAATCATAAGAAGGGTACGTCCACCCCTTAGCAGGCCAATTCCTACTAAACTTCGGAGGCTGGACTTGCAAAAAATCTTTAACAGCCTGCATAGACTTAGCCTTATCTTCCATTTTCTTTAAGACTGACTCCACAGGTGAACCAAACAACACATCAGACTGTAAAGGAGCATCCAAAATCCTTGTCTTAACATGGTCAGATAAATTCTGATCCCTCAGCCAGGCGTGCCTGCGAAGAACTGACCCAGTGGCAGCCACCCTAGACAAGGCTTGTACAGCATCAAAACCACATTGTAAAGAATGCTTACCCACCTGTTCAGAGACATGTACCAAATCTTGTAATTCTTTACACTCAATGCCTTCCGCCAGAGCATCCACCTTAGACTTCAATTGAGAAAGAAGATAGTTTTGATATTTCAACATGTGAAACTGGCAATTCAAAGCCCTCATAGCCAAGGTGGAAGAAGTATAGACTTTCTTTCCCCATCTATCCAAAGCTCTGGCCTCTTTATCTGGAGGAACCGGATTTTGTACAACAGAGGCCTTGACACCCTTAGGTCCCTGACTAACAGTTTCTGGGTCCGCCCTAGGACTCTTATAAAGATATTTATGAGCCTCAGGTACCCTGTAATACCTATCCGGTTTAACAGGAGCAGGAGGCAAAGAATCAGGATTAAGTGAAGCATCTGCAAACACATCTTCCACAACATCCAGAACAGGTGGTATAGCCAAAGGCCTATGTTGGGGTAAAAGCAAAAATTCCCTAAGCCTTTTCCTGGAATCAGAAAAGTCCTGACCTTCCCACTTAAAATGTTCCCTCATGGAATGAAGAGTCTCTGAAAAAGAAAAATCCTCTGGAGGAGAAGCAGAAGGAGTCGAATCATCTGCATCAGAATCTGAATAAGGAGAGTACTCCTGCAAGTCTTCAGCCGAAGACTCTGAAATATCTGAAGCCTGCTCAAAACTCCCCAACTCTGGTTCCACCCTAGGCCTCTTATCAGGAGGGGGCAAAGAACCTCTAATCAAAGTAATTAAATCTTCTGCCATTTTAAGCATGTGCTTCTTGGGCACAGATCCTGAAGAACTAGGAGTGACACCAACAGAAGCTAAACCTGGCCTGCCTCTGGGAGAAGCCTTGGAAACAGAAGGAGAGGGCCTAACCACCCTAGGAATGGAGGGGAGTACAGGAACCTGAGAAGCCTCTTCAGCCTGACCTGCCTCCTGAGAGGCCACATCCTGCAAAATCAAAGTCTCTCCCTGGGACTCCAGAGAAGCCTCCGGTGGAACCACCGGTTCCACTGACGCCTCTAAAGAACCGGCGTCCGGTACGGACGACTCTTCCTGCCTGGGTTTAGCTGCTTTGTCTTTGCGCTTCTTCGAAGAAGCGGGCGTCGGAGCATCCGACGGCATCTTATAATTGCACCGCTTCCCGAAGACCAACCTGGCACAATCTAACCTTCGCTTAATAGTGCGCTTATTGAACCTAGCACAAAAGCGACACCCAACAACGTCGTGCTCAGGCCCCAAACAAGGAATACACAAAGTATGGTAATCTCTATGCGGTATCTGTTTCCCACAAGAAATACAGTTATTCACTTTTTCTGACATCCGGTAAACCACTGAGGCAAGAAAAAACTAAAATATTCCCCAACGGGGTACTTAGCCAACTTTGACTTGTCTGAAACTCCGACTTCGAAAAATTTCAGAACGCCGAACGGCACTTGCAACGCTGCTTCTGCATCGGACCATGCGGCAAAAAAGACTGAGGATATGACGTCGGTCATGCGCATTTGTACCCTGACATGATGTCAGTCTTAATGGACTTGACGGACGTCAGCCTAATACTTTGATATTCGGGCCGACTGAGGACAGCGGACTACCCAAGTGTAAGGACTGCAGCAATGTGAGATGAAGAACATCTTGCTGCATTTCATGTTGAAGGAGATGCGAAAAGATCGCAGCAAGGGCGACCCCACTTTAGAAAGATCTGTTCCGCCACTGAAGGATTCAGAGACCATTCGTAAGGCATCAGAAGAGACCTGCTGAGCCTGTCCACGAGAACGATGGACCACCCCGGGATGTGCGTTGCCACCAGAAAACAGCCAGTAGAGATCGCCCATTCCCACAGTCTCATGGCTTTGCGACAAAAGGGTTAAGATCTGGTTCCCCCCTGTTTGCTGATGTTCCAGACCACCGCCACACTGTCTGAATCGCAGTGGTCTCTAGAGGGAGATAGGCATGAAGGGCCTGCAATACAAAGACCACCACTCTCATCTCTAGGACACATATGCAAGCTGGTCTCAGGTGGGAACCACGTGCCTTGGACCGTCCTTCCTC
Organism: Protopterus annectens; assembly: GCF_019279795.1. NCBI lineage: Eukaryota > Metazoa > Chordata > Ceratodontiformes > Protopteridae > Protopterus > Protopterus annectens. The sequence continues at coordinate 1,703,156,764 of NC_056743.1, read as the reverse complement.
AACAATGCCCCCTCCCCCATGCTAGCTGGAAGGCATCCATGGTCACCGTGGTTTTGAGAAAAAGAAAAGGGCATCCCCTGATTAGATCAGGGGACTAAATTCACCACCAAAGACTCCATGCATGCTCGGGCGAGTCAAACGGGATATGACAATGGCAGATCCAACAAGGACCATTGAGCACCTAGAGTCCACTGGAGAATCTGCATGTGAAGGCATGCTAAGGGTAATAGACTGATTGTGGCCGCCACAGACCCCAACACCCTTAGTACTGTTTCTCCTATTGGAACTTGGGCTTGAAGTACGTAGAGAACATGCAATTTGAGACTGCATACTGCAGTGGTGATGCTGCGGTAGCGTTGTCGCCTCACAGTTAGACGTTGTCCGTTCGATACTTAGTTAGAGCATCTTCTGTGTGGCGACATGCTTGAATGGGCGTTCCATCGTTGAAGGTTGTGCGTTAGGCCCGGCAAGCCATCACGTAAAACTCTACTGCCAATCATTAGCGGACCGGAGTTCTGCTCTGGCGACCCCTAACCGGGAAAAGCCGAAAGACACACATACCCGGTCTGGGTTGAGGAAAACTTACATTTGAATCATGTCCAACCAAGCCCCAATAAAGTCCAAGATCTGAAACAGGACCAGTGATTGTGTGTTGAGATTGATGGTGATGCCCAGTCTTTTTGCTAGCAAGAGGAAACGGTCCCTGGCTTGGCAAAGCAGATGCTTGGAAGGGACAGCAAAAAGCCAATCGTCCAGGTAAGGGAAGACCTGAATACCCTGAAGCCTCAGGTAAGCCGCTACTACTGCCATAACCTTGGTGAACACCCTGGGGGCTGTGGTGAGACCAACGGGAAGAGCTCTGAACTGATGACCGTGGGGAACCTTCCCCTTCCTCCAAATCAGTGTATTTGGTAAGGGACTCCGGTGGGAGTCCAGTTGCCTCCTCTTACACGTTCGTTTGTGGGGAATCTCCTCAGTGGGACACTCTGGGGAGGACTCGCAAACCTCCTGCTGCTCCCTCAGGGGAGCTTCCTGAGGCAAAACAAGCACAGGCCGTCCCCGAGACAAGATGGTCGGGACTGCACCCAAAGAAGAGGGAGTCGGGACGGAGTCAGTGGATGAGATGATCAAGGGTCTCGATGACACCAAGAGAACCCTCTCCACCACATCAAAGGCTGAAGGGGAACGGACCACATGGCAAATACTGACTAGAACCGTTCCCCTCTGACCCGACAGAGGAGTCAGAGCAGAGACTCTAGGAGCCGAGATGCCAAGGAAGTACTGCGCTCCAAAAAGCTCGGAGTGGACAGCAATCCCTCAGATCCGAACCGGTCGGATCAAACATGCTCAAGGCAATGGCCGAACTAGAGGTAGAAGGTACCGTCGGCGCCGACCCCCCCCCGACCACGAAGGTCCTCTGATCCAGGGACCCCGAAACCACAGGTTGAATCGGAAAAGGAGTTATCAACATAAAGGACTGCGAGCTCCCTCCTCCAGTGGGAGAGCATGCCGGCAAGCCCCGCATCTGGATTTGGGTGCGGATAAATCACTGCATCAACTTGTCCATCTCCGCTTCACTGAGGGTCCGAGCAGAGCAAGAGGATGACGCCACAGAAACTGGTCTAGAATGTCGGTGAGGGGGTACCTCACTGGCGACCTGGCCAGAGATTCCTCCTGCTCAAGGGAGAACCCTGAGGATTGAAGCCAGGATGATCCGGGCCTAGTTGGAGTCCTAACTTTAGCCGGCAGGCCAGCTGGGGCCGAGCAGTCAGGGGACCGCTTCCACGGGCTTGTCTCTCTTGATTTTCTCCCCTTCCCCGGACCTCTTGGTGGAAGTTTGAGTCTCAGAGGCCGGGGAAGAGGAAGATCATGCAGCTGCTGTCCCTGAAGAGGTGGGTGCAGGGGTTACCATCCCCGAGGAGGGAAGTAGTCCTTTTAGGATCAATTTGTCCCTCCTGTTCTGCAGTGCCCTGGGATTGAACCCAGCACAGATAGGACAGGAGATCTGAAGGTGCATCGCACCCGGGCACACTACACACAGTGTGGCCATCAGCTGGGGAAAGCTTATGGTCACACTCTGAACACTTCATGAATCCTATTTTAGGGAATTCAGACAACCCTAAATAAGTCAGGCACACTCCCACATGCACACAAAAGGAGACGAGCCGAAAAGGAAAAAAAAATGAAAGGGAAGAAGATTTTTTTTTTTTAAAATCAATGACTGTCATGGGGAGGGAAAAGACAGAAAGCGAGAGAGAAATGTTAAGAAAGGTAGAAAAAAGATAAAAAAAAAAAAAGGAGAGAGAGAGAACTTACACTACCCACTGTACGCTTAGAGCTCGGACCACACTGCTTGCTTTTCCAGCGGCAAACGAGATCTGAAGGGATAAAGACAGGGGGGATTGTGAGTAAGGGGAGGAGCTTGGAGCTCGGATCAGATGCTGGAAATGCGGCCATGATGGATCCGATGCAGACCTGTAACCCACAGGTTGAAGACTAAATGAAGTCAACTACTTCAGATCATTAAATTACACTTTGCTAAACATACATTAGTTTTCACTGGCAAATGACTGCAATGAAAGTCGTAAACGAAACAAGACTGTCCACTACATCAATGATGACAGTAATACAGGCAACAGCACAGTTGCCAAAATAAAAGTGATACAGTACTAAGACAGCTATCTGGATTACAGACTGACATTTGTTGATAAGAAAAGCATTCAGTAATCATTATGTGCAATAAGCGGCAACATGCTTGCAAATCAGGCTACAGTGCCAAGCTAAATGCAACATCACTAAAAGCACCAGAATCGCATCAAAAAGGATGAAACATTTTAGATGTATACTAGACAATCAAAAAAAAGGGTATTTTTTTGCGAAAGCTGTAACAGTAACAGATAAAAAGTACAGTTTTGTACCTACCATAAATGTAGATGTTCGAAGATCCACATTGCTGCAGTCATAACCTGTGGGTAGTCCGCTGTCCTCGGTCGGCCCGAATACCAAAGTATTAGGCTGGCGTCGGTCATGGGCGCTCAGATCTGACGTCAGTGCGTCATGGTATTAAAGCGCATGACCGACGTCATATCCTCAGTCTTTTCTTGCCCCAGATGTCAGAAAGGCCCTAAAAAGAAAGGCCACAGCCAAAAATAGAAAAACCTCCAAAACCCATGTACAAACAACATCTACGACCCAACCCATACAACCACTCCAAACTACAGAGGGGAAGGAGGGAGGGTAAATTGGACTGCAGCAATGTGGATCTTCGAACATCTACATTTATGGTAGGTACAAAACTGTACTATGTTCTTCATCTCACATTGCTGCAGTCATAACCTGTGGGTAGAATCCCAAAGCAAGTGGAAGGGGAGGTTGGCAAAATCATAAAGCATTGGGAGCTGCTAATATGCCCTGTAAGACTGCAGTGGCAAACCCAGCCCTAGATTTGGAATAAAGACGGAGATGGTAATGTTTAGAAAAAGTGTGCACTGAACTCCAAGTAGCTGCTTCCAAAATATCTTTAGTAGCTACACCCTTAAAAAGCAGTAGAAGTGGCAGTAGCCCTAGTGGAATGAGGTCTGATTCCAGCCGGAATCTCCTTACCATGATGAGAATAACAAAAAGCAATACAATGGCCAATCCACTTAGATATAGTTTGTTTTGAAACAGGTTTCCCCTGAGAGCCCAAAGCAAAAGAAACAAATAACTGTTGAGACTGTCTGAACCCTTTAGTCCTGCTCAAATAATAACGCAACTGTCTGTGAATATCCAAAGTGTGCAAAATTTTCTCCCCTTTATTTTGGGGATCAGCATAAAAAGTAGGCAAATGAATAGATTGGTTCAAGGCCACATTTGAAACCACTTTGGGCATAAAAGTAGGGTTAGTCCGCAGAGATACCCTATCCTTATGAAAAATCAGGAAGGGTTCAACTGCCATTAGAGCCTGTAATTCAGATACCCTTCTAGCAGACGTAATGGCCAACAAAAAAGCAGTCTTCCAAGACAAAAACTTTAACTCAGATGTAGCTGCAGGTTCAAAAGGAGGTAAAGTAAGTTTTTCCAACACAAAATTGAGATCCCAGGAAGGAGTAGGAGCTCTACGCAGGGGTCTTATATTCTTTGCTCCTCTAAGGAATTGCTTAAACAAAGGATGAGAAAATAATGGTGGGTCACAGTCATAGTGAGCAGAAATGGCTGCAGCATGAACTTTTACAGAGGAGAAAGACAAACCCTTGTCTAATAATTCTGTAAGGTATTGAAGAGAAACACTCAAATCAGGCCTGGAAACATCAAAGCACTTTGCTTTGCTCCAAATAAAAAATCTCCTCCATTTATCAGCATAAACTTTCCTTGTACTAGGCCTTCTGGCCTCCAAAATAACATTCAAAACTTGTTGAGGAAGCTGCGACCCTCCAGGCTCTAGAACAGAATATGCCAGGCTGTTAGATGCAGGGACTGAATCCTGACATTGAGGAAATGATTGCCTGCCTGAGACAAAAGGTGTGGAATTGAAGGCAAAGGCCAAGGAGGCTCCCGTACTGAACTCCTCAGCAGAGGGTACCAGTGCTGTCGAGGCCAATCCGGAGCTATTAGAATCATGGAGGGCTTGTCTTGTCTGACCTTCAAGAGCACCTTGGGAAGGAGAGGCAGAGGAGGGAAGGCATAAACGTGAAGATTGCTCCAACTGAATGATAGAGCATCCACTTTCCAAGCTGTTGGATGAAACATCTTTGTGCAAAACTTTGGCAACTGGAAATTTAGTGGAGAAGCGAACAGATCTATGTCTGGAGTCCCCCATGTCACGGTCAACTGTCGAAATACATGAGGATCCAACTTCCACTCGTGGGGATCCACCATCTGTCTGCTCAAAACATCTGCTAAGGAGTTCTGTGCTCCTGGCAGAAACCTTGCCTGAAGAGTGAGGTGCAAACTGAGAGCAGTCTCCCACAAAATCATAGCTTGCCTGCAAAGAGGGTATGAATGTGTTCCCCCGCTGCTTGTTGATGTACCACATGACAGTTGTGTTGTCTGTTTGAATCAACACTTGTCCTGGGTGAAGTAGATCCTTGAAAGCCATCAATGCAAATTGGACTGCTAACATCTCCTTCAAGTCGATATGTAAATGTTGAAGTCTGGCAGGCCACGTGTCTTGAACCCATTTTCCATTGAGGTGTGCTCCCCAAACCTTGTCCGAGGCATCTGTCGTTAAGATCTGACTCGCCTCTGGTCAGGTCACAGAGAGTTCCTTGTTTAGGTGACATTCCTGGGCCCACCACAAAAATTCCTTTTGAATGCAAGGTATTATCTGAATGACAGTGTCCAGATCGTGGCAGTGTTGTGTCCATACATTTTTGAGATACCATTGTAACTTCCTCATATGCAGTTTGGCATTGGGAAGCACCAGAATACAAGATGCCATGAACCCCAAGGCTTGAAGGACTGTCCTTGCAGTCAGCCTGGACCGTAGAGACAATTGTTGGAAGTAAAGTGTAAGGTTCCTTTGCTTGTCCAGGGTCAAAAAAGCCATCTGGGAAGCTGTATTCAGTCTCACACCCAGAAAGCACATTTCCTGAGAGGGTACTAGACTGGACTTTGTTTCGTTCACAGAATACCCTAGGCACCTTAACACTGCCATAACATACTGTAGATGGTGTAGTAGCTTGTTTTTGTCTTGAGCAAGAATCAGGCAATCGTCCAAATAAGGATAAATTTGTATTCCTCTTAACCTTAAGAAGGCTATCACCGGAGCCAGAACCTTTGTGAACACCCTGGGCGCAGTAGATAAGCCAAAGGGCAATGCAGAGAACTGATAATGTAAAGTCCCAGCCCGAAAACGCAGGAACCTCCTGCAACTGGGCCTGATAGGAACATGAAGATAAGCCTCTTTGAGATCCAGAGTCACCATCCAGTGATCTTTGCCCAACAGGGGCAGAAGTTGTTGCAACGTCAACATTTTGAATTTTGGAATGTCCAGGTGTGTGTTGAGAATAGATAAATCCAAAATTGGCCTCCAAGTGTCTCCTTTCTTTGGTACAAGAAACAGGCGAGAATAAAATCCTAGGCCTACTTCTGACAGAGGGACCTGCTGTATAGCCCCCATTTGAAGAAGTAAAGAAATCTGTTTGTGAGCCTCTACCCTTTGCTGAGGAGGAACGTCTGGCATGCCTTTGAAAGGAGGCAATGTGTGGAAATAAAACTTGTAGCCTCGGTCTATAATGTCCAACACCCATTTGTCCTGGGTGACTAAAAGCCAGTTTTGCTTGAAGAGTGCCAACTTTCCTCCCAGAGGAGCTGCCAGACAGGAAGGATCTGGCAGCTGAAGATGCAGGTCATTGGGCCTGTTTATGAAAGGACTGGCCCCTGCCCTCACCTGTAGATTGTGCAGGGGAACTCCATGTTCTAGGCCTGAAAGAACCATGAGCTCTGCCCCTACCACGTCTAGATCTGCCCCTAGACTGTAAATCAGAAGAAGGGTAAGCCCATCCCTTAGTAGGCCAATTCCTGCTAAACTTAGGGGGCTGCACCTGCAAAAAATCTTTAACAGTCTGCACAGACTTAGCTTTGTCTTCCATTTTCTTTAAGACAGACTCCACAGGAGAACCAAACAAAACTTCAGACTGCAAAGGAGCATCCAAAATTCTAACTTTAACATGCTCTGACAAGTTCTGATCCTTAAGCCAAGCGTGCCTGCGAATAACTGATCCAGTAGCAGCCACCCTGGAAGAAGCCTGTAAAGCACTGAAACCACACTGCAAAGAATGCTTACCCACCTGATCAGAGGCATGAACCAAATCCTGTAATTCCTTACACTCTATGCCCTCTGCCAAAGCATCTACCTTAGATTTTAACTGAGTAAGGAGAAAATTCTGGTACTTCAACATATGAAACTGGCAATTCAAAGCCCTCATTGCTAGAGTGGAAGAGGTATACACTTTTTCCCCACCTATCCAAAGCTCTAGAGTCTTTATCCATAGGAACTGGATTCTTTACAACAGAAGCCCTGACACCCTTAGGTCCCTGGCTAATAGTTTCTGGGTCAGCCCTTGGGCTCTTATACAGATATTTATGAGCCTCTGGCACTCTGTAATACCTATCTGGTTTAACTGGCGCAGGAGGCAAAGAGTCTGGATTAAGAGAAGCCTCCGAGAAAACATCCTGAACAACATCCAAAACAGGAGGTATAGCCAAGGGTCGATGTTGTGGCAAAAACAAAAATTCCCTAAGCCTCTTTCGGGAATCTGAGAAATCCTGACCTTCCCATTTAAAATGCTCCCTCATAGAATGCAGGGTTTCTGAAAAAGAAAAATCCTCTGGAGGAGAAGAAGAAGGACTGGAATCCTCTGCGTCTGAATCAGAATAAGGAGGAAAATCCTGAATGTCTTCAGCCGAAGACTCTGAGTAATCTGAAGCCTGTTCCAAACTTTCCACCTCTGGCTCCACCCTAGGCCTCTTATCTGGAGGGGGCATAGAACCCCTGATTAAGGAAATCAAATCTTCTGCCATTTTAAGCATGTGTTTTTTAGGCACAGAACCTGCAGAACTAGGACTGACACCTGAGGAAGGCAAACCAGGCCTGACCTTGGAAGGTACCTTAGAGACCGAAGGAGAAGGCCTAACCACCTTAGGCAAAGAAGGGAGTACAGCAACCTGAGAGGCCCCCTCAGCCTGACCTGACTCCTGAGTGGCCACATCCTGCAAAATTAACGGCTCCCCCTGAGACTCAGCTGAAACCTCGGCTGGATCCACAGATTCCACCGTAGTTTCTAAAGAACCGGCGTCCGGAACGGACGACTCATCCTGCTTGGACGTTAATGATTTTTCTTTGCGCTTCTTAGCGGTAGCGGGCGTCGGAGGATCCGACGGCATATTGTAATTACACCGCTTACCGAAGACAAGCCTAGCGCAATCTAACCTACGTTTAATGGTGCGCTTATTAAACCTAGCACAAAGCGACACCACTACGCCGTGCTCAGGCCCCAAACAAGGAATACAGAGAGTGGTAATCCCTATGCGGTATCTGTTTCCCACAAGAAATACAATTATTCACTTTTTCTGACATCCGGAATTAACTGAGGCAAGAAAAAACAAAAATATTCCCCAACGGGGTACTTAGCCAACTTGGTTTCGGTCTGAAACTCAGAATACGAAAATTTCAGAACGCCGAACGGCACTTGCAAACGCTGCTTCTGCTTCGGACCATGCGGCAAAAAAGACTGAGGATATGACGTCGGTCATGCGCTTTAATACCATGACGCACTGACGTCAGATCTGAGCGCCCATGACCGACGCCAGCCTAATACTTTGGTATTCGGGCCGACCGAGGACAGCGGACTACCCACAGGTTATGACTGCAGCAATGTGAGATGAAGAACATCTCAGTGGGTGAGCTTTCAAGTCACAGAGCTTGTCGCAAAAACAATGAAACCACATACGACAATGGAGTTTTATTATGCATGCCTGCAGGATGATGGTAGAGACCATGCTTGGAGAACATAGAAAATTTTAACAAAAATGCCATAGTCAATTAGCACTGTTTCCAGGCAAAAGTACAGTCGTGTTAAATCTTATCATAATGGTAGATGTTCTTCTCTTCACTATTGGAGTATTCTTTACAATTGAGATCCCCTATTAAGGGCAGCCCACGACCTGGGCCAATATACCAAAGCCTTTTGGTTGTAAAGGGTACACCTTACGTCACAAGTATGCTCCCCATAGACAGCATACAGGTGACATCCGGATGTACCAGCCTTAGAACTGAAAAAGCCCCATTACGAAAGACGGTCCAAGGATAAAAACAGGTAAAAACACATCCAGAAGGAAAGGACCAAGGGGGGAGGGAGGGATCGAATACTGCAACAGTGAAGAGAAGGACATCTACCATTATGGTAAGTTTTTACACAATTCTACTATGTCCTTCCTTATGATTGCTGCAGTATTCAACTCAACATTGAGCAATTCATACAAATAAGACAGAACCAACAGAACATCCACAGTAAGTAGATCCAGGCCAAGAGAAAGACACCAAAACAGAAAACCTCTTCCATTTGGATAAGTAATATTTCCCAGTATTGAGTTTCCTGGCCTTCTGCAAGACCCGAAGTACATCCTCAGAAAAAAGATGTCTGCAAAGGATTAAAACCCCATCACCCACAATGTTAGCTGAAGAGTGTACAGGTAGAGATGGATGAGAGATCCCTTGTCTTGCGTGAGTAGGTCCGCCCTGTGACGTACCTTGTGATTACTGCCCTTGGCAAGATACAGGGGAGGGAACCAATGCTGTCTGGGCCAAAAGGAAGTCACCAGCAAGATTTTAGAGGCATCCTGTTTTATCTTGATCAGCCCTTTGGAATGAGAAGGGAAGAGAAGACAAAAAAAATCCTCTTCCAAGAAAAAGAGAGGGTGCCGACCTTCCAGGCCAGAGGCTCTGGAACAAAATAGAGAAAGGTGTCTGTTCAGATGGGAGGCAAACAGATCTACTGGAGGACTACCTCACTGGTGAACAAAGTCCAGAAACACAGCCCTGTGAAGATTTCACTCATGGGATAGTGTTATGGACCTGCTCAGATAATCTGCTATGCTCTGATCTGAGAGAATGTAAACTGCCTGAAGGGTCATCACATACTGGACAGCTATCTCCTGAACTTTAAGGGCTAACCTGCATAGGAGATGAGACATTGTCCCCTCTTGCTTGTTGACATACCATATTACTTTGCAATTGTCTGTGAAAATCTTGACAGGCCCTGGAAGAAAGTATGAAAAGCCGGAATTGTCAGCAGAAGAGTTCTCACCTCCAATGTTGATGCGGTCTTTTGTCAAAAGAACCAAAGGCCCTGCACCTTCAGAGAGCCAGTGTAGGCCCCACATCCGAAGCACCTGTGAAAAGTTTATGAACGGCGACTGGAGGTTGAAAAGGAAGCCTTGATTTGAGGGACAACTGACGACTCCACCAATGAAGTTCCAGCCTGAGGCATGGAAGTAGAGGAACTAAAAAATCTAAAGGATGAGAATGTTAAAGCCAAACTGACTTTAGAAACCAATGAAGGTTTTCATGGGGAGTTTGGCTAGAGGTAGCAATGGAATGGATAAAGTCCTGTAACCCAGAGCCCTCAGAAATTAACTGGCTGTTACTGAAACCAGAGGAAAAAGAGATTTAAAGAAAGCAATGAGAGTCACGACCTTAGGAGGGGGCAGGGATGCCAGCATTGGAACAGCCTGGATCCTGCAACCCAGAAAAACAAGATCATGAGAAGTAGTCAGGAATGGCTTCTGAAAATTTATAGTAAACCCCTGGCTTTGAGAGAGAGAAACTGAAAAGTGTAGATGCTGAAGTAAGATCTCTTGAGAGGAGGCCTAAATAAGCAGGTCGTCCAGGTAGGGAAAGAATCTCCCAAAGCTTGCAAAAAGCAATCACAGAAGTGAGGCATTTGTTGAAGACCTTGGGGCAGTACAAAGGACAAAAGGCAAAGCAGAGAACTGAAAATGCAGGAAAAAAAGTGCAGTTGTGTACACTTTCCATAAATGTAGATGTTAGAGTGTATTCACTGTTGCAGTCATTACATTTGGGTACAGTCCCAAAGCTATGGTTGGGAGGCTGGAGCTAAACAGCATTAGGCGCGGCTATGAGGCCCTGCAGAACTGCAGTGGCAAAGCCTGCCCTGGATTTAGAGGAGAATGGCAGATGATAATGCTTTGTAAAGGTGCGCACTGAACTCCAAGTAGCCACCTCTAAAATGTCTCTGGTTGGTACTCCCCTGAGAAAGGTTGCTGAAGTGGCTGCAGCTCTGGTGGAATGTGGCCTAATGCCCTTAGACACTGGCTTGCCATGGTGTAAACAGCATAAGCGAATGCAGTAGCCTATCCACTTAGATATAGTCTGCTTCGAGATAGACTTTCCTTGTGAATCTGCAGCATATGCCACTAGTAATTGCTCCGTCTTTCTGAAAGCTTTGGTTCTGTCAAAGTAGAATCTAAGCTGTCTGTATGTCCAAAGAGTGCAGAATTCTCTCCCCCTTGTTCTGTGGATTTGGATAAAAAGTTGTCAGATTAATAGTTTGGTTAAGAACCACACTGGACACCACTTTAGGCATAAATGTTTGGTTTGTTCTCAAGGAGACCCTGTCTGGATAAAAGGTTCCACAGCCATGAGCGCCTGTAGCTCTGAAACTCGTCTTGCAGAAGGAATTGCTAGGAGCAGAGCTGTTTTCCAAAATAAAAACTTTATGCCAACAGTAGCAGCTGGCTCAAAAGGAGGCAGGGTGAGCTTTTCCAAGACATAGTTGAGGTCCCATGCGGGTACTGTTGATAACCTTGGAGGCCTTAAATTTTTGGCTCCTCTGAGGTACTGCTTTAATAAAGGATGTGAAAAAATTGGTGGCTCTGTATTGTAATGAGCCAAAATGGCAGAGGCATGAATTTTAATTGATGACAGGGATAGGCCTTTGTCCAGCATCTCAGTTAAGTATTGCAAAATCTGAGGAATATTTGGCACAGTTGTATCAGTTCCTTGTGCTTGGTTCCGAGCACAGAATCTCTTCCATTTTCCAGCAGAAGACTTTCTAGTACTAGGCCTTCTGGCTTCCAGAATGACATCCATCACAGCTTTACTGAGAGGTGTGTTTTGTATGACTACATTATCCACCATGCTGCCAGGTTTAAATGTCCTGAGTTGGTTGTGCAGGATCTGATTGTTTTGCTGCGACAGTAGACAAGGTAATTGAGGTAAGGTCCAAGCTGGGCACAGAGACAAGTTCCTTAGGATTGTATACCAGTACTGGTGGGGCCAGTCTGGGGCAATCAGTATCATCTTTGGTTTTTCCTGTCTGACCTTTAGGAGTACCTTGGGGAGGAGAGGCAGTGGAGGAAAGGCATATACTGATAGGGCTTTCCAGCTGAAAGACAGGACGTTCTCTTTCCATGCTTGCCTGTGATAAGTCCTTGTGCAGAATCTTTTTAGCTGGTAGTTGTGAGGGGAGGAGAATATATCTATGTCCGGGCATCTCCATTTCCTTGTTATCATGCTGAAGACTTGTGGATCCAGCTGCCACTCGTGGGGATCCATACTGTTTCTGTTTAGTTCGTCTGCCAGAGTATTGTCCTTTCCTGGCAGGAATTGTACCTGCAAATGTACTTAGTAAGTCAAAGCTGTGTCCCACAATGTCATGGCTAGACTGCAAAGGGGGTAAGAATGTGTGCCCCCCTGCTTGTTTATATACTACATGACCATGGTATTGTCCGTCTTTAGCAGTAGCTGTCCCAGATGAAGTAGGTCCTTGAAGGCTGTCAGGGCATTTTGAACAGCTAGCATCTCTTTTTGATTGGTATGTAGATGCATTTGGGTTGAAGTCCATGTGCCCTGAATGCATCTTCCTGCCATCTGGGCCCCGCAGGCATAGTCTGATTAATCCGTTGTTAGTGTCTGCCTGGCTGGGGGTAATGTGAATGGCTGTCCCTTGTTCTGGTGACAAGCCTTTGCCCACCATCAAAACTCCTGTTGCAGGCAGGGAATGAGAGTAATCATCGTTTCCAGGCTGTGGCAATGTTGAGTCCAAACACTTTTTAGGTATCATTGAAGTTTCTTCATATGCAGTCTTGCATATGGAATTAGTAGGATGCAGGATGCCATGAAGCCCAAAGCCTGCAGAATTTTTCTTGCAGATAACTGGGCCTTTGTTGCCAACATTGTGAAATAGGTAGTCAGTTGCCTTTGTTTGTCTGGCGTGAGATAAACCATCTGGGCAGTTGTATTCAAGCTTGCACCCAGGAAAGTTATCTCTTGAGAAGGGTACTAGTTTTGATTTCTTTTCGTTAACTGTGTACCCTAGGCATGTTAGAAGTATTTTCACAAACACCAGATGTTGAAGAAGAATGTCCTTGTTTTCTGCTTGAATTAGACAGTCGTCCAAGTAAGGATATATTTGTATTCCTCTTTGTTTGCAGAATGCAATTTCTGGTGCCAGGCACTTTGTAAAGACCCTGGGCGCAGTACACAAGCCAAAGGGCAGTGCAGATAATTGGTAATGCTTTGAACCAGTCTTGAATCTGAGGTGTCTTCTGCACGATCGTCTGATTGGAACATGCAGGTATGCCTCTTTTAGGTCTAAAGTCACAAGCCACGCATTCTTGCCCAGCATGGGCAGAAGCTGCTGCAAAGTCAACATTTTGAATTTTGGAATATCCAGGAATGTGTTCAGAATAAAGAGGTCCAGTATCAGCCTCCAGGCCTTGTCCTTTCTGGGTACCAAGAACAGTCTTGAGTAAAATCCTTGTCCCCACTCTTGCTCTGGTACTTGCTGAATGGCCCCCATGTCCATGAGGGACGAAACTTGTTTTTGTGCCTCTGCCCATTGATTTTTTTGGCAGATCTGGCCAGCCATTTGCTTTTTGGCAGATTATGGAAATGGAATTTGTAGCCTTGTGACACTATTTAAAACCCACTTGTCCTGGGTTATAATGTGCCAATTTTGAGCAAAAAGTGCTAATTTTCCCCCTAAGGGTGCTGCCAGAAGATAAATGCTTGGTGCAGGCAGGGGGAAGTCATTGGTACTGCTCTGTATGTTTGTGCTGTATGTTTGTGCTTTATCTTCTCTAGCTTTGGAGGTAGAAGCACCACATTGTTTTGACCTATAAGAAACTTGCGCCTGGGATCTGCCCCTTGGGCGTCTGGATCTGCCCCTTTGAGGTCTGTCTGACACAGGAAAGGAACAATTTTTTTGAAGGCCAGTGTCTACTAAACCTAGGTGGCTGTACTTGTAAAAAATCTTTAACAGTTTGCATAGATTTACCTTTGTCTTCCATTTTCTTTAACACCTCTTCCGCCTTAGCACCAGACAAAGTATCATGCTGTAAAGGTGCATCTAGTAACTTAACTTTTACATGATCAGGCAGATTGTCTTCATTTAACCAAGCATGCCTCCTAATTACAGAACCCAACTGCAGCCCTGCAGGAGGCCTCCAAAGAATCAAAACCACATTGCAAAGCATGCTTTCCAACTTGTTCAGCTGCATGCAGTAAATCCTGCATTTCCTTGTTTTCAGCACATTCAGAATTTAACATCATTTTCTGTTTAAGCAATCCCATGAGATATTGCTGATACTTGAGCACATGAAACTGACAGTTTAAGGCCCTTATAGCCAAAGTTGCAGATGTGAAAACCTTTTTTCCCCCCATCTATCCAGTGCCCTTGAATCTCTGTCAGAGGGGGTTGGGTTTTTTACTGTAGAGGCCTTAACTCCCTTGGGACCCTGTGAAATAGTTTCTGGGTCAGCAGCAGGGTTTTTAAAAAAAAATTTGTGCGAGTCAGTAACCCTGTAATATCTGTCAGGCTTCACAGGAGCTGGAGGTAAGGAGTCAGGGGTCAAACTAGACTCAAAAAACACATCATCCACAATGTCTAACACAGGGAGAATGGCTAGAGGCCTGTGCTGAGGTAGTAAAAGGAAATCCCTGAGCCTATTTTTAGATTCTGAAAAATCTTGGCTTTCCCAGTGAAAATGCTCCCTCATGGTATGCAAGGTTTCCCCAAAGGAATAATCCTCAGGAGGGGATGCTGAAGGGATAGATTCTTCAGCATCAGAATCCTCATAGGGGGGTAAAGAATATCCCTGATCAGAAGAGGAATCAGAAGAAATAGAAACCTGATCTGAAGATTCATAGGTCAGTGTCTTGCCTAGGCCTCTTATCAGGAGGGGAATGGAAACCCCTGATCAAGGTAATCAGGTCTTCGGCCATCTTGATCATCTGTTTTTTGGGCATAGAGGCCTGTACATGTGGCTCCTGAGTTTGTTTCTTTGCTTTAGCAGCTGCTTTAGTCTTTGTCTTTGAAGCTGAAGTCATTTTAATGTAAAGATGTTGTGGTCTGAATACACCCTCAGAAGCTGCTACCTGCTCAGTGGCTCCGGACCCATCTGAGGGATTAGCGTCTGAGGCTCCAATACTTTTGAGCATCCAGCGGCATGGCCGACTCAACGTGGGAGTCGGTAGCGACCTGCGACTCTAAAGTAGCGGGTGTCAGGGGCTGCGAAAGCGCCTCACTGAGAACCAGCGACTGGCTTAGGAGAAGCTTCGTCATCAGTTTTGGGCCTCGGTTGTTTTTCTCTATCCTTTTCTTTGCGTTATTTGTAAACTCCTGAAATTGGATGGCTATCAGACGAAATTTTAGGATAATTAAACCGGCTACCAAAATACTTTAAAACAAAATTATACAGACGCCAACAGTGCGTTGGTTAAATCTAGCACAAAACCAACAACGGGAAACGTTGTGATCAGGGCCTAGGCAAAGAATACAGTAAGAATGAAAATCCTTATGGAGGTATTTGCTTTCCACAAGTAATACAATTATTAACTTTTTCTGACATCGGTCTGGAGGAAGAAAAAAGTTTGCCCAACGGGGTACTTAGCTTTATTGAAGACTTCGGTTCTGAAACTCAAACACGAAAATTTCAGGAGTCGGCCGAGCGCCACTTGCGAACTGCTTCTGCTTTGGGCACCGTGTAAGAAAGACTGAAGAAAATGGCGTTGGCTGCTTCTTTCATACCCCTGACGTCAGGGGAGGTGCGACGGCAGCTGCCGCAGGACCCAAGACTTTGGAATTCAGGCCAGCTGAGGGAAACCTGCTAGCAGGATTACCCAAATGTAATGACTGCAACAGTAAAACATGAAGATAATCAGAGAAATGTAAAATTTCCTGAAAAGTCACCAAAGCCATGGATGAGGTGAAGACGGTGCACACCACCTACCTTGACCTAGCCAAAGCCTTTGCCACTATTCCCCACTCGGGCATAATAGATAAACTCTCCCAGCCAGGCATCAACTGGTATGTTACCAAATGGGTAGCTAACTGGCTCACTGACCGAACCCAGTCAGTCAAAATATGGGAAGCCACCTCTAGTAGTAGACCTGTAACAAGCGGCGTAACCCAAGGATCTGTCTTGGGCCCTCTGCTGTTTGGGATATACTTTTCTGAGGTACAAGCCAAAACCAGTGGTCTGTGGCTGACCAAGTTTGCAGATGAATGCAAGCTGTGTACTGTCAAATTCCCCCAGTGATGTGAACATCCTCCAAGAGGGCCTTACCCAAACTAATGACTGGTGCGAAAAGCATGGCCTCAAACTGAATGCCAAGAAATGCATCATTACCCCCTTTCAGGGAAAATGGCGTCCCCAGTCATTATCACATTAATAACCTACCAAGCACGCAATCAGTCGTAAAGCACCCAGGTTGATAGCAACCTGATTTTTGACCATCACATTGGCTCCAATGTATGGAAGGCTTTCTACATGGCCCAACTCACAAGTAAGAGTATTTCATTCAGGAACAAGGAGGTCATAACATCTCTGTACTCCTCCCTTATCAGACACATCAAGTACAATGCCCCCTTCAGCATGTACTTTGCCAAGCACAAGCAGCAGCTGGAGAGACCACAGAGGTTCCTGACCAGGAAAATCCAGGGTCTCAAACACCTACTCTACACAGATAGGCTAAAAGCCCTGTCCCTGTACTCAGCCTCATACAGACTGCTCAGAGGTGACCTGTGTCTGGCATACAAGGCAGTCTCAGACTCAGCCTTCATGGAGTTGCTGCATACCCGTAAGTCAAACTCTACTCGCACAACCAGCATGTAAGGCCTCAACTTGGTCTGTGACTAACAGTAAGTACAGTTTTGTACCTACCATAAATGTAGATGTTCGAGTGTATACCCTGCTGCAGTCATCACACTTGGGTTATCCTGCCATCAGGTGGTCCTGCAGTCGGCCCGAATTCCAAAGTCTTGGTCCAGCGTCGGTTGCTGTCGCTTCTTCCCTGACGTCAGTGCGCCAGGGGTATACAAGAGGCATCAGACACCATTTTCTTCAGTTTTTCTTGCCCCAGATGTCAGGTGCCCCCAATAGGTAGGCAAAATAAGTTATATATATATATATATATATATATACATACAGATATATATATGTATATATATATATATATATATATATATATATATATATATATATATATATACATACATACAGATATATATATGTATATATATATATATATATATATATATATATATATATATATATATAGATATATATATATATATATATATATGTGTATATATATATATATAGATATAAATATATAAAAATAAAACAATATCCTTAGACACAAGCAAATACACCACAGAGGTAGCATAGGATAGAGTGGTAGAGATAAGTTCAACTAGTTCAGAGGGGATGGAGGCAGGGTAACCTGGACTGCAGCAGGGTATGCACTCAAACATCTACATTTATGGTAGGTACAAAACTGTACTATGTTCATCGTGTTACCCTGCTGCAGTCATCACACTTGGGAAGAATCCCAAAGCTAAGGATGGGAGGTGGAGTCAAACAGGGTTAGAGGAGGCTAGAAGGCCCTGTAAAACTGCAGTGGCGAAGCCAGCTCTAGTCTTAGAGTAAAGTGGTAAGTAATGGTGTTTGGTGAAGGTGTGTACTGAACTCGCTTCCAGAACATCCTTTGTAGGCACCCCTCTGAAGAAGGCTGTAGATGTAGCTGCTGCCCTGGTGGAGTGGGGCCTAATGCTAGCAGGAACTGGTTTTCCATGGTGGGTGTAGCAAAAACGTATGCAATGTCCTATCCATTTGGAAATGGTCTGTTTTGAGATGGCCTTTCCTTGTGATGCTGTAGCATAGGATACAAAAAGCTGGTCAGATTTTCTGAAAAAGTACAGTTTTGTACCTACCATAAATGTAGATGTTCGAGGATTCCCTTGCTGCAGTCCTGACTATTGGGTATAGTCCGCGTCCCAGTCGGCCCGAATACCAGAGTATAAGGCTGACGTCGGTCATGGCGCCTTAGACTGACGTTAGTACGTCAGGGTACTAATGCGCATGACCGGCGTCATTTCCTCAGTCTTTTCTTGCCCCAGATGTCAGAAGACCCAAAAAGACAAGTCCCAAAAACAACCTGCACCAATAAACATGTACAATATATACAGTAATATATATATATATACAAAAAATATAAGCATGTAAACTCACCTACACAACCACCCTGAAACACAGACGGGAAGGAGGGAGGTAAATTGGACTGCAGCAAGGGAATCCTCGAACATCTACATTTATGGTAGGTACAAAACTGTACTATGTTCTTCGTCTTCCCTTGCTGCAGTCCTGACTATTGGGTAGAATCCCAAAGCAGAGGTAAGGGAGGCTGGCAAATTATAAAGTAGCAGGAGCTGACAACATGCCTTGTAAAACAGCTGTGGCAAAACCAGCTCTAGTCTTAGAGTATATAGGCAGGTGATAATGCCTAGAGAAAGTATGCACTGAACTCCAAGTAGCTGCTTCCAGAATATCCTTAGTTGCCACCCCTTAGAAATGCTGTTGAAGTGGAGCCCTAGTGGAATGAGGCCTAATCCCAGCTGGAACCTCTTTGCCATGATGGGAATAACAAAATGCAATGCAAAAGCCAATCCACCTAGAAATAGTTTGTTTTGACACAGGTTTGCCTTGTGAACTTAAAGCAAAAGAAACAAGTAACTGCTGAGACTGCCTAAAATCTTTAGTCCTGCTCAGATAAATTGCCTGTGTACATCTAAAGTGTGCAAAATCTTTTCCCCTTTATTTTGAGGATCTGCAAAGGCAAATGAATAGTTTGGTTTAAAGCCACACTAGAAACCACCTTAGGCATAAAGGAAGGATTAGTGCGTAATGATACCCTGTCCTTATGGAAAATCAAAAAGGGCTCTACTGCCATAAGGGCCTGCAACTCAGATACCCTTCTTGCAGAAGTAATAGCCAACAGAAAAGCAGTCTTCCATGACAAATATTTCAATTCAGCAGTAGCTGCCGGCTCAAAAGGTTGTAGAGTAAGTTTTTCCAACACAAAATTGAGATCCCAAGCAGGAGTAGGAGCTCGGGGTCTTATATTCTTTGCCCTCTAAGAAACTGCTTGAACAAAGGATGAAAACAAAGGTGGGTCACAATCATAGTGAGCTGAAATTGCTGCAGCATGAATCTTTATGGAAGAGAAAGACAAACCTTTGTCCAATAACTCAGTAAGATATTGAAGAGCCACACTCAAATTAGGCTCTGAAATTTCCAAATTCTGTGCTGTACACCAAAATAAAAATCTCTTCCATTTTTCTGCGTACACTCTCCTAGTACTAGGCCTTCTAGCTTCCATAATCACATTTAAAACTTGTTGAGGAAGCTGAGACCGTCCATGTTTCAACCCAGAATATGCCAAGCTGTGAGATGGAGATTGAAGCTTGACATTGAGCAGATGACCGTCCTTCTGAGATAACAGATGAGGAATCAGAGGTAAAGGCCATGGAGGCTTCTTTACAAGACTCCTTAGAAGTGGGTACCAGTGTTGCGAGGCCAATCTGGAGCTATCAAAATCATCCTTGGCCTGTCCTGTCTGACCTTTAGTAATACCTTTGGAAGAAGAGGTAGAGGTGGAAAAGCATAGACATGAAGGTTTTCCAACTGAAAGACAGAGCATCCACTTTCCAAGCTGTGTGATGAAACCCCTTTGTGCAATACTTTGGCAGCTGGTGGTTTAGTGGAGAAGCGAACAGATCTATGTCTGGAGTTCCCCATGACACTGTCAATTTCTGAAATACATGAAGATCCAGTTTCCACTCGTGGGGATCCATGATTTGTCTGCTTAATACATCTGCTAGGGAGTTCTGTGCTCCTGGCAGAAACCTTGCCTGAAGAGTCAGTTGCAGGCTTAGCAGTCTCCCATAAAATCATTGCTTGCCTGCATAGAGGATAAGAATGTGTTCCCCTTGCTTGTTGATGTACCACATGACAGTTGTGTTGTCTGTCAGAATCAACACCTGCCCTGGAAGAAGTAACTCCTTGAACGCCATCAATGCAAACTGGACTGCTAACATCTCCTTCATGTTGATATGTAGATGCTGTAGTCTGGCAGGCCACTTGTCTTGTATCCACTTTCCATTTAGATGAGCTCCCCAAGCAGTGTCCGAGGCATCTGTCGTTAAAATCTGACTCGCCTCTGGCGGGTCACAGAGAGTCCCTTGTTTAGGTGACATTCCTGAGCCCACCACAAGAATTCCTTTTGAAGGCAAGGTATTATTTGAATGACAGTGTCCAAATCTTGGCAGTGCTGTGTCCATACATTTTGAGATACCATTGCAGCTTCCTCATATGCAGTTTGGCATTGGGAAGCACCAGAATACAAGATGCCATGAACCCTAATGCTTGAAGGACTGTCCTTGCAGTCAGCACGGACTGATGAGATAGTTGATGGAAGTAAAATGACAGACTCTTTTGTTTGTCCGGGGTTAAAAAGGCCATCTGGGCTGCTGTATTCAGTCTCACACCCAGAAAGCACATGTCTTGAGAGGGTACTAGACTGGACTTTATTTCGTTCACAGAATACCCTAGGCATCTTAGCACTGCTATGACATATTCCAGATGCTGTAGAAGGTGTTCTTTTCTTGAGCCAGAATCAGGCAGTCGTCCAAGTAAGGATAAATTTGAATGCCTTGAAGCCTGAAGTAAGCTATCACTGGAGCCAGAACCTTTGTGAATACTCTAGATAAGCCAAAGGGCAATGCAGAGAACTGATAATGAAAATCTCCAGTTGAAACCGCAGATACTTTCTGCAACTTAGCCTTATGGGCACATGAAGGTAAGCTTCCTTGAGATCCAAAGTTACCATCCAGTGATCCTTGCCCAGCAGAGGTAACAGTTGTTGTAACGTCAACATCTTGAACTTGGGAATGTCCAGATAAGTGTTGAGGATAGATAAATCCAAAATTGGTCTCCACGTGTTCCCCTTCTTTGGTACTAGGAACAGGCGAGAATAAAATCAGCCCCTTTCTGACACAGGGACTGGCTGAATAGCCCCTATCTGGAGTAACTGAGAAACTTGCTTGAGAGCCTCTTTTCTTTGTGGAGGAGGAACATCTGGCATGCCTTTGAAAGGGCATTGTGTGGAAATAAAATCTGTACCCGTGATGAATGATATCCAGCACCCATCTGTCTTGAGTGATTAAATCCCAATTTTCTTTGAAAAGAGACAATCTTCCTCCCAAAGGAGCTGCCAGGCGAGAGTCCACTGGCAGCTGAAAAGGCAGGTCATTGGGTCTGCTTACGAAAGGACTGACCCTGCCCTCACCAGAAGTCTGAGCAGGTGAACTGTCTGATCTAGGCCTAAAGAACCTTGAGCCCTGCCCCTACCACGTCTAGATCTACCCCTAGACTGGGAACCATAAGCAGGATATGTCCACCCCTTAGCAGGCCAATGTCTACTAAACTTGGAGGCTGCACCTGCAAAAATCTTTAACAGTCTGCATAGACTTAGCTTTGTCCTCCATTTTCTTTAAAACTGCTTCCACAGGCGGTCCAAACAACACATCAGACTGTAAAGGAGCATCCAAAATCCTGGTCTTAACATGCTCAGCTAAATTCTGATCCTTCAACCATGCATGTCTGCGAAGAACAGAACTAGTAGCAGCCACCCTCGAGGAGGCCTGAACAGCATCAAAACCACACTGCAAAGAATGCTTACCCACTTGTTCAGACACATGAACCAAATCCAGCAATTCTTTACACTCAATACCTTCCGCCAAAGCATCCACCTTAGATTTCAATTGTGAAAGGAGATAATTTTGATATTTCAGCATATGAAATTGACAATTCAATGCCCTCATGGCTAGAGTGGAAGAAGTATATACTTTCTTACCCCACCTATCCAAAGCCCTTGCCTCTTTATCAGAGGGTACAGGATTTTTAACCACAGAAGCTTTAACACCTTTAGGCCCCTGAGAAACAGTTTCTGGGTCCGCCCTGGGACTCTTAAACAAATACTTATGAGCTTGGCACCCTATAATACCTATCCGGCTTAACAGGAGCAGGAGGCAAGGAGTCAGGGTTCAGAGGCCTCTGCAAAACATCCTCCACCACATTTAACACAGGAGGAATAGCTAAGGGCCTATGCTGAGGCAAAAACAAGAATTCCCTAAGCCTTTTCTGGAGTCAGAGTAATCTTGGCCTTCCCATTTAAAGTGCTCCCTCATGGGTGAAGAGTCTCTGAAAATGAAAAATCCTCAGGAGGAGAAGCTGAAGGAGTAGAATCATCCACATCAGAATCAGAATAAGCAGGAAACTCTTGCAAGTCTTCCACAGAAGACTCGAAGCCTGTGAACACTGTTCAAAACTATCAAACTCCTGTTCCACCCTAGGCCTCTTATCAGGTGGGGCATAGAACCTCTAATCAGAGTAATCAAATCTTCTGCCATTTTAAGCATATGTTTCTTAGGCACAGAGCCGAAATGCTAGGAGAAACCCCTACAGAAGCTGAACTTGGCCTTCCTCTAAAGAGGCTTTGGCAACAGAAGGAGAGGCCCTAACTACCTTGGGAAGAACAGTTACCTGAGAAGCCCCTCAGCCTGGCCTACCTCCTGAGAGGCACATCCTGTAACAGTAAAGTATCTGCCTGAGACTCCATAGAGACTCCTGGCAAAACCTCTGGCTCCCCTGAGCCTTCTAAAGGACCGGCGTCCGGGACTGCGGTTCCTCACCCTAGACTTCACTGTTTTGTCCTTGCGCTTCTTAGATGAAGCAGGCGTCGGAGCATCCGGCGGCATAGTATAATTGCAACGCTTCCAAACACTAACCTAGCACAATCAAGCCTCCTCTTAATAGTGCGCTTGTTAAATCTAGCACAAGAGCGGCAACCAACAACGTCGTGCTCAGGCCCTAAACAAGGTATACACAAAGTATGATAATCCTATCTGCTTCCCACAAGAAATACAGTTATTCACTTTTTCTGACATCCGGTAAAATACTGAGGCAAGAAAAACCAAAATGTTTACTTAGCCAACTCTGTACTCGGTCTGAAACTCCGGTTTGGAAAATCTCAGAACGCCAACCTGCACTCGCAAAATTGCTTCTGCATCGGACCATGCGGCAAAAAAGACTGAGGAAATGTCGCCGGTCATGCGCATTAGTACCCTGGCGTACTGGCGTGAGTCTAAGACGCCATGACCTCTGGTATTCGGGCCGACTGGGACGCGGACTATACCCAATAGTCAGGACTGCAGCAAGGGAAGACGAAGAACATCCTTAGTTTTATCCAAGTAGTAACGTAGCTGCCTGTGAATGTCCAAGGAATGCAGGAGTCTTTCTCCTTTGTTCTGCGGGTTTGGAAAGAAGGTGGGTAAATGGATGGTTTGATTTAGAGCCACACTGGATACCACCTTAAGCATAAAGGAGGGGTTAGTTCGTAGAGAAACTCTGTCTTGATGAAAAATGAGGAAAGGATCTACCGCCATAAGAGCCTGAAGTTCCGAGACTCTTCTGGCTGAAGTAATTGCTAGCAGCAGGGCAGTCTACCATGATACAAACTGTAAGTCAGCTGAGAAAGCTGGCTCAAAAGGAGGTAGCGTAAGTTTTTCTAGAACAAAATTGAGGTCCCAAGTTGGTATTGGTGCACTCCTTGGAGGCCTAATGTTTTTGGCCCCTCTGAGAAACTGCCTTAGAAGTGGATGTGAAAATAAGGGAGGATCCGTGTTGTAGTGAGCTGAAACAGCTGAGGCATGGATTTTAATAGATGAAAAAGAAAACCCTTTGTGTAACATCTCAATTAAATATTGTAGAATCTGTGGTATGTCCAGCAGAAGGGTATTTTGGCCTTTAGCTTGGTTCCAGGAGCAAAACCTTTTCCATTTGTCTGAAGAGGCTTTCCTGGTGCTGGGCCTCCTGGCCTCCAGAATAACATCCATAACAGCTTGTGAAAGAGGAGCTGGCTGGTTTAGGAGATTTGCCATGCAGCCAAATTTAAGGTTTTGAGCTGGCTGTGTAGAATCTGATGGTCTTGCTGTGTGAGCAGATGAGAAATTCGTGGTAAAATACATGGTGGGCCCTGGGCCATATTACTTAATAGTGGGTACCAGTGCTGGTGTGGCCAGTCTGGGGCAATGAGTATCATTCGTGGTCTCTCCATCCTGACTTTCAGCAGCACCTTTGTGAGTAGGGGCAATGGAGGGAAGGCATATACTGACAGCATTTTCCAACTGAATGAGAGTGTGTCCACTTTCCAAGCTTGATTGTGAAATGTCCTTGTGCAAAATTTCGTTAGCTGTTTTGGGGGCTGGCAAACAGGTCTATGTCTGGGTGTCCCCATTTTTGAGTTATCATTGCAAATACTTGTGGATCCAGTTTCCACTCGTGGGGATCCATGATGTTTCTGCTTAGGTCGTCTGCCAATGTGTTCTTTTTTCCTGGCAGGAATTGAGCTTGTAATTGTACTTGGTAAGCCAGTGCTGTGTTCCACAAGGTCATTGCTTGCCTGCATAGAGGGTAGGAGTGTGTACCCCCTTGTTTGTTCATGTACCACATTACTGTGGTGTTGTCTGTCCTTATTATAAGCTGTCCTGGATGTAAGAGGTCCTTGAAGGCTGTCAGGGTATTCTGTACAGCTAGCATTTCTTTTTGATTGATGTGCAGATTTCTTTGATCTGCAGTCCATATGCCTTGAACGCAACGTTCTGCCATGTGTGCCCCCCCAGGCATAGTCGGATGCATCTGTTGTCATAGTTTGCCTGGCTGGGGGTAAGGTGAAAGGCTGACCCTTGTTGAGGTGACATGCCTGTGACCACCACAGAAACTCCTGTTGAAGGCAGAGAATGAGAGGTATCATTGTTTCCAAGCTGTGGCTGTGTTGATTACATACACTTTTTAGGTACCATTGTAATTTCCTTATATGCAGTTTTGCAAATGGTATTAGTAGTATGCAAGATGCCATGAAGCCCATGGCCCGCAGAATTTTTCTTGCAGGGAGTTGGGTCTTTGTTGCCATTGTTTTGAAGTATTGAGTTGGCTGTAGTTGTTTGTCTGGCATCAGGTAAGCCATCTGGGCCGTTGTATTCAAGCTGGCACCCAGGAATGTCATATTTTGTGAGGGCACTAGTTTTGATTTATTTTCGTTTACTGTGTACCCCAGGCAACTTAGAAGGTGTTTTACAAAAGCCAAGATGATGTAAGAGAGTGTCCTTGCTTTCTGCCTGGATGAGGCAGTCGTCCAGGTATGGATATATTTGAATTCCTCTTTGTCTGCAGAATGCAATTACTGGTGCCAGGCATTTTGTGAAGACCCTGGGCGCAGTAGATAAGCCAAAGGGCAGTGCAGAGAATTGGTAGTGGGTTGAACCTGCAATGAAGCGGAGCTATCTTCTGCAATTTTGTCTGATAGGGACATGCAGGTATGCCTCCTTGAGGTCCAACGTTACCAGCCAAGCTTTCTTGCCCAACATGGGAAGAAGCTGCTGTAGTGTTAGCATCTTGAATTTGGGTACTTGCAAGAAGGTGTTTAGAATTGAAAGGTCCAGAATGGGTCTCCAAGCATTGTCCTTTCTGGGGACTAGAAAGAGCCTTGAGTAAAATCCTTGGCCTTGCTCCTGTGTAGGTACCAGTTGAATGGCTCTCATGTCCATGAGAGCTGTAATTTGTTTTTGCGCCTCTGCCCATTGATTTTGTGGCAGGTTTGGCATGCCTTTTATCCTTGGCAAGGTGTGGAAATGGAATTTGTATCCTTGTGAGATATAGGACCCAGCTGTCCTTTGTGATGATGCGCCAGCTGTCTGCAAAAAGTGCTAATTTTCCTCCCAAGGGAGCTGCCAATAGAGTTTTGCTTGGCAGTTTGAGGTTTAAGTCATTGTGTTTGCCTTCTAGTAGTTTGGGACCTGTCTTCTCCTCCCTTCTGTGTTGCAGTGCCCCATTGGTGAGGTTTGTAAGGGATTTGTGCTCGTCCTCTGCCCCTTAGGCGCCTGTATTTACCCCTCTGTGATCTGTCAGAAGCTGGAAAGGACCAATATTTTGTTGGCCAATTTCTGCTGAAGCGTGGGGGCTTGTACCTGTAAGAAATCTTTGATCGTCTGCATAAATTTTGCCTTATCCTCCATTTTCTTTAAGACCTCTTCTGCTTTAACCCCAAATAAGACATCCTGTTATAAGGGTGCATCTAGTAACTTTGTTTTAACATGATCAGGCAGAGAGAGTTTGTTCCTTTAACCAAGCATGCCTACGTATAACAGACCCAGTAACAGCTGCTCTACAGGAGGCTTCCAAGGAATCAAATGCACATTGTAAAGGGTGTTTGCCCACCTGTTCAGCTGCATGCAACAGATCCTGCATTTCCTTGAATTCAGACCGTTGAGGGTGTGTGCTCATCTTTTGTTTTATGTGAGACATTAGGAATTGCTGGTATTTAAGCATGTGAAATTGACAATTTAGTGCTCTCATAGCCAGAGTAGCTGAGGTGTAAACCTTCTTCCCCCACCTATCTAGTGCTCTGGAGTCCCTTTCAGAGGGTACAGGATTTTTGGCCATAGAAGCCTTAGCCCCTTTGGGACCCTGGGAGATTGTCTCTGGATCAGAAACAGGGCTTTTGAAAAGGAATTTGAGAGTCAGGCACTCCATAGTATCTATCTGGTTTGGCTGGAGCAGGAGGCAGAGAATCTGGATTTAGATTAGATTCTAAATAAACATCATCCACAATGTCTAAAACTGGGGGGAATAGCAAGTGGTCTGTGCTGGGGGAGGAAAAACTCTCAGAGCCTTTTCTTTGAGTCGGAGTAGTCCTGACCTTTCCAGTGGAAATGTTCCCTCATGGTATGTAAGGTTTCCCCAAAGGAATAGTCTTCAGGGGGAAAAGCTGAGGGAAAGGAATCTTCAGCATCAGAATCTTCATAAGGGGGGAAAGGAGTAATCCTGTTCCTCAGAGGAGCCTGAGGAAATAGACACTTGATCAGAGGAGGCATAATCCTCCTCTTGTCTAGGCCTTTTGTAGGGGGGGGTTGGGAACCCCTGATTAAAGAAATCAAAGCTTCAGCCATTTTAAGCATCTGTTTCTTTGGCATGGGGCCTTGAACTGGAGACTGAAGTGCAGTCTTTTTTGGTTTTAGAGGAGTCTTAAGCTTAGCATAAGATTTTATGGTGAGAGCAGTCGGTCTGAAGACACCTTCAGAAACCGAAGGTGTTTCTACAGCACCGGCTTCTCCTTCTGCAGTATCATCGGTAGGGCCTAAAGAAAATGACTGCGTCGGCCTAGAACTCTCTGCTAGAGAATCCGAAGCGGTCTGGGGTTCAGATTATGCGGTAGCCAGGGGCTGCGTAGGCGTCTAACTGAAAACTGGAGGACCGGCGACCGGCCCAGTCGAGGCCTCGTAGTTGGCTTGGATCTAGGCTGCCTTTCTTTATCTTTGCGTTTTTATGCACGCCGGTAGTCGGTTGCTCCGACGGCATAGTGTAATTAAATTTCCTACTGAAGTAGTGTCGTGCGAAATCAAAGCGTCGCTTTATAGTTCGCTTATTGAACCTAGCACTAAACAGAGTGACGTCGTGGTCTGGGCCTAGGCAAGGTATACAATAAGAATGAAAGTCCTTATGAGGCATTTGCTTCCCACAAGAAATGCAATTATTAACTTTTTCTGACATCGGACTGAAACTCTATTCGAAAATCTCAGGTGTCAGCCGACTGGCACTTGTGAACTGCTTCTGCTTCGGGCACCGTGCAGCAAGAAAGACTGAAGAAAATGGCGTCTGATGCCTCTTGTATACCCCTGGCGCACTGACGTCAGGGAAGAAGCGGCAGCAACCGACGCCGGACCAAGACTTTGGAATTCAGGCCGACTGCGGGACCGCCTGATGGCAGAATAACCCAAGTGTGATGACTGCAGCAGGGTAACACGATGAACATCTTATTGGTGGGATAGATTTGTGTCCCAATGACTCTCCCATCTGTAGAACAGACTATCTCTCCATGACAAGCAGAGTAACCTCACAAGCCTTCTTTAAGAGGAACCCGGATGACTGGATGGATGAGAAACAGAAAATATACCCCTGGGATCCCATCTATCTCCCTGCTGGATAGGGAAAACAGGTGCTGACTTTGTGGGAACATGGGTGAAATTTTTGGCTAGACTTATAAGGGCCTCCGGGCCAATAGCCTGGTATCATCCTATGAACCTATAAGGGGATGAATATGAATGTGTAGATAAGCATCCTTGAGATCTAGGGAAATTACAAAAGCCTGCAGTAGAAGAAACAAGATTTGAACAGATGGTATCCCAAAGGAAGGGACCTTCAAAAAGGTGTTTAGCTAAGAAAGATCCAGTATATATCTCTCCAGGCACCTTCTTTCCTTCTGGGAACCAAGAACATTCTGGACTAAAACCCCTTCCTCCTATGAGGAGTTGAAGCCTCTTAAATTGTTCCTTGAGCCAACAGGCCTTGAAGCACCTTTGGTAAAAAGGGTAATTGTTCCTGAGGAGGCTGAGTGATGCTCGGGGTGGGGATTTCCAAATCTTGTAAAATCCCTGTCGAATAATTTATGGAACCCAGAGACAGGGAAAGGCGCAGAAAAAGAGGAATGTGACTGAAGAACAGGACAGTCGGACAGCATCTGGTTTGTCAGGAAAAGGAGACTTGAGTAGGAGGAATTTGGGTAGCTTTAGCAGGGGAAGCCCATCTACCCACTCTTTTTACCTATGGGGAAGGCAGACTGTCTACAGACAAAGACAGGCTTATTAGGATAATTCCTCCAAAACTTGGGCACACGGGAAACAAAAATATGCTTCAACTGTAAGGCCTTGGCTTTTTCTTGTAGGGACTTAAACAATTCGGCAGCAGCACCACCAAACAATTGTTTATTATCCAGAGGAGCATCTGTAGCCTTGATATCACCAGGTAAAGGCTGAGGTCTGAAACAGAAAAACCTCTTCAAAACAGATCCAAAAGCAGCAGCCCTAGATGAAGCATCAGCTGCATCACAGCTGCATTTAATGAAATGGAGAGCTACTTGAGAGGACGTCTAAAGCAAAGAAAAAGCACAGACCTTCCCCTCAAAAATGAGGGAGATCAGAAATAGCCTGATAGGCTTGAGAGAGAAGAGCAAAAACATACCTAGTCATGTGTGTCTGACAGTTAACAGTCAGAAAGGCTAAGGTAGCAGAAGTAAGCACCTTCTTACTTGGTCTCTCCATGGTTCTTCTAGCCTTATTACATGGCAGCAATTTAGTGGCAGGCATCAATTTGGAAGGCTTATCAGAAGTCACTGACACCACAGAGGGGTCAGCAGAATGACACTTGTATACAAACTTGCAGTCCTCAGGAACCTTATAAAACCTATCAGTTTTATTTATTTATTTTGCTGCCGGGGGAGGGGGGGGTAAGAATCATGAGCTTGAGAGGCAATAGGAAAAAGAATTCAGCAAGGCAGAAATAACCATTTGCAAAAGCTCATAGTACCTCTTCTGGACATCAGACACTTGCACACAGTTCCATTTAAATAATTCCATCATTCTGGAAACACCACCAAATGAAATCTCCTCAAAAGGAGAGCCAGGACTGAGAGACGACACTTCCTCAGATAGCCAAGTGGCAAAGTAATCTTGGAGGAATAAGTCAGGGACTCATCACAATCGGCATCCTCCTCAGAAGAATCCTGCCTCCTAGGCCCAAGAGGGGCTGCAGACAGGGGGGGGGGGACGAAACACCCTGTGGAGAATTGAGAGTCATAAGGGTATTAAAATAAGCCCCGAGTGAAGTTTTGCCATTAATTTCAAAGATCTTTGGGAGCAGATGAAATGTGTTTAGTTTTTCAGCTCCTTTTTGAGTGGGGTGTCAACCTTGAAAATTTGAAGCTCTGACCCCTAACAGCCGCAATAGTAGTTGGGACCTCTTCCCTAACTAAAATTTGAGGAACACCCCTAGGCCCTTTGGTAATCAGCCAGATGTCTGCAAAGCCTTCATGGATGTGCGTGGCGTCATGTCCATGCTGGCCTCTGAAGTGTCGCATCAGAGGAATCCAAAAAAGAAACAAGATGCTCCTCCGGGCTTTCACCAGCCTCAACAGAAATGTCCAGTGGAGGTGGTACAGCGGAAGAACCAGACCTAACTTTCTTGGCCTTTTTCTTCATAGACAGCTGGCCCTAGGGATGGGAAGCTCCTTCCATGGTATCCTTATAGCCAACAATTTAAGTCGTTGGTTCTCAAGATAAATCACTAGGGAAGAAAGCAGACTCCTCTACGTCTTGGGGACAAAGGACTGACAAATCTTGCACGATGTAGGAGCGTGTGAAGCACCTAAACAGAACACTGCTCATGACTATCTTTATGGGGAATCTGTCTCCCCCACTGGCATTTTCCCTTTCTGGATGACATGAAAACCTACAACCAGATTATAAGGGAAATGCAAGATAAATAAAATGAAAAACTTCAACAACTCATTTATCTGAAAGCAGTAGAACCAGTAAACGAACCAGCATTCAAACTGATCAAGGATGGCATTTCAACTGCCAGCAAAGAAGTCTGGAGGATGGTAAGTCCAGCTCTCTGTCACCTTTATGCCCTACACCATGTGTGGGGAGCATGTGTATGATGTACAGCGTACACTTGACAACCAAAAGGTTTTGGTATACTGGCTGGACATTGGGCTGCACTTGGCAGGGATCCCTATTGTAAATAATAGTCTAACAGGGATATGGAAAGACATCAGAAGTTATGTCGGTTAATACCTTTCCTCATTCTCTCTCCTCTAAAAATATGCTTATCACAATAAATATACGCAGTATCTGCAATAAAAATGACTGACTTTCACTCATAGCTCACATAATACTCTGCCGATATAGTTGCAGTCACTGAAACCTCGCTAAACCACATATTCAAGATACTGAAATAGTTCCTCCAGGATACAACATTCTAAGAAATGACAGAACACACAAAAAAGCAGGTGGTGTAGCACTAATGTACCACAACACCTATGCCATCCCTCCCCTGTTAAAACCAGTTCAATCTTTTGCTAATGCTGAAATTCTCTTTGCATCCTTACAACTAAATAAGTCTAAACCAAATGCTTAGCAATACATTTCCACACTAGAAAACTTCCTTTCCTTAACCACCACAAACATTAGTAATGAAACTATTATGGGAGACCTAAACATCAACTGGCAAACTCGTATTACACATTCTAGAGAAAATAGTATTAACCTTCATGGCTTTATACAACTCATCACCACCCCTACCAGAAGGCATAATAATATTCACCTATGCCCAACCTTAGACTGAATCTTGGTATCAGAACCCCACAAACACTCTAATTCTAACATACTCCCAAATACCCTAAGTGACCATCTACCAGCTTATACCTACAGACCCCCCCCCCCACAGAAGACTAAACTCCATACCTATAAAACTATAAGAAATCTTACAAAATTCAACAAACAAGCATTTGATTACATTTAAAAGCAATACACTGGTCTCATTAAAAACTTTACCTCTGGATGATGCCCTTCACCACTTTAGCAAATTCTTTTTAGTTACCCTTAACACACGGCCCTTCTTCATATCAAAAGAGCAAAAAATTAATCACATACCATGGCTTACTAAAGCCACAAACCAAGTAATGCAAATTAGAGACTAAACTTGGAAAAACTGACAAGTATAAAAATAAATAAAAAATAAATAAATAAATAAAATAAAAAACCCTACTTCTGTTAACAACTAACCAATCCAAACAACCCCTCCCCCCCAAATTCAGGAAATCTCTCTACAACTCCTGACTCCTGGGTCCACCCAAGGCCCTTTACCAGCCTCTGAGAAAGATTCATCTGCAATAGCCAACATCTTTAACTCTCACTTCATAGAAAGTACTTCTACTTCGCAGAAAGTACACTTAAACCATCTCCCAGCAAATAAGAACACCACCTCAACACTAAATCTACTCCCACCCAAACTACTAAACTGCAATACCAGCACTAAATCTCCTTAACCAGGAAAGACCCCTATCAACACTATCAGGTAGGGGCATAGGCCCTCTAATCCTAGTATCCAAATCTAGAGCTAATAATCAGATCTTAATCTTCTGCACAGAGCCGAGAATTAGGACAGAAGCCCTGTGGAAAACTGACTGAAAGAAGCTGGCTAAGAACTGAAATCACCAACCCTTAAAGCCTTTGGCAACAGAAGGAGAGCCCTAAAAGCCTACCTACCTGAGAAGCCCCACAGCCTGTTACCTCCCTGAGGGGGCATCCTGTAACAGTAAAGTATCTGCCCACATCTCGTAACAAACTCCTCTGCCTGGAGAGAGGCTCTGAAACTCCTGGCAAAACCGACCTCCCTCCGGCCGGTTCCTTCCCTATCCGGGGCTGCCGTTTCTTTCCCCTATGCTTCTTGGATGAAGCAGCTGCGGAGATATTATAGGGCATATTATTTCCCAACGCGCTCAACAACTGCAACGCTTTCCCAACACTCCTAATAATAATTTCAAATTTAAAATCTAGCAAAGGCGGCAACAACCAACGTCGCCGTCAACAACAACGTGCAAGTATACTGTGTAAAAAAGGTATACACATGCGGTATCAACTTTTACAAAGAAATACTATTCCAACTTTTCAGTTTATACCCTTTTTCACTGGTCCGCGAAAAAGCTAAAATGAAACCAAAAAAACTGCCGCCAACTCTGTAGCCAACTGAAACTCCGGTGAAAAGGAAAATCTCAGAGCGCCAACCTGCACTTTCGCAAAACTGCTTCTGGCAAACCATCGCGCAAAAAAAAGACTGGAAAATCGACGCCGGTCATGCGTAGTATTCTGGGCGTACTGGCACGACGGTAAAAAGGCGCCATGACCACGCCATCCTATACTCTGGTGACCGACGACTGGGGGCCGACTATACCCAATTGTCAGGACTGCAGCAAGGGAAGACGAAGAACATCCTCCATAGCCATCTCTGCAACTCCTACTTTCACTGTATAACCTGTTCCCACCTCTCTAATACACAAGATTCTTCTCAAATTAAAACCTTCCTCCTGCTCCTCAGACCCCCCCCCCTTTAAATTCCTAAAACTTGCAGCAGATGCAGTAGCCTCCTACCCTGTTAGCATATTAGATCCATCACAGAATCAGAAGTTCTATAACTTTGGAAATAATCTAACAATTCTAAGGGTGGAAATACCAATGAACGGACAAACTATCAACCTATCTCTATCCTCTACCCTTTATCTAAAATACTGGAAAAGTACATTCATTCATTCATATGCAATTACTGAAACATCTTACTGATAATCTCGTTACTTCCACCAAACATGTTTTTTTGCCCTGCACCCAGCACATCTGCTGCACTTGCATCATTCACAGATACTGTGAACAAGGTCTTTGATTCTGGCCAGTTAACCTCTGTAGTCCTACTGGACCTATCCAAGGCCGCTGATACAGTATCACATCAAAAGTTACTACTACAATTACCTACACTAGGTTGCTCTCCATTAACTCTAAAATGTTTTGCCAACTACTTAAATAATAGACAACAATGTATTTGATGGCAAACTAATCTTTCACAATGCCTCAAAAACAAAACTGGAATCCCCTAGGGTTCCAATCTTGGACCCCTACTTTTCAGCATTTTTATTAATAATCTTCACACTGCCTCCCTCCAAAGCATACTCATCCAATACGCAGATGATTCCATAATTATCCCCTCCTCCAATAACCTTCAACATTTCCTAAAAATAACTGAAGACATCCTCACCTCCACTGAAACCTAACTAAACAATGCACAATTACTACTTAAACTCAAAAAGACCAAACTGTTCATACCGAAACCTCTTCTCCAGGACTTTAAAATATAGTCACAAAACAATGCAGAAATAGAAATCTTAACTCATGCAAAGCTAATGGGCATCATCATGGACAAACTCTTTGAAAATCATATACCAAATATATTAAAACACACACTAAGCTTGGCAAACTCTACAGAAACAAGCATTTCATGGACAGCCCCGCCAGAAACACATGCCAATACGTTCTTGCGCCCCTCCCTCTTGTAAGGGGTCCTCATCTTCACTAACCTCCGCATGACTCTCAGAAACAAGCTGCAATCATGCTATTACAAAACAGCTGAATTTGAAACTGGCTTATCTTACCGCACACATCATGGTTATGCCCTCAGTGAATTAAACTGGCTAGATTTCCCCCACTCTCTCAGTTATGTACAACTCACTCAAGCACACAAAATAATATACAAGCCTGACTGTTGTCAAGCATTAAAAACTATCCTACAGCTGTATACCCCATCCAGAAATCTCCGCTCCACTAAACAGCTTTTAGTACATAAACCTAACAAAAGAGCTGGTCAAAGCCTCTACTCCTTTACCATTGCACAACTATAGAATACCCTGCCCTCAAATATCAGTACCTTAGACTCCTTTAAGACCTTCAAACTCACTCTAAAAAATCACTCTCTCAACATTCACAACTGTCCTCGCTACTCTCCCAAAGACTAACAATCTACTCTTATCTCTTAACTATATAGCTCATACTACCAGTTTTACCTTCTTCCAGCCACCTCTTCACTTCCCCTCATCTCCCACTCTCTCCCCCACCCACCACCTAATATCTCCCACTCTCTTATCCTAACTACCTATCATCCTCATATTATTTTCTTCCAAGTTCTACATCTCAAACTATATATACGCATACTCACATACCTACCCTCTTATTTCTCTACCAAACACTACTATCCTTAACCATTATAATCACTCTGTCTCAGTAATCCTACACTATCTAAATCTAGCAAAAACTAACTACAAGTTATACCTATAATGACTTAACTCACCTTCTTACAAATACAGTAGTTCTTTCTCTTATCCGAGATTAGATTTGACCTTAAACTGTTACTCTATTTACATATTCAGCTGTATGTATATAACTAAATAATAGTGTATTAAAATTACTGTATTTTTCTGTAATAGAATGTAATGTGTACACTCAACTTTAAATTGTCAAAAAGTCTGTACTGTGTGTGGAGCTTTTCTGCCGGGCCTCTGCTGAAAATGGGTTTCTGACCCAGTCGGGCTTTCCTGATCAATAAATAAGTAATGCCCGCTTTTTTACTTACAACATGTAAATGATTTGCTATAAAACTGAATCTACAGATATAAGAGGAAAATCATAATTAATGATTTTCAAACACTACAGAAATGTTGGATTTTTTTTTGCAAGAAAATGAATGAAAGAAGAGAAGCTTTTCAGTCAGAATGAGCTGTTGAATTTTTGTGCTGCTTTTATGTACTGATGGTGTGCAGTCTGTGACTGGCAATCAGCATGGTTTCTCAAGATTTACAAAACATGAACATTGTAACAGAATTACAACGCACTGTTTTTCAGAGAAACACTTGTAAGCAAGACAATGGGAAGAGACCTACATTTAGTTTTAAACTATATCATTAAGATGATGGATTCAAACTTCACCCAGTGAAGAGCTGACTAAAACTGCACAAGGATATGGGATCTAAGCATTTACACAGTTAACCATCATCTTTTTCCTGTGTGCATTACCAAAAGGCAAAGTTCAACCACAGGTGCACGAGTTGTGTGATAAGAGCTAAAGCAGTTCTTTCTTACTGAGCACACAAACAATGACTTGGTAACAGATCTCTCAACCGTACCAAATTCCTCGGCATTTATCGGCTCTGAGGGCAAAATAATGGGGTTTCACAAATTTCTGAGTGGCCCCTTTAATTCCCGATTTTTTTTTTTTAATAATTTTATTATTTTGTACTACCACTGCAAATTTATGGCCAACGTCACCAGGCATCACCAGCCTACAGGGGCATCCACGATGACATCAGCTACTGCCTGCTGGACTCTGTCAGACATTTATTTTGAACTATTTGGAGGAAACAGCATTGGCGGAGATACGTTTTGCAGAGTCCACCCACGTGTCCTAGCCTCCAGGTAAGCAAAAAGAACTAATGGGCCCATATGCTGCTTAGTGCATAAGCGTAGCTTTTACCTTTCTGACAACTGTGTAATTTTTTTTATCTGCTGTGCTTCAAGTCCAAGAACTGTGTGTATGATTTTATCTGCTATGCCAGCACATCTTACCTGCTGTCGCTACAAATCCAAAAGAATTTATTTCTGCTGTGAAAGTAAGTCCGTTCAAGCAAGCTGTGCTTAGCCGGCATACAGGGCCGAAAGAACTGAGATCTGTGTGCATTTTATTTTACAATTTAAGCAAGCTGTGTGTATTATCTGCTGCTGGACAAAGTGTGTGTATTTTATTTTACAAATTATGCAAGCTGCAGGGTCAATGAGCATATATTTTTTTATCTGCTATGCTACAAGTCTGAGAAGTGTGTATGAAAGTCCGATTGGTCCATTCAAGCAATTAGCAGATTTTATCTGCTGTGCCATACTGTGAAAGTATGCTGCTGGGGCCAATGTGTGTGTGTGTGTCTGTATACATGCGTGTACGTAAAAAGCCGCAGTTAAGAATACCTGTTGGTTAGTGTTACTCAGGCTCAAACCCTGTACCTTAGGTACAAGGGGCAAGAACCTGAATTCCCTACCCACACCACCCACTTGTGTTCAATGTTTGGCTCTTTGGTCTGTTCCACTTAAAATTTGTGGTTTTTCTAGTAAATTAGTAAGAACTGAATTCACTAAATAATGACAGCCATTTAAGTTTCAGTCTTCCTATCTTTCAGGAAAAGCATGGTAACACAAACCATTTATTCTAGCAACTTTTCTAAGATTACACAAGCAATGACTAAAATTTGTCCCTTTGCCCCCCTCCCCCGCCAGTACATTTTGGGCTTTTCGAGATTTCTAGTGCTGCATAGTTCTTCAGGGGGGACAGAAGTTTAGTGCTGGTTATGCCAAGACAGTCTGCGTTGTTCGTAGCACAACAGGCAGAATACTTGCTTTTGATGCAGAAGGCTGTGGATTCTACTCCCACAGTATGTAAATGGATCGCTGATACTGTACAGTGTTGTACATTTAAAGGGGGTAAGATGCTGCTGTCCTGAGAATGCCCTCTTTGGCACAGATACCTAGTAACTATGAATCTGTTTATCAGTTTGCCATCCATTCCCTATTCCAATACTACTAGCTTATCATTTTTTTAATGTAAGATAGGCAATTTATTCCTAAAGGGCAACAGCCACCATTTGTAGATGAAGCAATGAAATATAAAGTGTTTGCTAGCAGCAACCTCTTCATTAGTTGCAGATTTTTTTAATGTTCAGTTATTAGATGACTTTTACTTTTGCAGAGATTGTGCATATTTACTGATGCTGGTGGATTGTAGAAGTTTGAGAAGATATGACAGATTGGGCAGTGTTGTCATTATTGGTTCATGCATTGTGCTTCATTATTTACTGGAAAAATGTTCAGAAAAAGAAGTTATGTACCTATCATAACGTTCCATGCGAGTTGTCCATCTCTCCTTCATTCTTACTGATGGGTTCAGAATCAATCCTCTGTTCTGACTTGGCCATTTACTAGAGGTCTTCAGCTACCTCGTGGCTCACTCCCTATCCCATGATGCTGCAGGGCATTCCCCAGACCTTGTTTGTTGATACAAAAATACCAATATGTAATCAAATATACTTGCACAGAGAAGAACTTCTTGTAAGCTGATAAACTAAGAGAAAAGGGTCAAAGATCACAAGGTTCCAAATTGTGACCTCTCGTTCCTCTAGGAGCCAAGGAAGGAGGGTTGGGACGCAAGAATGAAGGAGGGATGGACAACTCACACGGAACGTTATGGTAGGTACACAACTTCTTTATGTGAAGTTGTCCTATCTCACCTTCATTCCTTACTGATGGGACAGTGTCCCTAGCACCATCTTTCTTGGGTGTCTCATGGGAGTATATTCTTCAGAACAGTGGATCCAAAGGAGGCCATGTCCCTAGAGGCCAAATCTACTTTGTAATGAGTGATAAAGGTACGAGGCCTTGCCGAAGTAGCTGCTGCACAGATAGTGTCTACTGGCAGTTTAGTACGAAATGCAGAGAAGGTAGAAACACCTCTAGTAGAAAGAGCTTTAAATTTTATCTGGCAGCTGTTTATTTACTGACTTATAAATGAGCGAAATGCAGTCTGACAGGCACCTTGATAAAAAAGATTTTGCTACAGGCATGCTTTTTTTTTGCAATCTGAAAAGAGTACAAATGGTCAGTTTTTCTGAACTTTTTTGTCTTGTGTAGACAGAAATGCAACTGTCTATGCACATCAAGTTGGTGGAGCATATATTCTGCCTTATTGCCATACTTTGGAAAGAAAACTGGCAAATCTATAGACTGGCTCAAATTACTGCCTGAACATACTTTTGGTAGAAATGTTAGGTTTGTTCGAAGTGACACCCTCTCATTGTGGAATAACAAATATGACGGGTTTATAGACAAAGCTTGTAACTCTGAATCTCTACTAGCTAATGTAACTGCCAC
Organism: Protopterus annectens; assembly: GCF_019279795.1. Taxonomy (NCBI): domain Eukaryota; kingdom Metazoa; phylum Chordata; order Ceratodontiformes; family Protopteridae; genus Protopterus; species Protopterus annectens. The sequence continues at coordinate 1,703,118,518 of NC_056743.1, read as the reverse complement.
AAGGAAAACGGTATTCCATGTTAAGAACTTTAAATCACATGATGACAACGGCTCAAAAGGAAGGAAGAACTAATCTGTATAATACAAGGTTTAGGTTCCATGGTGGTAGCGGAGGCCTAACAGATGGTCTCAAAAGATCAGTGCCTCTCAGAAAGGCCTCTGATAGTCTGTTGGACATAATGTTTGGTCCTTCACTCACAAAAGGAGAATTTCAGATTGCTGCTAACTGAACTCAAATAGAAGCTGCAGCTTCTCCCTCAAACAGTTTCGTCAAGAATTCTAGGATTGAAGATACAGGTGCAGAATAAAGATCAATGTGATTCTGTAGTGCCTAGACTGAAAACCTTTTCCATTTACTGAGATATAATCTTCTGGTAGATGTCTTGTGAGAGGAAATCAGAATGTGTTGTGCTGCGGATGAAAGGTTCTGTAGCCTGGCTATGTCTGGAATTGGAGCAGCCAAGCTGTCAACTTTAGAGTCTGAAGGGATGGATGAAGGGTTCCCGATAAGTGGATCAACAGATCTGGAACTGGGTCCAGAATCCAAGGCTCTTCCTGAAGATGAGGTCGTAGGAAGGGGAACCAAATCTGTCAAGGCCAGTAAAGGGCTATCAGAATTAATGTCCGTCCCAACACACTGGCTTTCTGAAGAACTTTGGGTATCAGTGGAAAAGGAGGGAAAGCATAGAGGAGACCCAGGGGACAATCGTGTACAAGTGCATCGCTTGGGGATTACCCCGGCAGGGGGAATCAAGGCAAAGTAGCTGCTGCATTTTGTGTTCATGGATGTGGCAAAAAGATTGCAGCAAGGCAGGCCCCATTTTCGTGGAAAATCATTTCCACCACTTCTTGTTTCAGGGACCACTCGTAAGGCATTAGAATTGCTCTGCTGAGTTTGTCTGCTATCACGTTGGATTGCCCCAGGATGTAAGTTGCGCCCCAGGATGTAAGTTGCTATCAGAAAACATTGGGAAGAAGTCGCCCACTGCCGTACTCTGAGAGCCTCTCGACAAAGAGGGGTGAGATTTGGTTCCTCCTTGTTTGTTTATGTACCAAACCACAGACATGTATGTCTCTATTGCAGCTGTTCCCAGTGGAAGAGTGTTGAAATGCCTGCAATGCCAGAAGCACCGCTCTCATCTCTAAACTGGCTTAGGGATAGAACCCACATGGTCAGAATTGCAGGTGCCATATCAGACTCTAAACCAGTTACAAGTGGCATCCACAAGGCTCAGTCCTGGGACCTCTCTTGTTCGGTATATATTTCTCTGAGGTACAGGCTAACACAGGAAGACTATGGCTGACAAAGTTTGCAGATGACTGCAAACTGGGGGCCATAATCTACTCGCCAGCTGACACAAGCATCCTCCAAAAAGGTCTCTCAGAGATGGACAACTGGTGCCAGAGCTATGGCCTAAAGCTAAATGCCAAAAAGTGCATAGTCATCCCCTTTGGGAAAAACAAAGTGCCCACAAATTACCACATAGGTGGTAATCCATTAAGTACGGAAGAAGTAATTAGGGATTTGGGGACCCAAGTAGATTGCAATCTCTCCTTTGACAATCACATTGCCAAAGTGGTTAGAAAGACATTCTATATAGCCCACCTTATCACGAAGGGGTTCACATACTAGATCAAGAGAGGTCATTGTGCCCCTCTACTCATCACTCATTAGGCCCATAATTGAATACAAAGCCCCATTTGGGATGTACCGTACCAGACACCTGCTACAACTAGAAAGACCCCAAAAGTACCTCACCAAGAGGATCAAAGGACTCAAACAGATGCCCTATGCAGTTAGGCTAAAGAAACTTCAGCTCTACTCAGTTGCTTACCACCTACTCAGAGGCGATCTGTGCCTGACGTATAAAGCCATGTCCAACCCAGAATTAATGGACATGCTCCACCTCAAGAAATCCAAATCCATCAGAACTACATGCTCCAGTGACTTAAACCTCAGCACAGAAATAAATAGAACATGCTGGAGGGACAGATTCATATCCCAGAGGCTCCCCTCACTCTGGAACAAAATCCCAATCCATGTCAGACAGAGCCCCTCAATGACCCTCTTTAAGAAGAATCTTGACGTTTGGATGGGAGATCGTAAATTTACAGCTGGGATCTCTTCTGTGTCACTGCTAGACAGAGGCATGGTAAACTAACCTTAAATGGGCTATCTTCTGTGACCTATACAGAGGCACAGTCAACTAATCTAAGAAGGGTGGCAAAAGCCAAACACACTCTGGCTAGGTTTGTAAATGCCCTAGGGCAGATAGCCTAGTATCAACCTATGAACCTAGGACATATATGCAAATGGACCTCATAATCCTGCCACGTGCCTTGGACTGTCATTCCCTGATAATGCCTCCCCACCCTATATGGGAGACATCCGTGGTCATTGTGGCTAGAGGGGATGGGAGAATGTAAGGACGACCTAAGGTCACTTGATCTGAATGTAGACACCAATGAAGGTCCCTTTTGCAAGATTCTGTTAGCATTATCTGATACGACATCAAAGTTCCTGCATACACCATTGTGTGAATAGGAGCCATAGTAAAATCCTCATATGCATCCGAGCTAGGGAGGGTCATAATGATTGTTGCCGCCATCGTGCTCAATAACTTGAGAACTGTTCTTGCGTGAACCTTTGTTTTTGAGAGTAGATCTCGAACCTGTGCTCGTAGTGTTTGTATCCTGTCTGGTGGAAGTTTTACTGTCATTGTAATGTGTCTAATTCTGCGCCTATGAAAATGATATACTGAGATGGCAAAAATGTAGATTTTTCGTAGTTTATCGTAATTCGTAACCAAGAATAGGTATTCAAAACGGTGTCTCTTGCTTGTGAAAGTAGATGCTTGGTGGTGGTGGCAGTTAGGAGCCAGTCATCTAAATATGGAAACACTGGGAATCCTGAACGTCTCAAGTAAGCCGTAACCAATACCACGCATTTGGTGAACACTCTGGGGGCTGTAGTGAGACCAAAGGGCAGGGCTCGGAATTGAAAAAGACTGGCTCCCAGCCGAAAGCGCAGATGACTCCTGGATGGCCTATCCATTTTTATATGGTAGTACGCATCCTAGAGGTCTACACAGCACATCTAAATTCTCTTTCCCCAGAAAAAGGAGTATCAACTGCTGTGTAACCATCCGGAACTTGTCTTTACAGATTTGTTCAAATTGCTGAGATCCAGTATGGCCTCCAGTCCCCCATTTTCTTTGGAACTAAAAAGAACCTTGAGTAAGTTGCAGATCTCATCTGGTTTGCGAGGACTGGTTGGATGACATTTTTCTAGCAACTTTTGAACTTCTATGGTTGCCTGCTTCCTATCCTTTTCATTAACTGAGGTGGGATGGAAAAGGGTATGGAGTAACCTCTGGATATGATCCTTTGTACCCACTTGTCTTTTGTTATTTTTAGCCAGGCGTCTGGGTACAAGGATAAGCAACCCCTGACTGCCTCCAGAGGGGGACAGACGGGCCTCCTTTCAGGAATGTTGAAAGGGCTTGCTGAAGAATGATTCTTGGTCGCCCTGATTTTGCAGACCCTCTCTGCTGCTTGGCTGGCGTCTGCCCCTGGAGGAGGGTTCACCACGTGTGCCTTGAAAGGCTCTATGGGATTTTCAAAACCACATCTTTCCTCCCCTTTGACCCTTGGGATAGGGTCTAGAAGGTGTGGAAAAATGGACTCTAATGGCAGAGAGAGTCTTTCCTTCCTGTTCACACCCGGTCAGCGGTTCTTTGACTTTAAGCCCGAAAATTGACGAGCCATCTATGGGTGTGTTAATGAAGGAGTTGAAAGGTTCCGCAAACTAACACAGGCGCATCCAGGAATGTCTCCCAAGGGCAATTCCTAAACCCACTGACCTACTCGCTCCATCGGCTGCAAAAGACATAAGCCTTATGGATGAGTTAACTACTGAGTTAAGGGTTGAGAACTGGAAAATACTTTACCTGCCACTCCCGCAGCTACAGTACCCTGGAGAGCATCTCCAAGCTCCTTTAGGAGATCTCTCTGTAACCTTGTGAAGTGAGGGAGGTAATTCAGGGACCGTAGTGTACAGGTTGCTGAGGAGAAAATGCGCTTGCTGTATCTGTCCACCGTACGCGACTCCTTGTTTGGGGAATGGACAGACATGGATGTTTCTGATAACTCCTTTTTGGTGGCTGCTACCACCACCACAGCATCTTCCGGAATGCCTTTAGTAAGGAAATTTTTGTCTTTCAGTGATATTATGAATTTATTGGGCCTCTAAGGGACAGGTTCCACTGTGTCCGGAGACTCCCACACCTTTCAACAAACTAATTCCACGAGTCCATCAAAAGGAAGAGAGACATCCAAGTGGCGGACGTTTGAGACTCAAAATGCCTTCAGGTACACGGACTCATCAGAAGTGATGATGGTCTTACAGCCACCTCTCTGTTTAAGGGTTTTCAAGATGTCTGCAAAGGAGACATCTTCAGAGGGTGACCGTAGGGACCCTTCAGATTCATCGAGTTCCATGTTGGATGTGACTGACTCCTCTGGAGAGTCCAAATGCTTCCTCTTACATGGTCTCTATCGGGGTGTCTCTTCAGATGGGGCTTCCGGATAGGTTGCCGAAGAGAGAACTTTGCCCTCTGGGGCCTTCCTGAAGCTTCAGGTCTCTCTGCGCAACCCATCCCACAGAGTAAACAGATGCAGGTGCCTTAGGGGAAGGAATAGGAAGATCTGACATCATGCCCATGGGGCCAAAGCTCTCCTCATAGCCACAAAAGCCCCCCCTCCCATGACCCAAGGGAACCTCTGGTTCTGAGAAATCAGAAGATCCCCCCTGCATCACTGGAGGAGGCTCTGAGAATGAGGTAGGAGCCAAGCTCAACCGAGCCAAAGCCCCGAGAGGCAATTTTGGAACCAATAAAATCTTGGTCCAACTGCCCCCCCCTCCCCCAGATCCGACTGGAGAATGTCGACTCCTAGACCCCTCAGATGGTACAGAGGTAATAAGAGCAATCAGAGCCAAAGATGCCGATGTAGGTCTCGGCCCCAACGAGTCTATCTCTATCAGTTCCACGCATTCCGGCTCCAAGGCCATACTCTGGATTTGATGAGGAATCAACATAGAGGGACTGGCTGGTTTGGTTCAGAAGCCGATTGGGTCGGTTCTGAGAAAAGTTTGCCCAGAGCCAGTGTCCTCAATAGCTTCTGCACTAGACGGTCCAAATCACAGTCTGAAACACTCCTGGAAGAACAAGAGGATGGGGCCGGTGATGCCACAGACTGAAGTACTGGTGACCTAAGTGAAGGAGAAACCGGCTTGCAACACCATCGGCCCTAAACAGATGGAACCGAGGTGGAAGGTTGAACTAGTTCAACTGGTTCCTATACTTTTGAAACTTTCTTTGACAGCTCTGATCCAGACGATGTAGATGATGGTCTTTTAGAGCCCTTGTCTGATTTCCGAGAGGGAGATAATGACGTTTTTGAAGGGCTTTGACCCTGTTCTACAGCTTCAGAAAGGCAGACTTAAGTAAGCTCTTAATGATCAGTTTACTCCTTCTTGAACTGAAGGAATGGCATAGCGAACAAGATTCCGGCAAATGCAGGGCTCCCAAACAATAAAACAATCAGTGTGACTGTCTGTAATGGACATTTTCTGTGAACACTTGGGGCACCTTTTAAACCCTGACACTTTAGACTCTTTAGGCTGTTTTGACATTTTGATAAATTCAAAAAAAAACAATTCAAAAACACACCAAGAAGGAAACAAGCCCTCTAACTAAAACAGGCTAAACAGCTCTTTCAGAAAATGAGCTAACAGAGAAATAACAAGAAATTCACATACAAACAATTACACACCTTTTGCTGAATAGCACTCTGTCGAAATACAAGACTACTAGCAATGCAATATAAAGAACAGTCCTCTAAAACGGGCTCAATTCTGTAATAACACAAACACACACACCTTAAACACAGGCTGATAAGAAAAAAAACTTATTAATTATTTAATAGTTTTAAACTACTCTATTATGAAGACTACAATATGTATATATTTAAATATATCAAAGACACCAACAGTATAGGGATAGGGGATTTGAGGCCTAAAATACTTGGTCAAACAGGAAACAACAAACTCTATTTCTAAAGGGAGAAGCATTATAAAGACATGTAAAGGAAAGGGAACTAGCAAAACTTCTAAAACTGTATAAAATATTTCAAAAAGGTTATATATAAATTATAAAACAAAAAAAAAAAAAAAAAAAAAAATTTGACTTACCCACAGCTAGAATCAGACACTTGCTCCGTTTCAGCAGCAAACAAGATCTGTGGAATACCCTGAAGCATCATGGGCTAGGGAATAAGGTGCCAGCTAGCTGAGGACCACGAGCTTTAGTAAATGGCAGAGTTGGAACAGATCCATCAGTAAGGAATGAAGGTGAGATAGGACAACTTCACATCAATAATTTTAAAACGCTCTCTAACAAGTGTGCTGTATTATACAAGGAATATAATTTAATACAATCAGGAAGGTGCATCAAAGAACACATGTATGTTTCATGTGCAAGGGGCCTATGATTTGAAAACAGCCCAAAGGTAATCTTTATCCACCACTGGCCAGATGCATTTTCTTTGAGTGTGGGTTTCAATGCCATTTCAATGAATGCGAGTTTACTTTCAAGGGCAGAAAAGTTTTAATGCCAGGTCTATTTTCACTACGAGACTGTATTGCTTTATTTAGCAGATGTCTATTAGCGTTTGTGCTATAAAATGTAAAACAAAAGTTTTAAATGAAATCCAAATAATTATTGCAGAAGTAAAGCAGTATGGACATAGGTTCATAGGTAGGTACTAGGCTATCGGCCCAAGGGCCTACGTAAGCCTAGCCAACAAGGTTCCCTGGCTTATGCCACCCAAGAAAGTTATTTTCCTGTGCCACTGTCAAGCATAGACACAGAAGTGATCCCTGGGGTGTATTTCCTATTTCCCATCCACTCATCAAGATTTTTCTTGAAGAGTGCTAATGAAGAACTTTGCTTGACATAGATGGGTAGCCTGTTCCAGAGTATGGGAAGTCTCTGGGATAGGACTCTATCCCTACAGCATGTCCTGTTTATTGTGTTGACAAGGTTTAGGTCCCTAGAGCGTGTAGCTCGGAGGGATTGGGATTTCTTTAGGTGTAGCATGTCCAACTGCTCTGGGTTTGACACAGCTTTATATGTTAGGCAGAGATCACCTCGGAGTAGGCGATATGCTACGGAGTAAAGCTGGAGTTTTTTTGAGGCAGTCAGTGTAGGGCATTTGTTCGAGTCCAGTAATCCTCTTTGTGAGGTACTTCTGTGGCCTTTCCAGTTGCTGCAGATGTCTTGTGAGGTACATTCCAAAAGAGGCGTTGTACTCTACAATGGGTCTAATGAGTCTCGAGTAGAGGGGAACAATGACCTCTTTTTTCCTGGATGAGAACCCTTTTATGATGAGGTGTGCGACGTAGAAGGACTTCCTGACTACTGTGGCGATATGACTATCAAAGGAGAGACTACTGTCCACCTGGGTCCCAAGGTCTCATCACACATTCGGTGTTAAGTAGATTTCTGCCTATGTGGTAGTTCATGGGTACAAAGTTTTTACCATAGGGGATGACACTGCACTTTTTGGCATTGAGCTTGAGGCCATGGCTCTGACACCAGGTATCTGTCTCAGAGAGGCCCTTCTGTAGGATGTTCACATCATTTGGGGACTTGACTATGGCTCCTAGTTTGCAGTCATCTGCAAACTTAGTTAGCCAGAGGCCTTCTGTGTTTGGTATCTACTTCTCTGAAGTACAGGCTAACAGGAGCGGTCCCAGGACGGAAACCCGTGGTACTCCACTTGTAACTGGTTTGAGGTCAGATTTGGAGTCTGCAACTTTTACAGTGTGGGTTCTGTCAGTGAGCCAGTTGGCAACCCATCTTGTGATGTAGGGATTTATGCCTAGTTTATTGAGTTTAGCTATAATTCCAGAATGGGGGATGGTGTTGAAAGCCTTGGCGAGGTCAAGATAGGTTGTGTGAACCACCTTACCCTCATCTACGGCTTTGGTGACTGCCTCAAAGAAGTCGATCAGGTTCAGGGGGCATGATCTGCCTTTCACAAACCCAAACTGGGTGGGATCCAGAGTTTGGAGGTTAACAATGTCTTTGTTTACGAGTTCCATGATGATACGTTCCGTGGCCTTGCAGACCAGGCTTGTCAGGCTAATAGGTCTATAGTTCCCGGGATCAGTGGTGGCTCCCCCCTTTGTGGAGTGGGATAACTGTTGCTGTGCACCATTCAGTGGGCACAAAGCCTGATGCGAGGCTATTATTGAACATGGTGCTTAAGTGGGGAGCCAGTTCATTCTGAAGTTTGTGTAAAACGCAACCTGGGACGTTGTCCGGTCCCATGGATGCTGTGTTTTTGGCTTCAGAGAGTGCAGCTTTCACCTGCGTAGTTGTGATTACAGGGACTCTGCATTCTTCCTGTATAGATATGGGTCCTTTAGGGGGTGAGGGGGGGTAAAGTTAGCACTGAACCTATCTGCCAGGATGTTGGCAATATCAGTTGGTTCTGTAATTTTCGTGCCTTTGTGCTGTAACTCAGAGCAGATCTGGGTGTTGCCATTGAGATTCTTGACATAGCTATAGAATGCTTTGTGGTTGTCCTTGGAATTAGTGGCGATTTTATTTTCGTAGCTAGCTTTGGAGGATCTTATGAGGGATCTCAGCTTCTTACTGAGGCTGACCAGGGAGCTCCTCCACTCATTGGATTTTACTCTCTTTTGCAACAGTTTCTTCCTTCTGTTGCACAGTTTGTTTATGGCAGGGGACCACCAGACTGGCTTCCTTTTTTTGGAGGATAGCATCTTGGTTCTGTTTAGGATAGCACGAGCCATGCACTCATGTAAGTGCTTATAGAGTGCATTTGTGTAGGATTCGGCAGTTGTAACTGTACTGTCCATCTGCATGGGTGTCATGAAGTTCACTACTTCTGTCTTAAGAAGCATGAAATTGGCTTTGGAGAAATTTTTTACTGTGGTTTCCCTAATGGGGGGGTGGGGGATGGGATGTGGATATCAAGGGTGATTAGCTTATGGCCGGATCGCACCAACAAGGAGTTGACTTCAGGTGTGGAACACCAGTCACTCATGTTGGTAATGACTAGGTCTAGGATATTGTTGCCCCTGGTGGGGGTGGACATAAAAGTGTTTATGGTAAATAGGGCAAAATAGCCAAGTAATGGGACACTGGCATGGCTGCAGGGGGGAGGGTTGTGTATGGGGGGCCCATTCAACCATGATTTTGTGAGGAGAGTAAGGGTGGCAAACTCAAAGACAGCCCTAGGTGGCACAAACTCTAGCTAAACAATCCAAAAACTATGCCAAACAAACTCAGCTGTAAAAACAAAAATTCTCCACTGGAGCAAAGGAGCACAAGAAGCTGACACAATGTATAAGGCGTAAAAAGCACGACAATTTAATCCAATAAGCTACTGGATTAAATTGTCATGCTTTACGTCTTATACATTGTGTCAGCTTCTTGTGCTCCTTTGCTCCAGTGGGGAATTTTTGTTTTTACAAACTCTAGCTACACCACTGATCAGTAGGCCATGGAGAATGATTTTTGAGGTCCTAGCAAACTAATACTCTTTTGCTAAGATTAGAATATTGCCCAACATTAAATGCCCTACTTTTACCACAAAACCCATATACTGAAAGTCACGAAAAACAAAATCCTTATATACATCTTCTCCCTTCCCAGTGAACATCACTGCTACACAAAAAAAAAAAAAATTGGTTAGCACTTATTACAGGGTCTGGGGCCATATTTTGGTCATTTGTTCTTCAGTTTGTGTTTGCAAGTTTGTATCCCACAATTCATAGGATTGGGAAGGGTTACATAAGATGTACGCAAATTTTATGTTAATCAGCATACAGATTTGTAACTTTTTCATGGGTTGTCCAGACTGATGTTTCCAGGTTGAGAGGAATGCTTAGTAATATTACAGAATGATCGGACTTGGTGCAGTAAACTTTCATTATCTTGTTATCATTAAGTACTGTTGAATAAACTGAACTCCAGTACGCAAGGGACAGATGCCACTGTACTTGCTGTTACTGACCACCTTGAAGCTCTTCTCTGTAAGCTTCTGATGTGGAGAAACAAAACAAATTCAGTTTGTAAATTTCCTTATACAGTTCACGGTTATCCTTGAGTAAATGCGTTGCATGAAACTTAAGCATTTGTCATATTTAGAGGACAAATTGCAACATTATTTTCCCAGTCTGAAAATCACAAGCAAAGACCATCAGAAACCCACATAATCACCAATTGGATTTGACTGGCTTACAGGTTACAGGAAAACAACTTACAAAGACTGCCACTGACAGAACAAGACAACTTAAGTTTCCAGGTGTAACTTTAACGGTTCTGGATTATGACAGAGAAGGATAGGTGTCAAGGTCATCAGTGTATTATTTCCCTTCTGCCTGACAAACACTGAAACGCAAGAAAGAAGACTCCATACCAAAATGAAACAAATGGCTGCCAAATTAACTTTGGAACAGTAGCAGTTAAGCCCAGACTAAAAAAGAACTATGAGAACAACTGCTGCAAAAACTTTTTTTTTTTATTACCCAAAAAAATGGGCAACATTTAAATTCTCAAGGTAAAGCATTTTCAGTTATTTTTGTGCTATAATGTTACTATGTTACTAAAGTAAAAGTCCCGCCTCCTCCTCTTTAGTTTTAAGAAATGTAGGCATTGCGATGTAAGACAAGAAGAAAGCATGAACAAAAGCATTCTTAAGACAATAGGCTGCATTCTTGGGCTGTTTGAGTTGAGAGATGGGTTGTAAAAGAACAAAGATCATGATTTAAGTAGAAATGGTCCTTGGCTTGATTAAAAAAGAAGTTATGTACTCACCATAACGTTCCATCTGAGTAGATACTTCATTTGTCTGCAACCTGTGGGAGTCGGATCCGACCTCGGATCCGAGCCGGCAGCTTTCCAAGCTTCAAGATCCGAGCTCCTAGCTCCTCCCCCCTACCCATAATCCCTTGCTACCAACCACATTACCTCAGATTGGTTATTTTGCCCTATAAGCTAAAGACGGAGAAAATTCTCCACAGGACAATACTTTACCGAGGTTCGGGGGATGGCAGGGGGGGGTCGGTTGCAGACAAATGAAGTATCTACTCAGGTGAAACGTTATGGTGAGTACATAACTTCTTTATCTGAAGTAGTTACTTCATTTGATCTGCAACCTGTGGGACAGAGTCCCCAGCTTACCTAAAGGCCCTGGGTGGTCCCTACAGAAGGATATTCCGAAGCACCACGGAGCCAAAGGAAGCCCTACTTCTGGAGATCAAGTCCAGCTTGTAATGAGAAATGAACGTATGGGAAGAGGACCAGGTAGCTGCTGAGCAAATATCGTCTACTGGAACTCTAGACCAAAACGCTGTTGAGGTAGCCACAGATCTGGTAGAATGTGCCCGAACGACAACCGGAGCCGACCTCCCAACTGAAATGTATGCTTGTCTGATACACTGAGAAATCCAGTTTGCTACTGTCACCTTAGAAATTGGTTTGCCCATGGCTGATTTAGCATAAGAAACAAACAAATGGTCTGACTTGCGGAAATCTTTAGTCCTATGCAAGTAAAAACGTAGTTGTCTGTGTACATCCAATTTGTGCAATGTGTATTCACCTTTGTTTTGGAAGCTAGGAAAGAAAACAGGGAGGTTAACAGATTGATTAATGTTACATTCTGTGGCTACCTTAGGTAGAAAAGAAGGATTAGTCCTGAGGGCAACCCTATCTTTGTGAAAAATAAGGTATGGATACTTAATGCACAAGGCTTGTAACTCTGATACCCGCTTGGCAGAGGTAATCGCTACCAAGAAGGCTGTCTTCCAAGATAAGAATTTTACCGGTTCGAAAGGTGGTCCTGTTAAAACTTGTAAGACCAAGGTAAGATCCCATGGAGGCATAGCCGGTTTAATGGGAGGCTTTAAGAGAAACACGCCTTTTAGGAAGGCTTTGCATATTTTAGCTGACGCCAAAGAATTTATGCCATCTCCCACATGATGAGAGATGGCTGCAAGTTGGACTTTAATGGTGGACGCACTAGCTCCCTGCCTAAAAAGGAGGGATAGAAAGTCCAGGATGGTGGGAATAGGAACCGTAAAGGGATCTAATTCCTTATCCTTTGCCCAGATGGAAAAACGTTTCCATTTACTGTTGTAGAGTTTTCTGGTGGATGGCTTATGAGCTGCCACCAGAATAGCCTTAACTGGGGAAGAGATACTGGGAGTCCTTGCCATTAACGGAACTGGATCAGCCAGGCTGTGAGCCGGAGGCTGACCAGGTTCGGAGTGTGGCATCTCGTCGGATGCGAGATTAGGTCTGGTCTGGGATCCAGAATCCATGGGGGAGCCACACTGCGAGACTGCAGAAAGGGGAACCAGACTTGTCGAGGCCAGAATGGGGCAATGAGAATCACTCTGCTCCCCAACCGACAGGCTTTCTGGATGAATTTCATCATCAGAGGAAGAGGAGGATATGCATAAAGAAGACCGGGCGGCCAAGCATGAACCAAGGCGTCCCTGGGGGATTCCCCTTTGGGGGGAACTATCGCGAAGTAATCGCGGCATTTTGAGTTTAGGGGTGAGGCAAAAAGGTCGCATCGAGGTTGACCCCATTTGTGGAATATCTGTTTCGCGACAGAGGAATTCAGAGACCACTCGTAAGGGCTGAGAAATACCCGACTTAGGCTGTCTGCTAATATGTTGGTCCGCCCCGAAATGTGCATTGCTATCAGAAAGCGGTTGGTGGAAATAGCCCATTCCCACACTCTCATGGCTTCTCAACACAGGGGGTAAGACCTGGTCCCTCCCTGTTTGTTTATGTACCAGACAACGGACATGTTGTCCGTCTGGACTGCAATAGTCCCCAGAGGTAGAAGGTGATGGAGAGCTTGCAACGCCAACAGCACTGCCCTCATCTCTAAGACATTGATATGCAATGCAGTCTCTAGAGAAGTCCACGTTCCTTGGACTGACTTGCCTGCATAATGCCCGCCCCACCCGAGGCAGGAAGCGTCCGTGGTCAACGTGGCTTCGACTGGGGGGATCACAAAGGGTCTCCCTTCTTTGAGTTCCTGTGCTTGTAACTACCAAAGTAGGGAGTCCCTGCATGCTCTGCTCAGGGGAATCGGCATGTCCAAAGGATGGGTCAAAAGAGACCATTGGACCTGGAGAGTCCACTGCAATACACGCATCCGCAGACAGGCATGGAGAGAAAGGCTGATCGCCGCCGACATAGATCCTAACGCCCTCAAGACTAATTCTGCTGGGGGGGGGCGGGCTCTGAAGAATATCCAAGACTTGGCGGTACAAACTGTTTATCCTGGTCTGTGTTAGAACCACTCTGGAGATTTGAGTATCCAACCTGGCCCCTATGAATTCTAGGGCTTGAGTGGGGCACAGGCAGGACTTCTTTAAATTGACTGAGATGCCCAGTTGACCGAACAGAGATAGGGCATAATCTCTCGCCATAACCAGAAGATGCTTGTTGGGGGCGGTGAGGAGCCAATCGTCCAGGTAAGGGAACACCTGAATGCCCTGGAGTCTCAGGTGGGCTGCTACCACTGCCATGACTTTGGTAAACACTCTGGGGGCTGAGGTTAGGCCAAATGGAAGAACCCTGAACTGACAATGACTGGCTCCTAGCCGGAAGCGGAGGAATCTCCTGGACCGTCTGTCCATTAGTATATGGTAGTACGCGTCCTTGAGATCTAACGAGCACATCCAGTAGTTCTCCTGCAGAAGGGGGAGAATAGATTGGAGGGTGACCATCCGGAACTTTTCCTTGGGTATGAACAGGTTCAGGGATGAAAGGTCTAGGATGGGTCTGAGGTTCCCCCGTTTTCTTTGGTACCAAGAAGAACCTGGAGTAATAACCCGATCCGGACTGATCTGGGGGGACGGGCTGGATGGCTCTTTTTCTTAGCAACTCCGAAATTTCTAAGGTTGCGGACTCCCTTTGATGGGGTGGAACATCGGGGAGATGTTTGGGCTTGGGGGGGGGGTGCAAGAACGGTATCGTGTAACCTCTGGATATTATCCGGAGCACCCATCGATTGTTTGTAATGGACTCCCACTTTGATCGGTGCTCCGATAATCGCCCCCTGACTGCCTCCAGAGAGGGACAGTCGGGCAAGCCCTCAGGGCTGTTGCGTGGGTCCCTCAGAGAAAGGTTCTCTCGACCCGAAGTTACGCGGGCCCCCTCTGCCCCTGGGCCAGCGTCCACCTTGTCCTCCTCTGCCTCTAGAGGACGAGTTGTCCGCAGCAGGACGGGATTGCTGAGATTTACGAAATCACAGCTTCTTTTGCCCCCTCTGATTCCTAGAAAAGGATCTTTGGGGGTTCAAGAAGCGGACTCCGACGGCCGACAGCATCTTCCCATCCTTCTCGCTTTGGACAAGCGTGTCACAAACTGCTGAGCCAAATAAGGCCGAACCATCGTACGGGGCGTTCGCGAAGGACGCCTTGAAGGGATCCATGAAGTCACAGAGGCGGAGCCAGGAGTGCCGTCTTAAGACTACTCCCGCTCCGCTGGCTCTAGCGGCTCCTTCCGTGGCATGGGAAAGAAGCTGCATAGATGTATTTGAGATAGACTTTAGAGTGGCCATTCGAGTCTCAAAAACCTTTTTGTCAGAGACCGACATGGACTCCGGAGGGGCTGCCGCATATTCCTTGATTAGGTCACGTTGCAGCTGGATAGTGTGCGCCATGTAGTTCAGCGACCTTATGGCAAAGGTTGCTGAAGCAAACATCCGCTTCCCAATCTGGTCCAAGGCTCGGGACTCCTTGTCCAGTGGATGGACCAAGGAACTTTCTTGGGCAAGTTCTCTCTTAGTGGCAGCAGCCACCAACATAGCATCAACCGGTGCGCCTTTGGACCAAGAAGGTCTATCAGAAGGAGGGCTGAGGACCTTATCCGGGCGTCTAGGGATAGGCTCCACGGTGTCGGGCTCCTTCCAAGCCCTGGTGGTAATTAAGTCCACCAAGGGGTCGGCTGGGGGGGGGGGACACCCAGAGGTAGATGGGCCTGCCTCAAAGGCCTCCAGAAATACGGATTCGTCCAGGGAGGGTTTTTGGGCAGACCACCCCCCTCTTATACGCAACATTTCCATGATGTCTCCAAATGAGACATCTTCGGGGGGTAACCTTGGGGAACCCTCCGTATCCTCCAAATCTGTATCCGTGGTAATGGACTCGGGGGAGTCCAGGTGCCTCCTTTTGCACTGGTGCTTTCGAGGTACCTCTTCGGCGGGACTGTCCGAAGAAGGCTCGTCCACCGGGTGTTGTTCCTCCCTGGGAACTAACTGGAGGCTTTGGGCAGGCTGTCCAGATGGACGGATGATCGAAGACAGACCCTGATACAGTGGGGGTACGGGTGGATCCGAAGGCCCGATCGGGGACCTGGATGATCTCGACAGTACCCTCTCAACCACCTCAAAAGCCGAAGGAGATTCGCTATCACCAGCCTGAGAAAGCAACCTCCTCGGCTCCGAGGAGATGATCGGGGTCGGAGCCGAAGCAATCTGACCAGAGGTAGTGGTGTGCTCCGATCCAATCGGCGCCGAAGACACAACCACCCCCTCAGATCCGATGCTCAACCCTCGGCCCCGAGAGCTTGGATCCGACAAGCTCGAAGGCATAGTCGGCGAAGATACCAACCCTGTCGGCGCCGACGTATCCCCGGATCCGAAAGGGCCTGGATCAGACAACTCCGAGACCCGAAAACGGGTCGGAGAAGGAGCGATCGGGGCAAAGATGGGGACTGCCGTCCCTCCCAAGGGGGGGGGGGAGGCAAGAGTATCCCCATCTGCATCTGGGTCTGCAAAAATCTTCGCATCATCCGATCCATGTCTGCCTCGGAGATGCTTCTGGTGGACCGCGAGGAGGTAGTCGAGGCAGGCCGGGAAGGCCGCCTCAAAGACCTCGAGAGAGACCTATCCTCCTCCTCTGGAGAAAAGGAAGGTGAACGGAGCCGAGAGGACAAGGATCCGGAGACCCTCTCAGGGGACTTCAGCAACTTCTCAGGCGGAGCCGAGGGATGAGACTCTTCCCGTCTTTTAGAAGAATGACTTTCCCTCTCTCTATGCTTTTTCTTCTCCTTATGGGAAGAAGACCCAGACTCCACAGAGCTAGTACCGGATAAGGGAGGTTGAGTCCCGGGTACAGCTACCGGAGTGGCCGGCGCCGAAGCTACAGAAGTAGCTTGGGCCCGGCTGGGAGAGGAAGAAGAAGCCGACTCCTGAGGGAGTTTTCCCGCCAGGATCAGCTTGTTCTTCCTGTCCCCAAGTGCCCGAGGGTTGAAGGCAGCACAGATTTGGCAGGCCTCCGACAAATGTGCTGCCCCCAGACATAAAACGCACTGAGTGTGGCCATCAGCAGGGGAAAGCTTGTGGCCACACTCAGTACACTTCGAAAAAATAGCTTTGGATTCAGCCATTATCCTCTCACACACACACCCAAACACTAAGGGGGGGAGGGGGAGAGACAAGTTAAAACTAAGAGAGTTTTTTTTTTTTTTTTTTAAAAACAAGGAGGGTTTGGTTTAGTTAAAACAACACACACACGAACTTAACTAGAAATATTTAAGAAATAGGTTTTCTATTGAAAAAAAGGAACAATCTCACCAAATGCTAGGAGCTCTTCACAGAGAAGCAACCGTCTTTAGCCGCGGCAAAAAACGATCTGAGGTAATGTGGTTGGTAGCAAAGGATTATGGGTAGGGGGGAGGAGCTAGGAGCTCGGATCTTGAAGCTTGGAAAGCTGCCGGCTCGGATCCGAGGTCGGATCTGACTCCCACAGGTTGCAGATCAAATGAAGTAACTACTTCAGATCAAGTTTTAAGTGGAAGCAAGTTAAGTAAGGAACATGAAATGTTTCTTTAGAAAACAAACATTCACAGTGCACCATAAGAAGCTTGTAGCTGAAGGCAACTATGTACTTGGTTCTAATGTTTCTATAGAGATAGATAAGAGGGCAATAAAAACAGCATACATTTTTAAGACTAAAAGATAAAAAATAAATGTTGTCTGAAAGCAGTCAAGTTTTCTACATATGGGAGAGGAATAGACAAGACAAAAACAGACGGCACCTAGTGCAAGTAAAAGTGCAGGCTGTACTATGTGTCTTAGCATAGATAATTTTAATTATTAATCAATGAAGTCTTATAAGATGCGACATAGGTTCAAATGGACATTGGCAGATTAATCTTTAATATATATTTTTTTCTCGTCAAACTGCAGTGCACACAAGCAACAGAAAAGCTGAAACTAGACATTTTTTTAAAAAAAAGCTGATCTATATACAACAAGAATAACTTCTTATCATAACGGCAACACTTTCCATATTATCTTGGAATATAAATGGTGGCACATATACAAAAAAGTAGTGAACTACATTAAAAATGCAAAGTACAAATAGCCAACGCTATAGGAGACTCATCTGGAAAGAAATGAGCATGTCAAATTGATAAAAGGATTTCAGGATGGTTATTCAGCAGAATATAAGGGACAAAGGAAAAGGGGAGTACCTAAATTAATTGCTAGAGGAGTTCTAATAATGATTGAAGAGAAAAAAAAACACAAGGGTAGATTTGTGGTAGTAAGGGGCTACTGGCAAAGGAGACTTACAGTGGCATGTATGTATATTACATCTAAAACTACTAAAATGGAGCTTAACAAAATGAAAGAGAGCCAAGAGCGCCAAAGAGATCGCAGCAAGGTTGGCCCCAATGGCTGAAAATTTCAGTTGCCACCTCGGGGTTGAGGGACCACTTGTGAGGCTGCAGAAAACTTCTGCTCAGATGTCCGTAATTGTGCTGAAACTCCCTGGGATGTGCGATATCAGAAATGGTTGGAAGCTATCGCTGATAACCAAAAAACTCATTGGTTTTGCCTCATAAGGTAGAAAAAGGTTACACCTTGCTTGTGGAAATACTATACCACTGATATATTGTCTAACCGAATTTCAAAAAGTCCCAGAGGGGAGAGCCAGATGTAAGGTCTGCAACACTAACAGCACTGCTCCTTGATCCAGAACACTTCTAAGGAATACCACGTGCCTTGGCCCGTCTTTCCTGAGAACGGCTCCCCACCTGATCAGGGAAGTATCTCTGGTCACCATGGTTGCGGACTGAAGAGGTTACAATGGGTGACTCTAAAGCACTGCATTTGGCGTCATCCAGCCTGTAGAAGGAAGCAGAGTAGACTTCTGGGGCATTTATCCATCTTGATATGGTAATACATATCCGGGAGATGTACTGAATACATCCAATTGTCTCGTCCCAAAAAACGGGAGAATGGGCTGAACCATGACCATTCGGAATTTCAGTCTAGTTGACAAGTTGAACTGCTGAGACCCAGAATAGGTCTCCAGTCCTCTGTCTTTTTAAGCACCACAAAGAATTTTGAGTAAAATCCACATCTGTGCTGGTCTGATGGAACAGATTGGATAACCCTTTCTGTATATATAGATTTATTTATTATTATTATTTTTAATTTATTTATTTATTTATTTTTTAAATAAGAACGATAGGGAATGAAGTACGTTCTGGTGATGATGGTCTGCAGCCAGCATTGGCAAAAAGAGAGCAAGGCCGCTTGATGCAGAGAGAAAAATGACATGATCGCTCCCGGAGGAAAAGGGTCAGAATACTCCTAAGGAACACTGATAAGGTTGTCTGGCGAGAGGGTCCCCGAAACCCGATTATGGCGACCCCTTCTGCCTGAGTAATGGTATCTTCCATAAATGTTACATGTTCCACTGCTTCGGGCACTCCTTCGGTCACATGCGAGTTCAACTTCATGAGCGGGTTAGGTATTGATTCCAGGGTTGCGAACCGTGAAGTCAACTTGTCTCTGACCTCGTCAGACAACAGTCCCGCGACTGATCCAGATATCTCCATTATTAGGTCCCTCTGGAGCCTAGTGACAACTACCAAACAGTTCATTGCTCACACAGTAAACATCTGTGAAGGAAAGCCCACTTTCCCAGTCTGGCTACCACCCAGGACTCCCAGATGGGTGGATGAACAGTGGGATTTTTCCTTCAGCCACATCCTCTTAGTGGCCACTGTCAGCACCATAGCATCAACTGGTTACCCTTAAGGCCAATGCTGGCTGTCAACAGGGGAAAAGTATTTGTCCATTATATGGAGAAAAGTGTCAAAGGTGTGAGGGCTCTTTCATGTGCTCAGCCACGATGAGCTGGCATGAAAAGCCTGTAGAAACATGGGCCCCTCGGACGAAGGGTTGCTAGGTTTCTAACCAGCTGCTGCTTCCAGGTTTTGAGGATGACTCCGAAGAAGGTGACCGAGGGGGACCCTCCCCAAGAACACAATCTGTGTCTTCCGCCAGGGACTCCCCATACTGATGGCAGAAAGGAGGAGAAAGGTTCTGTGCCTCAGCCCGAAGCGCCAGTCCTCTGATCCCCAGAATGAGAAGAGGTTGGCTCCGCAAGGACGGTGGACTGAGGTGCATTTGTGCCGAGGTAAGGGATGCCGAAAGTGTGTCATAGCAGGAGACTTCAGATCCGAATGGATCTTGGAAGGAGTGGATAACTTCCTGGCTGCTAAAAGCTGGTCCACAGGGCGTACTACATGCTGTGAAAGGGAAATAGGTGTCTCATGTCCTGTATACATGACCTAGGAATGGGTCTATAGAAGAAGGATATCAGGTCTGTGGTGTCAAGACTGATGGTACCAAAGTTTCTAGCTTTAAAACTGGTCTTAATGAAAAACAATGCTCGGCACCGAGGGGACTCGGAGCCAGGGTAGCTACTGGAAGTGAAGTGCTAAAAGAATCGATAAATCGGGTCCAAAGGTTGTGCCGGTGCCAGAGTTGGCAATGATGCCAAAGGTCTCAACATGCTCGGAGCTGAGAGACAGACTCGTAGCCGAGGAGGGTATTGGAATCAAAATTGAATGGAGCTCAATGATCGGTTCCAAAGGCTGTATTCTGTGCCAAAGTTAGCAGGATGCCAGGGGAGAGACGAAGCTGGCAATAGTTCCAAAGGTTTCAACATGCCCGAGGGGATACTCTGAGCCGAGGTGGTAACTGGAACCAAATGTTAGTGAGCTGAATGATCGGTTCCAAAGGGTGCATCGGTGCCTTAGCTGGCAATGGTTCCAAAGATCCCAACATGCTCGGAGCCAAGGTAGTTACTGGAACCAAAGTGATGGTGAGTTGGATGATCAGTTCCAAGTGTTGTATCTGTGCCAAAGCCTGCAATGGTTCTGAAGGTTTCAACATGCTCGGTGCAGAGGAAAAGCTCGGAGCCAAGGCAGCTACTGGAACCAAGGTGGTAGTACGTTGGATGATCGGTTCCAAGGGCTATATCTGTGCTGAAGCTATCAATGGTTCCAAAGGTTTTAATATGCTCAGTGTCGCGAGACTCGGAGCTGAGGTATATATACTGGAACCAAAACGGTTTGTCCTTATCACCTGACGGTGAAGAGAGTCCGAGTGGAACCTCTTTGCTTTTAATAGGAGGGGTTGAGACTTCCGTAATAGAAAAAAGGCTGCTGAAAAAGGAAGACCTCGGTACTCCATTCAGGATTATTTCATACACAAGAAAAGGGCGTTGGCTGAAAAAAAAATACAGACAGATGTCGCAGCGGAGGATGTATAGAGAGATGTGACACACACCCCAACAGTACACATAATCGTAAAGTCGTGATTAGGTAATTTACATAAAAATATAGTTTAAATCCCGACATTCTCTTCTCCCCCCCCCCCTTTTTTTTGACATCCTGACAGGAAAATATTACAAGAAAAAGAACAAGCCTAAGAAAGAAAAACGTCCAAGTATCCCTTGGAATCCACTCTTATTATTTTTAACAGTTAAAAGTAAACAGAAGAAGAGGGAAACAACTCAGGGAAAAAGGGCCGTACCAAGATGGTGCTTTAGAAGATACTGACAGTAAATATAAGTGGGTATTTATCAAAGGAGAGAGAGAAAATATCGAAAACCCATAGATTATAGCACTATATTTTAAATAAAATGTACTTGGGTGACAGCTCTTCTGAAACGCGGCTTTACTGCTATGTGGCAAACGAGATCTGAGGTATCAGGGAGAGGGGCATTCTGGGTAGAGAGTTAGCTTGAGAGTTTTTTGGCTAATGCGAGCTTGCTACAAGGCAGTCTCTGTTCTGAGGACGGAACCGATAACCCATCAGTGATGAATGGGAAGAAGATTAACAACATTAGATGTTATGTTTGACTGACAATAACCAGACAAACTATAAATGATGTAAAATGTTTGCAAATAAAAATATGTCAATGTGGTTTGTTTTCATTTTTATAAAGGTATGCCTACTTCACAAGTAATTTAATAAAGATGTTTCTTGTTTTAAAAAAAGGATAATGTTACGGATTTATGGCTGATATACAACAGATGACTGTAAACTTGGTTCTAGCAAACTCTCTAGAGGAGACAAAAACCTCAAAAACAGCCTTTCCCAAAAAATAGCTGGTGGCATAATTATGGACCAATACTAAATGTCAAAAATGTGCCCAGCAGCTTTGGAAGCTGGCCAGCTAATACATTCCATGAAGAATATAAAACATATAACTTTGGCTACTAGAACTGTAATCATTCGAACATCAACTGTTACAGTAAGTTTACTTAAGCAGCATTTTGTTCATCCCTATGATCACTTCTGCAGTAGTTAAGCTGTAGGAGCAGAACATCATAGCTTAACATAACTGGAACATATCATAGAGCTTAACATAACTGGAAGGTGGAAGAGGAAGGGTCCAAGAGTCCATGGAGAATGGCCCTGGAAAAGCCTGTCCTAGTCCTAGACTAAGTGAAGCAATCTAGTTTAACGTGCTTTGTAAAAGTCTGCAGAGAGGATCAAGTTGCTGGTTCTAGAACACGTCCAATCCCAACCCTTTTCCTAAGCCATAGATGAAGCCAAGACCCTAGAAGAGTGTGCTTTGTCCCTGCCTCAAATAGTTTTGTTGTGGTGGAGGTAACAAAAAGGTAATAGCACAAGACAACCATTTAGAAATAATCTGTTTTGAAAGACTGCTCCCTCCTTTTTAATTCCACAAGAAATGGACAAATCAGATTATGTAAAAGATTTTGTGCTGTCAAGATAACACCACATTGGTCTGTGGGCATTCAAGGAATGAATTTAGGTTCCAGCAAAGAAATAGGGAGATTGATAGATTAACTTAAGGTAAATTTGGAAATCGCTTTAGGGATAAATAAAGGAAACCCTATCTTTGTGAAAATAACAAAGATGAACCACCATAACAGCTAACAATTCAGGATCTATCTCAGCATTTCTAAAATTCAATAGTTCGAATCACAATCAAACTAAAATGATCGAACTATTAAATTTTCAAATGCCGATATACAAAAAAAAAAACAAAACAAACAAAAAAAAAAAACTACATGGTGTAGGGCAGGGGGGCAAGCCCCCCTGCACCCCCTGCTACTTAAATATACCAACTCCAAGACCGCACTACATTGTAGTAAACGGAAATCTCCCCTTACGGAGATTTCTGTCTACCCGTTCGATGTTCTTGCACTTTCGGTATTCTCATGTCGACAATATCGCATTCGATATTGTCAACGTTTGAGATGCTGATAGGAACCCAACAATTCAGACACTATTCTTGTAGTGATAAGGGCAATTCTAAACACTGTCTTCCACGTTAAAGAAAAATAAGTTATGTACCTACCATAACGTTCCATGTTAGTTGTCTTCATCTCGCCTTCTTTCTTGCTGGTTGGGGATCGGAGCCAATCCTCGGTTCCAACTCGGCCATCTTCTATAGCTCGAGAGCTGTTTACTGGCTAGAGGCTACCCCTTATCCCATGATGCCTAGCGATAGCTACCCAGATCTTGTTTTAAATAGCTAACCCCAGACATAGTCAGAGAATAAACCTGTCTATACAGATAGGTTGAGTATACCTGTCATACTCTCCAAGTCAGTCAGCCAGTGAAACTAGAACTCCTCTCGGTCCAATAGGACAGGGGGACAGAGGGTGGGACGCAAGAAAGAAGGCGAGATGAAGACAACTAACATGGAATGTTATGGTAGGTACATAACATCTTTATGTTAAGTGGTCTATCTCGCCTTCGTTCTTGCTGGTTGGGACAGCGTCCCTAGCACCTACAATCCTGGGCGGCTCATTGGAACAGACTCTTCAGAACAGTGGAACCAAAGTCAGCTCTGCTCCTGGAGACCATATCTAGCTTGTAATGAGAAATAAAGGTACGAGGATTTGCCCACGTAGCAGCTGCACAGATAGAATCCATGGGCAACCTAGATTGGAAGGCTACAGAGGTGGCCAAGGCCCTAGTAGAATGACCTTTCGGTTTGATAGGTAACTCTCTGTTCCTTAACTGATAAATGAAAGTAATAGTGTGAAGACAACCACCTGGATAAGGTCACCTTGGAAACTGGGAGACCTGGTTTGCCTAGAGCATAGGAAAGGAATAGTTGGTCCGACTTCCTTATTTCCTTAGTCCTGTGCAGGTAAAAACGCAACTGTCTATGAACGTCCAATTGGTGTAATTTGTACTCTGCCTTGTTGGTGTGGTTAAGGAAAAAACACAGGAAGGTCTATAGATTGGTTTAAATTATTTTCTGAGCAGACTTTCGGAAGAAACGAAGGATTAGTCCTCAGAGCAACCCTGCCCTTATGAAAAACCAAGTATGGAGGAAGAACACATGGTGCCTGAAGTTCAGAGACACGTCCGGCTGAAGTAATAGCTACCAGAAAGAGTGTTTACCAAGATAGAAACTTAATAGGGCAGGACGTTGCTGGTTCAAAAGGGGGCAGAGTTAAGGAAGTTAGTACCAGATTAAGGTCCCAAGGAGGAGGAGGATCTCTCACTGGAGGCCTAAGGAGAGTAGTCCCTCTCAAAAAAAGCTTTACAGAGTTTATGAGACAATGTTTGAATTTGACAGACCAACATGAAAGTTAGAAATGGCCGCTAATTGAACCCTGATTGTATCAGAAGCAGACCCAGAATGAAAAAGTTGTGCTAGGAATTCTAGAATTTTGTGGATTGGGGCTGAAAAGGGATCTATGTTCCTAGCCTCTGCCCAACAAGAAAAACGTTTCCATTTACTAGCATAGGTTTTTCTGGTTGTGGACTTGAGAGGAGACAATCTCACGTACAGCCAGGGAAATGTTAGGAAGCCTGGCTAAGGTTGGAAGTGGAGCAACCAAGCTGCGAGCTGGAGGGTTTGGAGCGACTGATGCAACCCGCCTGATTGATGAATCAGTAGGTCTGGAGTCAGATCCAGAGTCCAGGGCTGATCGAGAAGGTAATGGTGCAGGAACGGGAACCATATCTGTCGAGGCCAGTAGGGGGCAAGGAGGATCATTTTGCAACCCAACGATATTGCTTTCTGTATGAGTTTTGGAATCAGAGGAAATGGAGGAAAGGCATAAAGAAGTCCCCGAGGCCAATCGTGGACTAGAGCATCTCTGAGTGAGTGACCTGGAAACGGAAGAGGGGAGTAGTAGTTGCTGCATTTGCTGTTGAAGGGGGTGGCAAAAAGATCGCAGCAAGGCTGCCCCCATTTGTGGAAAATAAGATCCACAACTTCCTGATTCAGAGACCACTCGCGAGGCATGAGGATAGCACTGCTGAGCCTGTCCACTATGACGTTGGACCTCCCAGGGATGTGTGTCTCAATGAAAAAACGTTGGGAGGAAATCGCCCACTGCCACAATCTGAGTGCTTCTTGACACAGGGGGGTAGGACCTGGTTCCGCCCTGCTTGTTGATGTACCAACACCACTGACATGTTGTCTGTTTGAACTGCAATGGTCCCAGAAGGAAGAGAGTCCTGAAGGGCTTGCAACGCTAGGAGCATGGCTCTCATTTCTAGGACGTTTATGTGCAGATGGTGCACGTGAGGCTGGCAAGTGCTTAGGACTGTCCTGCCCTGATAATGCCCCCCCCCACCCTATCAGGGAGGAGTCTTGTGGTTACTGTGGCTACCAGAGGAGGCTGAATAAAGGGTCTGCCCAGAGTCACTAGTGGGGAGACCATCCACCAGGAAAAGTGCCTTTTGCAGGCTTCTGTAATCATGACCATGTGAGACATGGGCAGCTGTTGGAAAGACCACTGTGTGAACAAAAGCCACTGAAGGATCCTCATGTGAAAGCGGGCCAGTGGGATTAGAAGAATGGCTGCCGCCATGGAACCCAGAGTTTGAAGGACGAACCAGACTTGGATTCTTTTGCTCTGCATTAGCATTTGTACTTGCTGACGAATTGTAGACATCCTTTCTGGCGGTAGCCTTGCGGACAATGTCTAAGTCTGCTCCTATGTAGGCGATAGATTGACAGGGCAACAAGGCAGATTTTTAGAAGTTTACTGCAATGTCTAGCTGGGAGCAGATTATGAGTGTGTAGTCCATGGCTTGTAGAAGTTGATGCCTGGAAGTAGCAGTGAGGAGCCAGTCGTCTAGATAAAGAAACACCTGGAATCCTTGACGTCTCAGGTGAGCCGTGATCACTGCCATACATTTGGTGAACACCCTGGGGGCTATGGTGAGACCAAAGGGCAGAGCTCTGAACTAGTAATGACTGGCTCCCAACCGGAAGCGAAGAAATCTCCTGGAGCGCCTGTCCATCTTGATATGGTAGTACGCGTCCTGAAATCTATCGAGCACATCCAATTGTCCTGACCCAGAAAGGGTAGAATGGACTGTAGCATGACCATCCAAAACTTTGTTCTTTGTATAGACCTGTTTAGTCTGCT
Organism: Protopterus annectens; assembly: GCF_019279795.1. Lineage (NCBI taxonomy): Eukaryota > Metazoa > Chordata > Ceratodontiformes > Protopteridae > Protopterus > Protopterus annectens. Next base: position 1,703,092,710 of record NC_056743.1, on the reverse strand, counting down.
GAGATCCAGAATCAGTCTCCAGTCCCCTGTCTTTTTTGGCAACAAAAAGAACCTTGAGTAAGCTCCAGATCCGTGCTGGTCTGCTGGGACTTCCTGGATGACTCTTTTTTTCTAGCAGTTTTGAGGCTTCTATTACTGCTTGGTCCTTCAGATTGGGTGGAACATCTGGAAGGGATTTCCTTGACGGTAAGGAGGATTGACAGAAGGGAATTTTTTAACCTCCGGATATAATGGACCGTACCACCCATCTGTCTTGCGTTGAATTTTGCCAGGCTTTTGGCTACAGTGAAAGTCTTACAGGTTCATAGGTTCATACTAGGCTATCTGCCCTAGGGCATTTATAAGCCAAGCCAGAATGTGTTTGGCTTTCGCCACCCATTTTAAATTTATTTTGCTATGCCCTTTTTCGAGGTTAGTATACTGTGCCTCTGTCTAACAGTGACACAGAAGTGATACCCGGGGTAAACCTACGATCTCTCATCCACTCATCAAGATTCCTCTTGAAGAGAGTCAATGAGGGACTCTGCCTAACCTGGACTGGGATTTTATTCCAGAGTGAAGGGAGCCTCTGGGTTATGAATCTGTCCCTCCAGCATGTCCTATTTATTTCAGTGCTGAGGTGCAAGTCTCTCGAGCACGTAGCTCGATGGGATTTGGATTTTCTGAGGTGCAGCACGTCCATTAATTCCGGGTTGGACATGGCTTTATACGTCAGGCACAGATCGCCTCTGAACAGGCGATATGCCACTGAGTAGAGCTGGAGTTTCTTTAACCGGGCAGCATATGGCATCTGTTTGAGCCCTTTGATCCTCTTGATGAGGTACTTTTGGGGTCTTTCCAGTTGCTGCAGGTGTCTGGTAAGGTATATCCCAAAAGAGGCATTGTACTCATGGGCCTGATGAGGGATGAGTAAAGAGGCACGATGACCTCCCCTGATCTAGATGTGAATCCCTTCAGGATTAGGTGGGCTATATAAAATGTTTTTCTAACCACTTTGGCCAAGTGGTTATCAAATGAGAGATTGCTTTCAACTTGGGTCCCCAGGTCCCTAATTAATTCTTCTGTACTTAATGGATTACCACCTATGTGGTAATTTGTGGGCGCTTTGTTTTTGCCATAGGGGATGACTATGCACTTTTTGGCATTTAGCTTGAGGCTATGGCTCTGGCACCAGCTGTCTGTTTCTATGAGGCCCTTTTGGAGGATGCTTGTGTCAGCTGGAGAGTCTATTATGGCGCCCAGTTTGCAGTCATCTGCGAACTTGGTCATCCACAGTCCTTCCGTGTTGGCCTGTACTTCCGAGAAATATATACCGAACAAGAGAGGTCCCAGGACTGAGCCTTGTGGGACACCACTTATAACCGGTTTGGAGTCTGACATGGCTCCAGCAATTCTAACCATGTGGGTTCTGTTCTTGAGCCAGTTTGCAATCCATCTAGTGACATAGGGGTTTATATTTAAGTTGGTGAGCTTATCTATAATACCAGAGTGGGGTATTGTATCGAAGGCTTTTGCGAGGTCCAGGTAGGCTGTGTGGACCACCTTCCCCTCATCAATGGCCTTGGTGACTGTTTCAAAGAAATCAACCAGGTTTAAGAGGCAGGATCTGCCCTTAACAAAGCTGAACTGGGTAGGATCCAGTGTCTGTAGGTCCCCAATATCTTTATTTATGAGGTCCATGATGATCCTTTCCATAGCTTTGCAGACCAAGCTAGTCAGGCTTATGGGGCGATAGTTTCCAGGATCCGTTGAGGTACCACCTTTATGGAGAGGGACCACTGTTGCTAAACGCCACTCTTTGGGCACATATCCTGTAGTAAGGCTGAGATTGAACAGTAGTTTTATGTTTGGGTTTAGCTCTTCTTGGAGTTCATGTAGGACGCAGCCCGGGACACCGTCTGGTCCCATTGATGCTGTGTTTTTTGCTTTGGAGAGGGCGGTTCTTACCTGAGCTTCTGAGATGTCAGGGGGGCAGCACTCTGCTGGGATAGATATTTGCCCTTTTGGTGGGGAGGGGGGGGGGTTTGCGCTGAACCTGTCAGCTAGGATGTTGGCAATGTCTGTGGGTTCAGTGTATTTTTTGTCATTTTGGACTAATTCTGAGCATATCTGGGAATTACCACCCAGGTTCCTAACATAACTAAAGAAAGCCTTGTGATTATCCTTAGTGTCCTGTGCAATTTTTCTCTCGAAGCTGGCCTTAGACAATTTTATGAGTGCCCGTAGTTTTTTGCTAATACTGATCAGTGATGCCTTCCCTTTTTGGGATTTTGCTCTATCATTTAGTAGCTTCCTCAGTCTGTTGTATAGTTTGTTTATGGCTGGGGCCCACCAGACAGGACGTCTGCCTTTGGAGGATTGGGTCTTGGTTTTATTTGGGATCGCATGATCTATGCATTCCTGAAGGTGTTCATAGACTGCGTTTATAAAGGATTCTGCGGGCTGGGCCGTATTTTCCACAGGCCCGGGGGCTTTGAAGGATTCCACCTCGGTGTTGAGGAGTGTGAAATTTGCTTTGGAGAAGTTTTTCACTGTGGTTTTCTGGGCAGGGGGTGGGGTCGGGATGTGAATATCCAGTGAGATTAGTTTATGGTTTGATCTTACCAGTGAGGGATACACTTCTGGTCTCCAGAGGTGAGCAGCCGGGCAACCCTTCAGGGATGCTGAAAGGGCTCATCGGAGAAGGATTCTCTGTTGCCCTGGTTCTGCGGACCCCCTCTGCCACGAGGGCGGCGTCTGTTGTTACCGTTTCCCCCTCTGCCCCTGGAGGAAAAAAAAAAAAAAACAACAAAATCGCTACATGTGTCAGGCAAGGCTCCCTGGGATTTTCGGAACCACATTTTGCCACTCTTCTGACCTTTGGGGTATGGTTCAGAAGGAGTGGAAAAACGGACTCCACGGTAGACAGAGTCTTGCCTTCTTGCTCACACCTAGTCAAAGTGTCTTTCACCTATGGTCCAAAAAGAAAGGAATCATCAAAGGGGGTGTTGGTGAATGACACTCAAAAGGGTTCCGCAAAATTACACAGCCGCATCCCTGCATGCCTCCTAAGGGCCACACCCGTACCTGCGGCATTACTCGCACCATCGGCTGCATAGGAAATGAGCCTCATGGAGGAGTTAACTACTGAATTAAGCGTCGCCAGCTGGGAAGCTACTTTAGCTCGAGCCCCCTCAGCTGATGGATTTTGACGGGTATCTCCGAGCTCTTTAAGGAGATCCCTCTGAAGCCAGGTAAAATGACATAAATAGTTCAGTGACCTCATAGAAAAGGTCGCTGAAGCGAACATTCGATTCCCATATCTGTCCATGGTCCTAGACTCCTTGTTAGGAGGATGGACAGACGAAGAGGTCTCCCCTAACTCTTTTTTGGTGGTTGCTGCTACCACCATGGCATTAACAGGAACACCTTTGGTAAGGAACTGCTTATCCTGGGGTGCTGTGATGAATTTGCCAGGTCTCCTCAGACTTGGTTCCACTGTAACCGGAGCCGACCAAGCCTTTCGAGCCACCACTGCCATAAGTGGATCGAAAGGTGGAGAAACCCAGGAGGAGGAAGGTCGGGAACCAAACGCATCCAGCAATACAGACTCATCCTCGGTAGGGGCTACAGGATTCCAGTTCCCCCTCTGCTTAAGCATTTCTAGGATGTCCGAGAAGGAAACATCTTCAGAGGGGGATCTCTGGGACCCTTCCGAATCATCCAAGTTTGCATCAGAAGTGACAGACTCGGGGGGGGTCAATGTGCTTCCTCTTGCACTTCTTCTTACGAGGGGGCTCCTCTGAATAATCAGGGGAGGCCTTGGAAGAAGAGGAAACACGCAATGGGGTGCCCTGGAGCACCGGTTCCCTACACTTGGGATCTGGAGGAGGAACAGAGGTTGGCACAGGCACTACAGGGGACGGAGCCGGTGGAGCTGACTCAGTGGCCAGCACACTCCTCATGACATCGAAGGCGTCCCTGCCACGATGCAGAAAAAGCTCTGGTTCCGAAGAAATCGTAATACTTCTCCGCTCCGAGGGAGACTGCTCCAAGGCCAATGTAGGAACTGAGCTCACCTGCACCGAAGTTCTGAGAGGGAGAACGGGGTCAGACAAGGGTCCGATGCCACTCGCCCCCTCGGAGCCAACGAGGGAACCCCGGCGCCCAGATCCCTTGATGGAAGGCACCACCGAAGGGATCGGAGCCGATGTTGGAACCGAAGGAGATAGAGTTAGGAGCCGACGGTTCCACTACTCGAACCCCAACGAACTCCAGCTCCAAACTTACTGGAGTCGGAGGAGGAACATCGACAAAAGTGGACGGAGCCGACACCTGTTGATGAGGGCTGGACAACATCTTGTCAAGTGCCTGCGACTTTAGCAACCTACTAACCACTCTCTCCACATCGTGTTCGGGCAACCGAGAGGATCAAGAGGAGTGAGAGGATTGGTGACTGCGCTCGCTCTGAAGCAAAGGAGACCAAGGAGTCGAATGTACCGATTCCAGATAAGGGGACCTCAGCTTCTTGTGGCTCTGCGAAGGCTCTGAAGTTTCTGATGGAGCCGACAGGGAGATAGTCTTATCAGTACCAGCCGGAACCGAAGTAGAAGGTAGAGTCTGAACAGAGGATGGCTTTGAACTTGGAGCGGACGTCTTGGTAGATTTAGAGGATTTCACAGGCTGAGAGCTCTTAGCCGGTGAATCCTGGGGTTTTAAAAGACCCCTAAGAATAAGCTTATTCTTACGCTCCTGCAGGACTCTTGGACTAAAGGCATGGCAGATAGCACAAGAGTCCAGCAGGTGCACAGTGCCTAAACAATAGACGCAAGAAGTGTGCCCATCTGTCAGAGACATTTTCTGACAGCATGAGTCACACTTCTTGAATCCAGACACTGGATTCCTTCGACATCCTGAAAGAAGGAAACAACAAATACAACAACAGCTACCAAAGCAAAATACAGTCTACACAAAAAACACACTATACTACGAGACTATAGATAAAGTTTTTTTTTTTTTTTTTTTTTTATAGGAAAGCCTCTAACTTAAACGGCTAGCCTATGAAGAAAGGTAGAAGGAAAGCCTCTAACTTAAACGGCTAACCTGACAAGAAGAGGATGGGGGGGATGGGGGAGAACTCTCCAAGTTAAACGAGTTCTACAAGGTAAAGAAGGGATACTGCAACTAAACTCTAGCTATCACAAAAAAGACTAAACGTTAACAATAAAACACTGAATTCTAGAGTAAGAAAGTTATACAAAAAACTTTATATGAGCCTGAGCCAGAAAAACAACACCTCGCAGCTGAAGCGGCAAACGAGATCTGGGTAGCTATCGCTAGGCATCATGGGATAAGGGGGTAGCCTTGAGTCAGTAAACAGCTCTCGGGCTATAGAAGATTGCAAAGTCGGAGCCGAGGATCATCTCCGATCCCCAACCAGCAAGAACGAAGGCAAGATAGACAACTTTCATCCTCAAGTCAGCCTGATAAGCTGGATCAAATGGAGCAAGACTTTGCTATTTCCAAGAAGGATTTATTTGTATGAAACAAAACTTTCAAAAACATTTTTATATGAGGTTCCACTGAAAGAGGGGGATCCTTGGGGAGACGTGCTGAAATGGCCAATAAATGAACTCTGACTGAGGAGTAAAACAGGCCACACAATAGTAAGTCACAAATACTGTAGAACCACAAAAACATTAACTCTGAATGCGTATTGTCTCTTTTCTAGACAGTAAGATCCAGAAGAAAGGGCTAACAAAGGCAAAGAAATGGTGCTAGAACCATGGTTTAAAACTCATCAAGAAATGTGTAACAGTAGCCTTTGGAAAGTTAGCTACCCCAGGAAACTCTCGTTAACAAAAAACGTCCCTAACAGTACACACAGTAGTTGAGGATTTGGGGACATTATGCAGATGGTAACCTGGCACCAAAACAAGACAAGACAAAACAAAAACACGCGTTTCTAAAGTAGTAAGTTGAGCAGTATTGAAAGATTTCCTTATCAACAAGGGTACAACATCCAGGTCCAAGGAAGTGACAGATGCACTGCATTCGACCTTCATCAAAACCATCACAGAGTACAACTCCCCATGTGGTATGCACTTGACCAGGCACACACAACAACTGGTACCTCCAGAGGTTCCACACAAAATGAATACACAGGGTAAACATGTCCTATGAGAACTGCCAAAAAAAAAAGCCTATTCCTATACAGTCACCTACAGATCTACGCCTGGCATACAAGGCCTTCTTAGATCCAGCTCTAATGGAATTTTTGCATATCTGCCAAAGCAAACAGCATCAGAACTTCCCCAACCAGAGACTTAAACCTTCTCCGTAACGAAACCTGATTTGTTAGAGGTACAGGTATGTTATCAAAGAAAATACCTATTCCCTGGAACAGGACTCTCATCTAGGTGAAGCACAGCTCTTCCATAGCCATATTCAAGCATAAACGGGACCAGTGGCTTAGAAATTGGAAATTCACCCCCATTCTAGCATGCGTCTCTCCAATGGACATGCAGACGGTAAACGCTTAACCAGCCATCTGGTTACTTATATAACTAACACAACCTCTAAAGCACCAAAAAAAGTACAGTTTTGTACCTACCATAAATGTAGATGTCCGAGAGGTATGCATCTGCAGTCCTAACAAATGGGTTGTCCTGCCTCAGGCAGCCCTTCGGTCGGCCGGATTCCAAAGTCTGGGTCTGGCCTCGGCTGATGTCGCACTTCACCCGACGTGACTGCGGCAGTCAAAAGGGTATAAAGGCATCAGCCGACGCCATTTTCCTCAGTGTTTCTTGCCCCAGATGCCAGGTGCCCTCTAGTGAGGCTACATTTGGATAAATGCAAATGATTCCAAACAGTAGAGAGCAAACAAAAAATAAGCATGTATGTACATATATACAAACAAATACACCATAATAGATTCCCCCAGCTAGCTACAAGATGGGCAAATATCCTAGGAGTACCACAGAGGGGAAGGAGGGTGGGTAATCCTGACTGCAGATACATACCTCTCGGACATCTACATTTATGGTAGGTACAAAACTGTACTATGTCCTTCAAGGATGCATCTGCAGTCCTAACAAATGGGTAGAATACCATAGCCAAACTGGGGGAGGAGGCACTAAGAAGAGTATGGTGTAGTTAAGATCCCTTGTAAAACAGCAGTTGCAAAACCTGCTCGGGATCTGGAGTATAAAGGTAGATTATAATGCTTGGCAAATGTATGCACGGAGCTCCAAGTAGCAGCCTATAAAATGTCTTTGGTAGCCACTCCTCGTAAGAAAGCTGTAGTAGTGGCTGTAGCCCTTGTGGAGTGAGGTCTGATGTTTTCTGGAGTTGCCTTCCCATGAAAGGAGTAACAAAATCTAATGCAATTTCCTATCCATTTTGAGATTGTCTGTTTTGAAATTGCTTTTCCTTCCATTCCTGCTGCATATGCTACCAGAAGCTGGTCAGTTTTTCTATTGTTCTTGGTTCTGTCCAGGTAGTAGCACAATTGCCTGTGTACATCCAAGGTGTGCAGTAGTCTTTCCCCCCTGTTCTCTGGGTTGGGGAAGAATGTTGGTAGGTGGATTGCTTGGTTCAATGATACCCTGGAGACCACCTTTGGCATAAAAGTAGGGTTAGTTCTCAAGGACACTCTATCCTGATGGAAGATAAGGAAGGACTGTACTGCCATTAATGCCTGTAATTCAGAAACCCTTCTTGCTGAAGTGATTGCAAGCAAACCCTTCTTGCTGAAGTGATTGCAAGCAGGAAAGCAGTTTTCCAAGATAAGAACTGTAATTCTGCTGTTGCTGCTGGTTCAAAGGGGGGAAGTGTTAACTTTTCCAGCACAAAGTTCAGGTCCCATGTAGGTAGAGGTGGCTTCCTTGGAGGCTTTACATTTTTAATTCCTCTCAGAAACTGCCTGAGTAGAGGATGAGAGAAGACTGGAGGATCCATGTTGTATTCTGCTGAGATTGCTGATGCATGAATCTTGATGGAGGAGTAAGACAGGCCATTGTGGAAAAGTTCTGCTAAATATTCCAGGATGTTAGCTATGTTTGCCAATTTTACATTTTCTCCTTTTGCTGCACTCCAAATGAGGTATCTTTTCCATTTTGCTGAATAAGTCTTCCTTGTGGAGGGTCTGCGAGCCTCCAGGATAATGTCTTTAACCCTCTGAGATAAATCTGGGTTATTTTGTTTCATGTAAGATTCCAGGCAGCTAGCTGCAGTGTTTTCAAGTTTGGATGCAGGATCTTGAAGTTCTGTGTTAGCAGCAGAGGAACTAGAGGTAGAGGCCATGCGTGTGTCCGAGACATACTTCTCAGAAGCGGGTACCAATGCTGTCTCGGCCAGTCTGGAGCTATCAGTATGATCCTTGGGTGATCTTCTTTGATCTTCAGTAGCACTTTGTGCATCAAAGGTAGAGGTGGGAATGCATATGCTGTTAGGTTTTCCCAACTGAAGGATAGGGAGTCCACCTTCCAAGCAAATGGGTGGTATGTCCTTGTGCAGAATTTTCTCAATTGGTGGTTGTGTGGGGATGCGAACAGGTCAATTTCTGGTAGCCCCCATTTCTCTGTAATGGTTTTGAAGATGTCCGGATGCAGCATCCATTCGTGGGCATCCGTGGTAGTTCTGCTTAATGTGTCTGCTAATATATTTTCTTTTCCTGGCACAAATAAGGCCTGGAGCTGAATGTTGAGGTTCAGGGCCACATTCCACAGGTCCATTGCCATCCGGCATAGAGGGTATGAATGTGTGCCTCCCTGCTTGTTGATATACCACAGGACTGTGGTGTTGTCTGTCCTTATCAGCAAATGACCCTGTTGAAGAAACGGTCTGAATGTCTGAATTGCCTGTTTCACTGCCAGCATCTCTTTTTGATTTATGTGTAGGTTCAGCTGGTCCTGTGTCCATAGGCCTTGTATACACTTGTCTGCCATGTGTGCCCCCCAACCGAGGTCTGAGGCGTCCGTGGTGATAGTCTGGCTTGGGTGAGGGCTGTGGAAAGGCAGTCCTTTGTTCAACTGACAGGCCTGAGCCCACCACAGGAATTCTTGCTTCAGGCATGGAATTATAGGAATTTGGGTTTCTAGGCTGTGCTTGTGCTGAGACCATAAATTCCTTAGGTACCATTGCAACTTCCTCATATGCAGTCTGGCATGTGGGATCAATATTATGCAGGATGCCATGTAACCCAGGGCTTGCAGGATTTTCCTTGCTGTAAGCTGGTTCTGTTTTGTTAATGCCTTGAAATAGAGTGGTAGTTGTTTTTGCTTTTCTGCTGTGAGAAATGCCATTTGATTTGATGTGTCCAGTTCTGCACCCAAGAATGTAATCCTTTGGGATGGTACCAGCCTTGACTTTTTTATGTTGACTGTGTATCCCAAGGCCTGTAGTAGGTGAATAACCTTTTCCAAATCTTTTGTTAATTTGATCTTGTTGTCCGCTTGTAGCAGGCAGTCGTCCAGGTATGGATAAATTTGAATTCCCTGAAGCCTGCAATGAGCAATTACTGATGCCAGGCATTTCGTGAATACTCTCAGTAGATAAGCCAAAGGGCAATGCTGAGAATTGATAATGCTCTGATCCTGCAAGAAATCTGAGGTATCTTCTGCAATCTGGTCGAATAGGGACGTGCAGGTATGCCTCCTTGAGATCTAGAGTCACCAGCCAAGCCTCCTTGCCCAGCATGGGAAGAAGGTGCTGTAGGGTCAGCATTTTGAATTTTGGAACAATGAGATATGTGTTGAGAGCGGACAGGTCGAGAATAGGCCTCCATTGGTTTTCTTTTCTTAGCACCAGGAAAAGTCTGGAATAAAATCCTTGTCCTTGTTCCATAGCCGGTACCTTTTCTATAGCTCTCATCCTTAGTAAGTGGTTGATTTGTTCCTGAGCGTTTGTCTTTTGGTTTGGTGGTAGGTTTGGCATTCCTCTCTTCCTTGGTAGAGTATGGAAGTGAAACCTGTAACCTTTGTCTATTGTCTGTAAAATCCATTTGTCTCCTGTAATGTAATGCCAGTTTACTGAAAATAAGGCTAGCTTTCCGCCTAAGGGTGCTTCCAGTTGTTCCCTGGTAGGCGGTATCAGAGCCAAGTCACTGTGACTGTCCTGTGGAAGTGGTAGTAGCTGGATCTGTGGCAGTACTTCTCTGGTTGTTAGGCTGCCACTGGCGTCCCCTGTAGGCCCCTCTGGATTGACCTCTGCCTCTTGAGCGCCTATTTCTGCCTCTGTGTGCTCTGGTGTCTGGAAAGGACCAATTCTTCGAAGGCCAATTTCTACTAAACCTAGGAGGCTGGACCTGTAAGAAGTCCTTGACTGTTTGGACAGATTTTGCTTTTTCCTCCACCTTCTTTAACACTTGCTGTGCAGGGGAGCCAAACAAACTGAGTTTCTCCATGGGAGCATCTAGGAGCTTTGACTTTACATGGTCTGGTAAGGATTGCTCTTTTAACCATGCATGCCTTCTGATCACTGTACCAGTCATAGCTGATCTAAAGGAAGCCTCCAGTGCATCATAGCCGCATTTTAAGGAATGATTACTGACCTGCTGAATGTTATGTACCAAATCCTGAAGGGACTTACGGTCTATAGGTTCAGGAGAGGATAGTTTTTTATTTAACTGATCTAACAAAAATTCCTGATACTGAATCATGTGGAATTGATAGTTTAAAGCCCTAGCCGAAAGAGTAGCAGAAATATAAACTTTTTTACCCCATCTCTCTAAAGCTCTAGATTCTCTTTCAGAGGGGAGGGGGTTTTTGGTAGTTGCTACAGCTTTGGGGCCTTGAGAAATAGTTTCAGGATCTGCAATAGGAGCCTTATAAAGGTGATAATGTGTGTCCGGGACCCTGTAGTATCTATCGGGCTTAGCAGGGGCCGGAAGAAGAGAGTCAGGGGCAGTACAAGCATCATTGAATGCATCATCCACAACTGTTAGTACTGGAGGAATGGCTAAAGGCCCATGCTGTGGCAAATGCAAAAAGGTCCTGAGCCGTTTCCTTGAATCTGAAAAATCCTGGCCCTGCCATTGAAATTGTTCCCTCATAGCATGCAAGGTTTCCCCAAAAGAAAATTCCTCAGGAGGAGAGGCAGAAGGAATGGAGTCTTCTGCGTCAGAATCCTCATATGGAGAATAAGGGCCTTCAGGGGGATTTGAGTTTTCTGAATCATCAGAAGAATAATCCGTAGAAACTGGTTCAGGGGGCTCTGCTCTAGGCCTCTTCTCTGGAGGGGGATGAGAGGCCCTGTCAGGGTGAGGCTGGGATCCCCCTGATCAAAGAAATGAGATCCTCTGCCAGGCTAAGCATTTGGGAACTAGAGCTAGGCCTGTGCGAGGGGGTTTTAGAAGGCAAGGCTTTAAGAAGATTTAGCTGCTTTAGCCCTAGAGAAAGCCTTGATAGACATGGATGCAGGGGGCCTAGCAGCTCCACGTGCAGGAGTAGATATATCCAAAGGAATAGTATCAGATAAATCCTGGGATCCTGCTACAGCAGGAGAAATTTCAGTAGCAGATTCAGCCATGCTGTGTGAGGCCTTGGCTGCAGGAGGAATGTTTTCGGCCGAAGGAAGAACCGAGGACTCGGTTTCAGCCGAAACCGAGACACTCGCGGTTGGCTTAACCGTGGTTTCGGCCGAAACCGCGGACAGCGAGTGTCGGTCCTTTTCCTTACGCTTTTTAGCTAAATGCGAAGTCGGAGTCTCCGACGGCATTTTGTAAGCAAAAGCGGGACCAAAAATCTCCTCCGCAAACTCCGACCGACGTCTAAGTGTCCGTCGGTTGAAGGAAGGACAGGCTAGACAAGCTGCTACGTCGTGGTCTGGGCCTAAACAAGGAAGGCAGTAAGAGTGGAAATCCTTATGAGGTATTAGTTTCCCACAAGTTAAACAATTATTTACTTTTTCTGACATCGGCTGAGGCAAGAAAGAGTCCCCAATGGGGTACTTAGCTTTTTAGAAGTCTTCAGTAGTAGAAAACGCTGGATCTGACCGACTGGCACTTGCGAACAGCTTCTGCTTCGGGCACCGCGCGGCAAGAAAGACTGGGGAAAATGGCGTCGGCTGATGCCTTTATACCCTTTTGACTGCCGCAGTGACGTCGGGTGAAGTGCGACATCAGACGAGGCCAGACCCAGACTTTGGAATCCGGCCGACCGAAGGGCTGCCTGAGGCAGGACAACCCATTTGTTAGGACTGCAGATGCATCCTTGAAGGACATCTTGCTGGATACATTTGCATGACACTGAATAATAGCGGAAAAGTGTGAAGAGCTCACAGGAAGACTTCTGTCCAGAAGCAGACTTCTGCCAATTAACTGTCATGAGGGTTTGGGAGTGTGGCCTAATGGTTAAGGTGTTTGCCTTACAAACACAAGGTGCAGGGTTTGAGTCTCACAAGGGATAATTGCCTAGGCTTAAAATGGCTCGCAAGGGCAGTAATCTTAGAACTAATCTATGAACCTATGAACGGAGACAAACAGATCTATTTCAGGTGTTCCTCACAGATGGATCAATTCTTGGAAGCTTTCCAAGTCAGTTTCCTTTTTAGATGATCTTTTCTGGTCCTGCTCAGCTTGCCTGCCACACAATGTTGCCCCAATAGCAAGCAAGATGCCTCAAAAGTGAGATTATGCTGAACAGCTATATTCTAGGCTACCATGACTAGATTGCGCAGATGGTAAGACCTGGTTCCCCTTAATTTTTTAATTACCGCATAATTGGGGTGTGGTCTATAAACACAAAGGTCCCAATGACAGTTGGGAGCCTATAAAAGAGCCAACATTTCTTATCAGCGGGTCTTAAACAAATGATTGGTGCCAAAGTCATGCCCTTAAACTCAATGCAAAAAAATCACCCTTTTGGTAAGTGTGATTTTCCTGCTAACTACCACATCAATAACATGCCAAGTACGTACTCCGTAGTGACAGACCTGAGCACACAGGTTGACAGCAACCTTACCTTTGATAACTATGTCTCCACAGTGGTAAGAAGGGCATTCTGCACTGTTCATCTCATAAGTAAGTGCACTGCATGCAGAAAAAAATAAAGAAGTTATAACCTCTCTCTGCTCTTCCCTCAACAGGCCAATAACGGAGTAAAAAGACCTTTTGGTATGTACCTTTCCAAGCACCTGCAGCAACTGGAGAAACCACAAACGTTCCTCACAAGTAAAATTCAAGGTCTTTCTGTCCTATGTGTATCATCTGAAATTACTGTCACTTTACTCTGTTTCTTACAGACTACTCAGAGGCGATCTATGCCTTGCATACAAGGCAATCTTTGAACTTACCTTACTGGAAATGCTACATATCCAAAAGTCAAATGGGACACAGTTTACTTGCTCTGAACACTTTAACCTGGTATGTGACATTAGTAGAACCTGCTGGAGGGACAGATTCATCTCCCAGAGGTTACAACACCTTTGGAATGGACTCCTACTTCATGTCAAACAGAACACCTCATTGGCCTTCTTCAAACGCAATCTGGACGACTGGATAGATAACTGTAAATTCACTCCAGGGGGTTCCACCTGTATCGCTCCTGGACATGGGCAACTGGTGCCGATTGTGAAAATAACAGCAGAACTTGGCTAGGCTTGCAAGGGCCCTAGAACCATTATCCTAGTAACTTCTTATGAGCCCATGTTTATGTATTTTCATCTGTTGTTTTTGGTCCAAACACCCTGCACTTTTATTCTCATACATAATGCTCCCCAAGGGAAGTCAGAAGAGTCTGTCGCGATTGTCTGTGCTGGTACAGGGAGGGAGAATAGAAGACCTGGATTCTGAGAAATTTGCTATTTTCACCACAAAATTTCATTTCCCTTTTCATGCAGGAAAAAAAAAAAAAAAAAAAAACAGAATCTGCAAAAACAGGGTATGTAGATACTGGGACCATAAAAATTTTAGATACCATTCGATTTTTTTTTCCTTGGGGAGTCTTGAAAGATATACGAGCATCACAGATGCCATGATACCTACAATTAATGGTCTGAAAAGAAACTTCGGGAATAGATCTAAATATAGATTTGGGTTTTCCTGTGGAAGAAAAACTCTGAACAGGGGTGTTCAAGAAACACTCAAGAAAAACAATCCTCACAGGAGTAATACAAGGTTTCTGTAGGTTTGTTTGGAATCCTAGCCTCTGTAGGACATATATCACCCAACAGTGAGATATTTGAAACTTGGAAAGAGACAGCCTGCAAAATAAAATAAAGTAATCTGAATAAGGAAAATACAGTTGTGTAAATAAACTTTTTATAACGGCAAATACTTTAATAATTACTGTTGCAGAAGCCTTAACCATATAGGTTATGACCTGCCAAGGATGTAACAGTCAGACAGCTTTCAAAGCTTTAGGGAATCTTCTGTGCACCCAAAGCATCAGTCAAGTCAAGGTAAGCTTAAAAAAAAAAAAAAAAAAAAAACAACATGATTTGAGCACCAAGCCCTTCGGAGCTTTCATACCAACATAGAGAGGGACACTGAGCCCTGAAAGGGCAATGCTAAGAACAAAAAAAAAAAAAGTTATGTACTCATCCATAACGTTCCATGTGAGTTGTTCATCTCGCCTCATTCTTACAGATGGGTTCAAAGCTGAACGAGTCAGCCTACTACAAAGCTCGAGGTCTTCGGACAGCTCGAGGCCAAGTTCCTATCCCATGATGAATCTAGAGTTACCTCAGATCTTGTTTGCTGTGTATAATAGTACCATGTGTCATTCTATCACTGTTTAGGAGAAACCCATAGAAAGATTGAGGAACTGAAAAATCTAGTATCTCAGTCCTCGAAAAACCCTGGAGGGGGAAGGAGAGTGGGAAGCAAGAATGAAGGCGATATGAACTCACATGGAACGTTAAGTGAGTACATAACTTTTTTTATGTGAAGTTTGTTTTATCGCGCCGTTCATTCTTACGGATAGATAGCATCCCAAGCACCATCTTTCTCGGGTGGCTCACAGGAGTATGTTTTCAGGACAGTATACCCAAAGGAAGCCCTGTCCCTGGAGGCCTGGTCAACTTTGTAATGAGCGATAAAGGTATGAGAGGTTTTGACCAAGCGGCTGCTGCAGAAATGTTGTCTATGGGAAGCCTAGCACACAAAAGGCAGATGATGTGGACACTGCTCCGGTAGCTTCTGCATTTTTTGTTCATGTGGTTGGCAAAAAGGTTGCAGCAAAGTTGGCCCCACCTGCGGAAAATTCCCTCCGCTATCCCTTTGAGGGACCACTCATGAGGCAACAAAATTGCCCTGCTCAATTTGTCTGCTATCACGTTGGATTTCCCCAGGATGTGCGTTGCTAACAGAAAGCGCAGGGTGGATGTAGCAAACTGCCATACTCTTAGGGCCTCGCGACAAAGGGGACAGGACCTGGTTCCTCCGCATTTGTTCAAGTACCAGACCACTGACATGTTGTCCATCTGAATCGCAATTGTTCCCAGAGGAAGAGTCCTGAAAGTACTGCAATGCTGAAAGTACTGCTCATCTCCAGAACACTGATATGCAGAGGTGTCTCCTGTTCAGTCCAAGTGGCTTGGGCTGTTCTTCCCTGAAAATGTCCCCCTTATCAAGGAAGCGTCCGTGGTTACTGTGGCCGCTGGTGGGGGTAGTACAAAAGGATGACCTATCGTTACATGAAGAGAGGTCGACCACCACTGAAGATCCTTTTTGCATGTCTTTGTGATCATTATGAGATGAGACATTGAGAGCTCTTGGTAAGACCACTGAGTGAATAACAGCCATTGCAGAATCCGCATGCGACCAAATGGTATCTCTAATATTGCAGCTGCCATCATGCTTAACAATTTTAGCACGTCTGATGCTGGAGCCTTGTCTTTGGATATGATATTGTGAACCTGCTGATGGAGTAACAAAACTCTTTCTGCTGGAAGTCTCTGTGGTGGTGGTGTCCAATTCGGCTCCGATAAAAAAAAAAACGTTATGTTGTGATGGTGACAAGGCAGATTTTTCTGAATTTACTGTAATGCCCAGATGACTGCAGAGAGAAAGAGTGGTGCTCCCGGCTTGTTATAGCTGATGCCTGGTGGTGGTGAGGAGCCAATCCTCTTAAGTATGGAAACACCTGAAATCCTAAACCCCTCAGGTGAGCCGTGACTACTGCCATACATTTGGTGAATACTCTGGGGGCTACAGTGAGACCAAAGGGCAGGGCTCGAAACTGGTAATGATTGGCTCACAGCCGGAAGCGCAGATGATCCCTGGATGGTCTGGCCATTTTTATATGGTAGTACACATCCTGTAGATATATCGAGCACAGCCAATTGTCTTTCCCTATAAATGAAGTATCGACTGAAGCATGACCATCCGGAACTTCTCTTTCTTGACAGATCTGTTTAGTCTGTAGAGGTACAAAATAGGTCTCCAGTCCCCTTGGAACTAAAAAGAATCTTGAGTAAGTTCCAGATCCTGTCTGGTCTGCTGGGACTGGTTGGATGACTCTTTCTTAGCAAGGTTTGGACCGCTACTGTTGCTTGTTCCCTGTAACTAGGTGGAATGTCCCAGATTTTTGTTAATAGAGGGGGAGTGGTGAAAGAAATTAAGTATCTTCTGGAAACTATACTTAGTACCCAGCTGTCGTTTAGAGCCAGGTGTCTGGATACAAAGATAAGCGACCCCCGACTGCCGCCAAAGCAGGACAATCAGGCCTCCTTTCAGGAGCGCTGGTAGGGCTTCCCAAAGAACTGATCTCCGTCGCCCTGATTTTGTGGACGCCCTCTGCCATGACAGCAGCATCTTCCATTATTGCCCCCTCCTCTACCTGTGGAGGGGGCTTCACCACGTGTCCAGAAAGGCTCTTTGGGCTTTTCAGAACCACATCTCCCCCCCCTTTGACCCTTGGGGTAGGGTCTAGTACGGGGTGGAAAAATGGACTCCGACAGCAGTGTGTGTCTGTCCTTCCTGCTCACACCTGGTCAAAGTTTCCTTAATTTTGGGCCCGAAAAGGGATGAGCCATCAAAAGGTGTGTTGACAAAGGATGACTTAAAGGTTTCCGCAAAGTAAACACAAGCGCATCCAGGAATGTCTCCCGAGAGCAATTCCTGTACCTGCTACCCTACTCGCTCCATCAGCTGCATACGAAATGAGGCGCATGGACGAGTTCACTATGGAATTGAGGGTAGCAAGCTGGGGGGCGACTTGTCTGAAGCTCCTGCAGCTACAGTACCCTGAAGAGCATCTCCAAGCTCTTTAAGGAGGTCTCTCTGAAGTCTCGTAACATGAGTGAGATAGTTCAGTGAACTGTCACTCAACTGTATGTGCGCTTCCCGTATCTATCCATGATCCTAGAGTCTCTGTTAGGAGGACAGATAGATGAAGTTTCTGACATCTCCTTTTTGGTGGCTGCCGCCACCACCACCATGGCATCAACTGGCACTCTCTTGGTGAGGAAAGACTTTTCCTGGGGGGGGGGCAAAAATACATTTTTTGGGCCTCCTACGGAAAGGCTCCATGGTGTCCTGAGACTCCCACACCCTTCGTGAGACCAGCTCTATGTGCTCATCGAAGGGCGGAGACACCCAAGAGCTGGAGGGTTGACACCTGAAAGCCTTCAGGAGAACAGACTCATCTTCAGTACGGTTGATGGACTTCCCGCCACCCCTCTAACTAAGGATTTCTAATATCTCAGCAAATGAAATATCTTCAGAGGGGGGACCGTGGGGACCCTTCTGATTCATCTAAGTCAGTGTCTGACGTGGGAAACTCCTGTGGGGAGTCTAGATGCTTCCTCTTACAAATTCTCTTCCTGGGAGCCTCATCAGTGGGAACTTCTGGTGATGTCTCGGAAGAGCAGGGTCCACCCAGTGGGGCTTCCTGAGTCTCAGAGTCTCTATGCTTCAACAGGATCTGTGAGGCAGAAGTAGACACAGGCGCTTCTGGGGAGGAGGTAGTTGGACCTTAAGTTGTAGAGGCTTTGGGAGACATCACTCTCCTCATGGCTTCAAAGGCACCTCTGCACCGATGAGAAGGGACCTCTGGATCCGGGGAAACCATCGATCCCCTTGGCACCGGGACAGTGGGCTCCAAACTAGAGGTAGGCCGTTTTCCAAGAAAGGAATTTCAACTCTGGTGTAGCAGCTGGTTCAAAGGGGGGAAAGAGTGAGTTTTTCCAATACGAAGTTAAGGTCCCAGGCTGGAGTGGGAGCTCTCCTGGGGGGTCTTACATTTTGGTCTCTCTAAGGAATTGTTTTAGTAAGGAATGAGAGAAGAGGGGTGGCTCAGCATTTGATCTTTAGTAGAACCTTCAAGAGGCGAGTCAGAGGGGAAAGGCATAAACAGAGGGTTTCCCATGTAAAGGACAGGGCATTCACTTTCCAAGCTTGACTGTGAGGAGTTCTGGTGCAGAATTTGTTCAATTGGTAGTTCTGAGGGGAGGCAAATAGGTCTACCTCTGGTGTTCCCCATTTTTTCCTCAAGGGCTTGAATATTTTGGGTTCCAGTTTCCATTCGTGTGGGTCCATGAGATTTCTGCTTAAGTCGTCTGCCAGTGAATTTAGTTTGCCTGGCAGGACTTCAGGTTTTAGGTTCACTTGGCAGCTCAAGGCAGTGTTCCACAGAGCCATGGCTAGTCTGCAGAGTGGGTAGGAATGGGTTCTCCCCAGCTTGTTTATGTACCACATAACTGTAGTGTTGTCTGTTTTTACCAACAGTTGTCCTGGAAGAATACGATCTTTGAAGGCTGTCAGAGCATTCTGTACAGTTAACATTTCTTTCTGATTGATATGCAGGTGCATCTGTTTTGGGTTCCATTTGCCCTGAATGCACTGCCCTGCCATGTGAGCCCCCCATGCATAGTCTGATGCATCTGTTGTTAGGGTTTGGGAGGCAGGGGGTAGAGTGAAAGGGAGTCCCTTTTTGTGGTAGCGGGCCTCTGCCCTTAGACAAGGAATGATAGGAATCATTGTTTCAAGGTCTTGAGAATGCTGACACCATAGACTTTTTAGATACCATTGAAGTTTCCTCATATGCAGTCTTGCATATGGAATTAACAGAATGCAAGAGGCCATGAACCCCAGGGCTTGCAGGATTTTCCTTGGAGATAGCTGGGTTTTTGTGGCCAATAGTTTGAAGTAGGATTCCAAATAAACGTGTTTCTCTGAAGTGAGGAATGCCATCCGGGAAGTTGTACAAATGCCAGGTGTTGTTATAAAGTCCTACCTGAATCTGGCAATCATCCAAGTATGGGTAAATCTGAATATTTCTCTGCCTGCAAAATGCAATAGCTAGAGCTATGCACTTTATGAATACCCTGGGCGCAGTAGATAAGCCAAAGGGAAGTGCAGAGAACTGAAAGTACATGGAGCCTGTCCTGAAACTTGGGTATTTTCTGCAGGATTCCCTTATTGGGATGTGTATGTAAGCTTCTTTTAAGTCTAGGGTTGCCAGCCAGGAATCCTTGGCTAGCATAGGCAGAAGCTGTTGAAGAGTTAGCATTTTGAATTTTGGAAAGACCAGAAAAGTGTTGAGAATAGACAGGCCCAGCATAGGACGCCAGGAGTTTTCTTTTCTGGGAATCAGGCACAGTCTTGAATAAAAACCTTGTCCCCTTTGTTCTGCTGGGACAGGCTGAATAACCCTGATACTCTGAAGAGAGAGCACTTGTTTTTGAGCCTCCGCCCACTGACTTGGGGGGGGGTCTGGCCATCCCCTTGGGGTTGGGAGTGATCGGAAGTGGAATCTGTATACTAGGGAAACTGTGTTTAAAAGCCCATTTCTCTTGGGTAATGAGTTCCTATTTTTTTGCATGCAGAGCAAGCTTTCCTCCTAAGGGAGCAAGTAGTTGAGCAAGGTTTGGAAGAGTTAAGAATATGTCATTGTGTCATTTTTCCATAGGGGGGTGACTTACTACTCCCTGCTTTGGAAGTGGGAGCCCCCTACTGCTTAGATCTGTGCATAGCCTGAGACTGAAGACTTGGTGGTCTGCTGCTCCTGGGTTTGGACTGAGAAGGCCTAGAAGGGACTGGAAAGGACCAGTTTTTTCAAGGTC
Source organism: Protopterus annectens (assembly GCF_019279795.1). NCBI lineage: Eukaryota > Metazoa > Chordata > Ceratodontiformes > Protopteridae > Protopterus > Protopterus annectens. The sequence goes on along the minus strand of NC_056743.1, from coordinate 1,703,072,724 downwards.
AATGTCTACTGAATCTAGGTGGCTGTATTTGTAAGAAATCTTTAACAGTTTGCATAGATTTAGCTTTTTCCTCCATCCTTTTAAGAACTACTACTGCTCCGTTGTCAAAAAGGTGCTCTTGGTTTAAGGGTGCATCCAATAATTTAGCTTTAACATGATCTGGCAAGTTTTGTTCCTTAAGCCAAGCATGCCTTTTTAAGTACAGACCCAGTGACAGCAGCCCTGCAAGATGCTTCTAAAGCATCAAACTCACATTGCAAAGTATGTTTACCAACTTAGTCAGCAGAATGCATTAACTCTTGTAAATCTTTGCGTTCAGCACAGTCAGGAATCAACATAAATTTCTGTTTAAGTAGTCCCATAATCTGCTGCTGACACTTTAACACATGAAACTGGCAATTTAAAGCCGTAATGGCCAAAAGTAGCAGAAGTGTACACCTTCTTACCCCATCTGTCTAAAGTTCTAGAGTCCTTATCAGAAAGGGTAGGATTTTTGGCAGTAGTAGCCTTAATGACTTTTGGTCCTTGGGAAATGGTCTCTGGATCCACAGTAGGATTCTTGAAGAGAAATTTGTGAGAGTCAGGTACTCTGTAGTACGTGTCAGGTTTCCTGGGAGCTGGAGGCAGAGTGCCTGGGGTAAGGCTGGATTCAAAGAAATCATCATCTACAATCTCCAGAATAGGGGGGATAGCTAGAGGCCTGTGCTGAGGCAGGTTTAAAAATTACCCAAGTCTCCTTTTGGACTGAGAGTAGTCCTGGCTTTCCCAGCGGAAATGCTCCCTAAGGGTATGCAAGGTTTCACCAAAAGAAAAATCTTCTGGAGGAGAAACAGAGGGAATGGAATCTTCTGCATCAGAATCCTCATAAGTAGATAAAGGTAAATCTTGGTAGTCAGAAGGAAGGAACAGAGATATCAGATTCCTGATCAGAAGAATCAGAAAGAAAATCAGTTCTAGGTCTCTTAGAGGGGGAAGGCTGGCTTCCCCTAATTAAGGCAATAAGGTCTTCAGCCATTCTAATCATTTGTTTTTGAGGCATATGGGCCTGAGAATGCACTTTGGTCGTTGTTTTTTCTAGGAGTAGTGCGAGCTTTAGGCCTGAGGAATTTGGTATTCTTAACTTGAAATTAAGTCGTTGGATTAATCTGAAAATCGGTAGGCCTGAATACACCCTCAGAAGCCAGTGCCTGCACAACGGCTCCGGACCCATCCAAGGTAGAGACATCTGCAGGTTCCATAGTCGAAGAAGCATCTCGCAGCATATCGGACTCCGAATAGATCTCAGTAGAGGCCTGCGAATCTACAGTAGCAGGCATCAGGGGGTGCGAAAGCGTCTGAGTACCAGTGGACTGGCGACCAGCTTAACGGAAGCTTTATCAGCAGTTTTGGACCTATACCGTCTGTGTCCGTCTCTATTCTTACGTTTTTTTCAGAAGATCAGTAGTCGGATGGCTTAACGAAGCCATTTCGGAGTATGGTGATCAAGAACTAAAATATTTAGCTACAAAAAATAGCCCGACAACAAATAGTTCGGGCATTGAACAAGGCACAAAACTGACAGAGAGGGACGTCATGGTCTGGGCCTAAACAGGTGACGCAGTAAGAATGAAAATCTCTATGACGTATATGCTTTCCACAGGCAAGACCATTGTTAATTTTTTTTCTGACATTGGTTAGAGCAAGAAAAAAGGATCCCCAATGGGGTACTTATCTTTTTGAAGACTTCAGGTCTGAAACTCGAAAACAAACAAAAATTTCAGGAGTGGGCCAACCGGCACTTGCGAACTGCTTCTGCTTTGGGCACCACACGGCAAGAAAGACTGGATGTAATGGCGTTGGCTGCATGTTTTATACCCCTGACTACCTGACATCATGAAAGAAGCGACAGCATCCAACGCAGAAATCCGAAGACTCTGGTATTCAGGCCAGCCGAGGGCTACCTGCAGGCAGATAACCCAAATGTGAGGACTGCAACAGTGAAACACGAAGAACATCTGGAGATTTTAGCACCTCGGATACTGGTTCCAGGACTGGGACTGGCTCCAAAAAGCAAGACGCCAGGCTCTGAAGGCTGCGGAGCGGACATCAATTTTTTTTTTCCTTCGGAAGAAGTAGAGGCCTTGAAAGACTTTGAAGATTTACTAGACCTGTCCTGGTCACTCAAAGCTTCCTGAAAGGACGGTTTGAGAAGTTCTCTATCTATTAGCTTTCTCTTTCTCTCCTGAAGAACCCTGGAAGAAAAATGATGACAAATAGAGCAGCTTTCCTGTAGGTGCAAGGCTCCGAGACAATACACAGAATTGACATGGCTATCTGTAACAGATATTTTCTGTCCACATTTTGGACATTTTTTAAAGCCTGTCTTAGGATGCTTATCTCTACCCTGGTCAGCCATAATGACCTATACAGTATCTAGAAAAAAAACTACTGTAGTATAAGAAAGACTAGAAACACCCAAAACTAGTTAAATAAACCCTAAAAAAATTATGGGCCAAATATGCTGCGACTTAACTGTCACTATTAAAACACACCTACACACTATTTATTTAAACCACTCTAAATAAGCTAAATATATTATTTTATATATATATATATATATATATATATATATATATATATGTATGTGTGTATGCATCAAACTACTGTGACTAAACTGTTAGTGTTCAAAGACACAGAAACTACTTAAACTACTCTAAATATAACAGGCCTATAGAAAAACAAAGGCCAAAGAGAGCTATATCTAACGATGAAAAAGCACGCCAAAAGGAAAGGGAATATACACTATAAAGCTATAAAAACTAAAAGGTATTAAAGACAAACTCTAAAAGTAGAGAGATAACTGTTAGCTAGATCATTTTTAGGAAAGTAAACTGTACTGGCCCGAGCTATGAGAGGAACCTCCGATCTATTGCAGCTGCCAACTAGATCAGAGGTAACTATGGGTGCATCATGGGATAGGGACTTGGCCTCAAGCTGTCTGAAGACCTCGAGCTTTGTAGTAGGCCAACTCAGAGCTGAGGAAAGGCTCTGAACCCATCTGTAAGAATGAACGGCAAAATAGAACAACTTCACATCAAAAGGGTATGGAGGAAGGGATCAGCTACTACAGGAATGATCATTCAAACAGCTATGGTTATGGCAAGTTTACTCACACAATTATATTATGTTCTCCACATTGATCAGTACTGCAGTAGCCTTAGCCATACTGCTAGATAACCCTAACTTACTATATTTGGGAGGTGAAAAAATTAACTGATCTGAAGAATTTAGTTCTGCCTGTCAAGATAGTACCAGAATTGTCTGGTGTCATCCAAGGCATGGTGTATACTCACTCCCTCATTTTTAGGTTCAGGAAAGAAAATGGGGAGACTGACAGTTTAGCTAAAATTAAACTCTGATACTACTTAAGATATAAAAAAGGATTAGTTCTCACACAAACGTCCCTTATGAAAAATTAGATATGGTAGAACTTGTAACTCAGATACCAATTGTTCTGATCTCTGCAAAAAGTATAATACTGTTTTCTATGTTAAAAACCTTAAGTCAGCCAGGTTAGCTGGTTTAAATGGAACAGGAATTGGCTTCTGTAACAAAAAAAATTAAGATCCCAAAGGGGGCTGCCAGTCTTCTTGGAGGCCTCTTAGGCAAAACCTCTTTCAAAAATTAGAAGTTATGTACTCACCATAACGTTCCATCTGAGTAGGTGACTTCATGTGGATGCAACCTGTGGGTATCGGATCCGACCTCGGATCCGAGCCGGCATTTCAAAAGCTTTAGGCTCCGAGCTCCTCCCTCTACCCATAATCACTTGCCAAGCCCTAACTGACCTCAGATTGAGTTTGCCTATATAATACTACAAAAAAAGGTATCTAAATAGATGCATAACTCTTGTTGTATAAAGGTCAGGGGGATGGAGGGGGGGATGGTTGCATCCAAATGAAGTCACCTACTCAGATGGAACGTTATGGTGAGTACATAACTTCTAAATCTGAAGTAGGCAGACTTCATTTGTCTGCAACCTGTGGGGCAGAGTCTCCAGCTACCTAAATCTTGGGCGGCCGTCATGGAAGGATGTTCCGAAGCACCGCTGAGCCAAAGGATGCTCTTCCCCTGGAAACAACATCCACCTTATAATGAGAAATGAAGGTATGAGACGAGGCCCAAGTGGCTGCCGCGCAGATATCATCCAATGGCACTCGGGACTTAAACGCGGCTGACGTGGAAACTGCCCTAGTAGAGTGGGCCGTAACCCTTTGAGGAGCAGGCCTACCTGAAGTGTCATAAGCCTGCAGAATACAATTAGCAATCCATCTAGATAGTGTGACTTTGGAAACCGCTTTGCCCATAGCAAATTTAGCAAAGGAGACGAACTGCTGATCTGATTGACGAACAGCTGATCTGATTGTCTATGACCAGCCGTTCTGTGAATGTAAAAGCGCAATTGTCTATGAACATCTAAAGAATGCAGCTTATATTCTCCTTTGTTTTTATAATTGGGGAAAAACACAGGTAAGTTGATTGATTGATTAATATTAGATTCAGAATAAACTTTTGGAAGAAAGGAAGGATTGGTCCTGAGGCACACCCTATTGGGAAAAAAGGAGAGGTAAGGCGGTTTGATGCATAGAGCCTGAAGTTCCAACACTCTTCTGGCTGATGTGATGGCTACCAAGAAAGCAGTCTTCCAGGAAAGGTACTTTAGATCTGCAGAAGCTGCAGGCTCAAAGGGAGGAGCAGTAAGGGCCTGTAGAACTAAGGCTAGGTCCCAAGGTGGTACAGCTTCTTTGACCGGTGGCCTCAACAGAAAAACTCCTTTAAGAAAGGTCTTACAAAGTTCCGCAGTCATGAGGGGAGCTGACTCATGACCCATATGATAATGGGAAATCGCTGCCATTTGTACCTTTACCGTGGAAGAACTAGCCCCTTGATGAAAGAGGTCTGTTAAGAAATCCAGCACCGCAGACATAGGTGCTGAAAAAGGATCCATACTTTTCTGGACCGCCCAAATAGCAAACCTTTTCCATTTGCTCCGATAAACCTTCCTAGTGGAAGGTTTATGAGCCGCCACTAAAATGGCCTTGACAGGTGACGAGATACCGGGAGTCCTAATCAAGGATGGAACTGGAGCAGCCAGGCTGCCAATTTCAGGGTGTGTAGATTCGGGATCGGAAGTCCTAGAGGATGGGAGATGAGATCCGGGATCGGATCCAGAATCCAGGGCGGATTCACTTTGTTTGACCATACATAAGGGAACCAGGGCTGACGAGGCCAGAACGGGGCAATGAGAATCATTCTGCTCCCCAAACTGTTGGCTTTCTGCAAGAGCCTCTGCATCAGAGGTAGTGGAGGATAGGCATAAAGGAGACCGGGAGGGCTGCCATTTGTACCTTTACCGTGGAAGAACTAGCCCCTTGATGAAAGAGGTCTGTTAAGAAATCCAGCACCGCAGACATAGGTGCTGAAAAAAGATCCATACTTTTCTGGACCGCCCAAATAGCAAACCTTTTCCATTTGCTCCGATAAACCTTCCTAGTGGAAGGTTTATGAGCCGCCACTAAAATGGCCTTGACAGGTGACGAGATACCGGGAGTCCTAATCAAGGATGGAACTGGAGCAGCCAGGCTGCCAATTTCAGGGTGTGTAGATTCGGGATCGGAAGTCCTAGAAGATGGGAGATGAGATCCGGGATCGGATCCAGAATCCAGGGCGGATTCACTATGTGAGACCATACATAAGGGAACCAGGGCTGACGAGGCCAGAACGGGGCAATGAGAATCATTCTGCTCCCCAAACTGTTGGCTTTCTGCAAGAGCCTCTGCATCAGAGGTAGTGGAGGATAGGCATAAAGGAGACCGGGAGGCCCAGAGCGTCTCTCGGGGATTCCCCAGGTGGGGGAAGTAAAGCGAAGAAACTGTCGCATTTGGCGTTTGAGTGAGAAGCAAAAAGATCGCAACAGGGTTGCCCCCAGACGGCAAAAATCTTCTTCGCTATCAGAGGATTGAGAGACCACTCGTGCAGGGAAAGAATGGTGCGACTGAGTTTGTCTGCAAGGATGTTGGATTTTCCCGGAATGTGCGCTGCTACAAGAAAGCGTTTGGTGGAAATTGCCCATCCCCAGACTCTCATGGCCTCTCGACAAAGGGGATGGGACCTGGTTCCTCCCTGCTTGTTGATGTACCAGACTACCGACATGTTGTCTGTCTGGATCGCAATAGTCCCCGTAGGAAGAAGGCTGTGAAATGCTTGCAATGCTAGGAGCACCGCCCTCATTTCCAGGACATTTATATGCAACGAGGTCTCTGAGGTGTTCCACGTGCCTTGGACAATCTTGCCCGCAGAATGCCCCCCACCCACCCGAGGCGAGAAGCGTCCGTGGTCACCGTGGCTCGGGGGAATGCTGCACAAAAGGGTCTCCCTGCTAGAGGCTCCGGAGACTGGAGCCACCAAAACAGGGAGTCCTTGCATGCCTTGCTGACCGCTATTGGACTGTTGAGAGAGGAGTATAGCGGGGACCACTGGACCTGTAGGGTCCATTGAAGAACCCGCATGTGTAAGCGAGCATGAAGAAGAAGTGGAATAGCTGCCGCCCATTGAACCCAGGGCCCTTAGAACCGAAGCCGCCGTCGGAAACGGTTGTAGGACTGCTGTGATATGACACTTCAGGCTGGACAGCCTGTCTGGGGTGAGGAAGGCCCGCATTGATCTTGTGTCCAACCTTCCTCCTATGAAATCTATAAGTTGTGTGGGGTGCAGTAAAGATTTCTCCCAGTTTATGGTGATGCCCAGCCTTGGGGCTATAAGAAGGAAATAGTACCTGGCTGAGCACAGTAGATGCCTTGATGATGCCGTTAGGAGCCAGTCGTCCAGGTACAGAAAGACCTGTAATCCCTGGTGTCTCAGGTGGGCCGCTACTATTGCTAGTACCTTGGTGAACACCCTGGGGGCACAGGTGAGACCGAAGGGGAGGACCCTGAACTGGTAGTGGCTGGCTCCCAACCGGAAGCGAAGGAACCTCCTGGACCGTCTGTCCATCCGAATGTGGTAGTACGCATCCTTGAGGTCGATAGAGCACATCCAATCGTTCTCCCGCAAGAGGGGGAGTATAGATTGTAGGGTGACCATCCTGAACTTTTGCTTGGTTACTGACAGGTTCAGCAGGGAAAGGTCTAAGATCGGTCTTAAGTCCTCCGTTTTCTTTGGCACCAAGAAGAACCTGGAGTAAAACCCTGATCCGGTCTGATCTCGGGGGACGCGCTGGATGGCTCTTTTTTCTAGCAGCTGCTCGATTTCGACAGCTGCTCCCTCCCTTTGGTCGGGTGGTACATCTGGGAGGCTGCGGGATCTGGGGATTTTGCTCAGGGGAATGGTATAACCTCTGGATATCACACAAAGTACCCAACGGTCTGATGTGATTGACTCCCAAGAAGTCAGGTGCCTCGAAAAACGCCCCCCCGACTGCCTCCAGAGACGGACAGCCGGGCAACCCTTCAGGGCTGTTGCGTGGGTCTGTCAGAGAAAGGTTCTCTGGACCCAAAGTTTCTAGGAGCCCCTCTGCCCCTAGGACGGCGACCTCCCTGTCCTCCTCTGCCACGGAAGGACTGGTTATCCGGAGCAGGTTGGGACTGCTGCGACTTCCGGAACCACATCTTCTTCTGTCCCTTTTGGTTCTTCGAGAAGGACCTCTGGGGAGCTGAGAAGTGGACTCCGACGGCAGACAGCGTCTTCCCGTCCTTCTCGTTCTGGACTAACATTTCGCGAACAGTTTTGCCAAACAAGGCAGAACCATCAAAGGGGGCACTCGCGAAAGTCGCCTTGAAGGGCTCCGCGAAATCACAGTGGCGGAGCCAGGCCTGACGCCTCATGACTAGGCCCGCTCCGCTAGCTCTAGCGACTCCCTCGGTAGCGTGAGAAAGTAGCCGCATAGACATATTGGAAACTGATCTAAGAGTGGCCATACGGGTGGAGTACACTTGTTTGTCCTCACCAGACATGGACTCTGGGGGAGATGCAGTGTACTCTTTAATCAGGTCCCGCTGCATCCTGATAACGTGTGCCATGTAGTTCAGCGCTCTCAAAGAGAAGGTTGCTGAACTAAAAACTCACTCTCCAATGCGATCCATCGAGCGGGACTCCTTGCCCGGAGGATGCATAGAGGGACTCTCTTGTGCCAACTCCCTCTTAGTGGCTGCCGCCATCATCATGGCATCTACCGGGGGGCCTTTGCTCCAGTGAGTGCGGTCCGCTGGGGGGCTCAGGATACGGCCTGGACGCTTGGGTACAGGCTCAATGGTGTCCGGATCCTTCCATGCTCTGGTGGATATAAGATCCACCAGAGGATCGGCAGGAGGGGACACCCAAGAGGTAGATGGGCCCGCCTCGAATGCCTCCAAGAACACAGACTCGTCTGAGGAGGCCTTGGGGGCAGACCACCCCCCCCGATCCTTAACATCTCCATAATGTCTCCAAATGAGACGTCTTCCGGGGGTGATCTTGGGAGCCCTCCCCTTCATCCAAGTCTGTGTCTTCGGTAATGGACTCTGGGGAGTCCATGTGCCTCCTTTTGCACTTACGCTTCCGAGGCACTTCCTCGGGGGGACTGTCCGAGGAGTCCTCTTCAGCAGCTAGATGTTCCAAGGGAACTACTTGGGACATAGAGGCGGGCTGTCCCTGGGACCGGCTGATGGGAGCCTGGCCCAACTGCAAGGGAGTGCGGGGTGGAGCCGTGGCAGGGACCGGGGGTCCGGTAGTCCTCAACAGCGCCCTTTCCACTATGTCGAAGGCCGAGGGGGAGCCAGCTTCTCTAAGCTCCGAGAGCCGACGCACGGACCGGAGTCTGAGTCGAAACCGTCGGATCCGAGAGACCGGTGTGCTCCGACTTAGACGGAGCCGAAGACACACCAGCTCCCTCGGATCCGAGGCTCGGCCCTCGGCTCCGAGAGGTCGGGTCCGAAGTACCCGAAGCACTCAAGGGATGGGTCGGATCCGAGGTGCGCTGACCTATCGGATCCGACCCACCCCCGGATCCAACTCTGCCCGGCACCGACAGCTCCGAACCCAGGGTGTGGGTCGGAGAAGGAGCCAAGGGGGCGAAAAAAGGGGTCGAAGCCCCTCCCGGATGGGGGGGGGCTAAGAGCACTCCCATTTGCATTTGGGCCTGGATGAAACGCCTCATCATCCGGTCCATGTCAGCTTCGCTCATAGAAAAGGTGGATCTAGTTGAGGCCACCGAAGCGGACCTAGAGAGCCGCCTCGGGGACCTCACTGAAGGGCTAGCCTCCTCCTCCTCGGGCCCAGAAGAGAACCGAGGGGAGTGGAGCCGAGGAGGAGGAGATCTAGAAGACACAGGGGAGGCCCATTTAGATGGAGGAGCCGAACTTGAGGTTTCGGCTCTCCGTTTGTGGTGCCTCTCCCTGTGTCTCTCCTTCTTCTCTTTCTCCCTTGAAGTCTCCTTCTCCTCCGGCTTTTTTGAGGGAGGTTGAGTCCCAACCGGGGGAGAGGAGACCACAGCACCCACAGAAGGCTGCTGGCTAGAAGGGGCAGAGGCCGGAGCCGCATCTGGAGGGAGAAGTCCCGCCAGAACAAGCTTCGACCTCCGCTCCCTTAAAGCTCGGGGGTTGAACCCTGCACAAATGGTACAACCAGATGACAGGTGTTCAACCCCCAAGCATTTAACGCACCGAGTGTGGCCATCTGCTGGGGACAGCTTATGGTCTCACTCGGTACATTTAGAGAACACTGCCTTATGGGCTTCAGACATCTTAAGCCCTAACAGGCCTAAAACACACAGAACACACAAACACACAAACTACGCAAAAACCCGAAGAAAAATTAAAAAGATAGAGAGAGGAAAGCCTAACACATACACTCTAACTAATCAAATTATAAAAATTAAAGTTTTCCAAAAATTTTTAGTCAAAACTCTTATCTGTAACCAGGAGCTCGAGGAGTCCGTTGCAACTTGAAAGCGGCAAACGAAATCTGAGGTCAGTTAGGGCTTGGCAGGGGATTATGGGTAGAGGGAGGAGCTAGGAGCTCGGAGCCTAAAGCTTTTGAAATGCCGGCTCGGATCCGATACCCACAGGTTGCAGACAAATGAAGTCTGCCTACTTCAGATCAAACATTTTGAGATGAGAATGAAATGAAAGAGGAGGACCCACAGGCAGACATGCTGAAATGGCCAATAAATTAACTTTAACAGAAGAGTAACAAAAGACCATAGGATAGCAACTCACAAATACTGTAAACCCAGAAAACAACTAGCCCCGAATGGGTGCTGGTTATCTTGGTACTAAATAAAAAACCTTCTCCATTTGCTAATGAACGATTTTCTAGCAGCAGACTTTCTTGCCTCTGTGACTACCAACAGCATGTCCTCAGTAAACAGATGCCTAAAGGAAACTAAGACCCTATCATCTAAGCAGTCAGCTGAAGTGGACTGGGGTCAGGCTGTATCAAACACACCTGTTCTTGTAAGAGCACAGCCAGTCTGTGAGGAAGCTTGTGGTAATTGCCCTGGGCCATTTCCAAACGAAGAGAGAAATATGGCTGCCTGGGCCAGAAGGGAGTTGCCACAATGACCTTGGAGATTCTTTCTACTAATATCCAGGTTAGTTCTGAAGAGTGGAAAAGCATACAGAAATATTCCTGTTCAAAGGAAAGAAAAGGCATCAGCCTGTGAAGCCTTCTTGCATGGAGTCCTGCTGATTGTTCAGAGAACAGGCAAATAGATCTGCTTGAGAAACTCCCCAGAGATGGATCAAATCTTGCAAGACCCTCTGATGTAGTTTACATTCATAAGAGTATGCCCTTGTCCTTCTCAGCTTGTCTGCCATACAATTTTGCTCTGACAGAATGTAGGATGCCTGAAGATTAAGATTGCCATGAAGCTATATCCCAAGTTAACATGGCTGGCCTGCAAAGAGAATGTATGACCTGGTCTCCCCATGCTTGCTGATGTACCACAACTATGTTATTGTCTGTAACAAGCTGAAGAGGTCCCAGGGACCAAAGATAATTCACACGGTTGACGCCTTGATCAAGACAAGCATCTCTTTTAAATTCATACTTACATCTGTCCTTAGTGTCCAACACACTCTGCAGTTTTATCCCTCCTGAAACTGCTCCCCAAGCAAAGTCCAAGGCACCTGTGATGACCAACTGCTTTTGAAGAGTTAGGGAGAAGGGAAGACCTGCATTTAAAGTATATTTGCTGTAGCCACCAAGTGATTTCTCTTCTGACAAACCCCAGCACTAGGATTTAAAAAAACAAAAGAATACTGGTGCCGGGACCAGAGAGACTTCAGATATTACTGTATCTTTCTTATGTGGAGACCCGCCAGAGGTACCATGACAATCACAGATGCAGTGATACAAAATCCTGAAATATTCCCTTGCAGCAACCGAAATCCGAGTGGAAAACATTGAAGTAGATATAGATCTACTTCTTCCTATGGAAGAAAATCTCTTTGAACGGAGATGTCTAGCTGACACCCAAGGAACACAATCCTGTATGAAGGTGTAAAAAAAAAAAAAAAAAAAAAAAAAAAAAAAAAAGCTTCTGAACAATCTCATGGAATCCCAGTTTGTGTAAGAGATCTCTCACCAGACAGAAATTTCTGACGACACTTTGAAAAAGGACTCTGCAAACATAAGCAAGTCTCTAAATATGTGAATACCCTGTAGCCTGCAATGAACTATAATGAGCTAGAAACACTCTTGGTGCAGTGGATAGTCTGAAGGGTAAGGCAGAGAACTGAATGTGATCCAGACACACAAAGCCTTAACAAAAAGCCTGAAGCCTGTATAAACAGGTGACATGATAAGCATCTTTAAAACCTAGTGTTATCATGAAACTTGAATGAGGAGAGGTAGATTGTGAAATAACATCACTTTGTACTTGGACACCATCACAAACAGGTTTAGGAAAAAAGATTAAAAAAAACTGGTCTGCAGGCATTTTCTTTCTTTGGCATTAAAATATCCTCAAATAAAAACCTTTCCCTAGATGGAAAGAGGAACCAGTTCTATCACTCCTTGTGAGAGCATGTGACGAACGGCAGGTAGGAGAAAAAAAAAAAAAAAAAGTGTGGTCTGGTGGATGAAAGATTACTCCCTGGAAAGGAGAAATTTCCTCCCACTACCAACTGCAACTTAGATGAATACTCCTTAAAACTCATTTATCTGAAACTATCGGGTGCCAAACAAAAAAGAGATTCAAACTTTCAGGAAGAAAAAAGGGGGCTGCCAGAGTGGAAAGGACAAAGAACCTTATACAGTCACTCTGACTTGGACTGTCCTTTGTTTTGGAACTCCCTTACCATTTCTTAAACATCTGTTTATCTACAATTTGTTGACACTGTTAATGACCAAAATTGGATGAGGGATTACAGAATCCCTTAAAAAAATTGGAATAGGGTGGCTGAAAAATGTAAGATTCCCCGTATCAGCTTACCCATATCATCACACTTTTTGATCAGCTCTGCAGCAGAAGGATCAACAACTAAATCTCAAAACCTCCCAGATGATAAAACGAGATTTTTAATTCTTTGGGTAGAAAAAAAAAAGCCAGGCAAACCTCCTCAAAAAAGTACCAGTGGCCACAGACCCAGAAGTATTATCAACAGTGTAAACAATGAGTAGGGACTTCGTTTCTGAAGAATAAAGTGCAGACAAAACATTCCTCATACTTTTCACAATTAGAACAAACTTTGGAATTAACCAAGTGCTTAGCAGCAGTGAGATCAACTGAAGCTATAGATGCTGAGGCAGGGTGGGGATTTGTGTACACAAACTTAAAGAATGATGAACTTTATACATCCTTATCTGCCATTTTAGGGGCAGACAGCTATCAGGAAAACTGCAGGCAGTAACACATCCTCCAAAACAGACAGAACTGGAGGAATGTGTGAAAGTTCTAGGAATATCATTTTTAAACACATTATTTAATGAGGAAGTAATAAACGGGCGGCCGCGATGGTGCAGCAGTTAGCGTTGCCGCCGCCTCACAGCAAGAGGTTCTCTGGTTCGATTCTCAGCTGGGGTGCCTTCTGTGCGGAGTCTGCATGTTTTCCCTGTGGTCACATGGGTTATCTCGTGGTGCTCCGGTTTCCTCCCACATCCCAAAGACATGCAGTAGGTGGATTGGACACTCTAAATTGGCCCTAGGTGTGAGTGTGTGTGCCTTCTGTGGAAGGCTGGGCACCGGGCTGGCAACTCAACACCGTAAAACTCCACTAACATGAGCAGACAGATGATCCACTGTGGTGTCCCCTAACTGAGAAAAGCCGAAAGAAGATGAGGAGGAAGTAATAAACAGAACCATTTACACCCATTGAAACAACTGATTAATTCTGGAAATTAATTCTCTCTCTGAAACTTTCAAAAGTACTGCCCAAAGCCACACCAATGGTGTAGACAGAATAATACAGTCTTGAGTATCAGTGGGGAGGTTAGCACTGTCCTATCAGCTAGGGGAAGGGTAAAAACAGAAAGGACACACCTTTTCATTTTATGCCTCTTTTACACTAATCATATACACCACCAGAGAAACTCAATACTGTTATACTGACTCTCCTCAGTGTCTCAGCAACCACGTGTCTGTCTTCATCTTTACACCTGTAATAGGATGCCTTACAACTGTAAGAAATTGTACCTAGACTTTGTATTTTACAATACTGTTTATGCTGACTGTCAAGTACGGAATTATTGTTTCGCTATGTATTGCCTTAGATCTGTACAGATTTGTACAGTGACTTAGCGTCTTACAATACGGCTTATGCTTACTGTTACAAAGTGTAATGTGTGTATATACCTTTAAGAAGCTATCCAAGAGCTTGCACAAGTACATAAAGACTGAGCATGTGTATGTCATACTGCCATTTTGTAGTTGGCTGTTGAGATGTGAACATGTATGCATGTAAGCTGTCTTAACTAGTTTGTTCAAATTTAGAGATGCTGCTATCCATCCTTATGTGTTTCTATTTATTAAAACATCTAAATCAAAACCCCAAGCCTTCTCACTATTTGTATTAGAGATGAACGAATGACATGGTGTCAGAACCGGTATATCTAAAGGACATGTTATTAAAAGCAGCACATCTAAAAGGGCCTGAAGTCAGAACAGACATATCCAAACAGGCAAGAAGCTTGAGACAAAATGCCCATAACGAGCAGAGGCACTGGACTACAGTTGGTGGAATACACAGCAGTGGCTCTTCCTAAAATATGTGTAAACGTTGCAAAACAGGCCATAAAAGAATTTCAGGTATTAAAACTTGCTCAGCAGTCTTTTCATAGGTTCATAGGTTCATACTAGGCTATCTGCCCGAGGGCATTTACAAGCCTAGCCCATCGTTTTGTGGCTTATGCCACCCCTTTAGTATGGGGAACTATACCCATTATTTTGCTGTGCCTCTGTCGAGCAGTGACACTGAGGTAATCCCTGGGGTACATCTGCGATCTCCCATCCATTGGTCAAGATTTCTCTTGAACAAGGCCAGCGAGGTGCTCTGCCTCACATGTACCGGGATTTTGTTCCACAGCATAGGCAGTCTTTGGGTGATGAATCTATCACTCCAGCACGTCCTATTAATAGCCGTGTCAAGGTTTAAGTCTCCGCCCTTGTGGCTCTGATGGATCTAGATTTTTGAGGTGAAGCATATTCATCAAATCTGGGTTTGACATGGCCTTGTATGTTAGGCAAAGGTCACATCTGAGCAAGCTGGCGACTGAATAGAGCTGGAGTTCTTTCAGTCGGGCAGCATAGGACAGATTTTTGAGACCCTTTATCCTTTTGGTGAGGAACTTTTGTGGCCTCTCCAGCTGCTGCAAGTGTCGGGTCAGATACATTCCAAATGGGGCATTGTACTCAATCATTGGTCTGATGAGTGATGAGTAAAGGGAGACTATGACCTCCCTTGATCTAGATGAGAATCCCTTCATGATAAGGTGGGCAATGTAGAAGGTCTTCCTAACTACTTTAGCTACATGGGTGTCGAATGACAGACTACTATCAACCTGGGTCCCCAGGTCCCTGATAACTTCTTCTGTGCTCAGTGGATTGCCACCTATTTGGTAGCTAGGGGTAACCTTGTTTTTCCTGAAGGGTATGACACTGCATTTTTTGGCACTTAACTTCAGGCCGTGGCTCTGGCACCAGTAATCCGTTTCTGTGAGACCCTTCTGAAGGATATCTTTGTCAGATGTGTTTTCTACTATGGCGCCCAGTTTGCAGTCATCTGCAAACTTTGTCAGCCATAACCCTCCTGTGTTTGCTTGTACTTCGGAAAAGTAGATGCCAAACAAGAGTGGGCCCAGGACTGAGCCCTGTGGGACACCACTTGTGACAGGCTTTGAGTCTGACATGGCGCCAGCAACTCTGACCCTGTGGGTTCTGTCACTCAGCCAGTTTGCAACCCATCTTGTGATGTATGGGTTGACATTTAAGCTGATGAGTTTTTCAATGATACCCGAGTGGGGTATTGTATCGAAGGCCTTAGCCAGATCGAGGCAGACTGTATGGACTGCCTTTCCCTCATCAATGGCTTTGGTGACTGTTTCGAAAAAGTCAACCAAGTTTAAAAGGCATGATCTGCCTTTGACAAAGCCAAACTGGGTTGGATCCAAAGTCTGCAAATTCCCTACGTCTTTATTTATGAGGTCCATTATGATCCTCTCCATGGCTTTGCAGATAAGGCTTGTCAAGCTAATGGGCCGGTAATTTCCAGGGTCGGTGGAGGCACCGCCTTTGTGAAGTGGTACCACAGTTGCAGTGCGCCACCCCTGGACGTATCCAGAGGTAAGACTTTGATTAAACAACTGTCCTAGCTGTGGGTTTAATTCCTCATTGAGTTCATGGAGCACACAGCCGGGGACACCATCAGGTCCCATGGATGCTGTGTTTTTTGCTTTGGAGAGAGCAGTTCTCACTTGGGCGCTGGAGATGTTTGGGGGCTGCAATCGTTTGGTATAGATATCTCTCCTTTGGGGAGGGGAGAAGTTTGCACTGAACCTGTCAGCCAGTATGTTGGCAATGTCTGTAGGATCAGTAATCTTCACATCATTTTGAACTAGCTCTGAGCATATCTGGGAGTTTCCTCCCAGGTTTCTAACATAGCTAAAGAAGGCCTTATGATTGTCTTTTGAGTCTTTAGCTATTTTTCTCTCGAAATTTGCTTTGGATGATTTTATGAGAGCTCTTAGTTTTTACTTATAGTGATCAAGGGTGTCTTACCTTTTAAGGATTTTGCTCTATCTTGTAGTAGCTTCCTCCTTTTGTTGTAGAGTTTGTTTATGGCTGGGGTCCACCAGACTGGACGCTTGCCTTTGGTACAAAAAGTCTTTGTTTTGCTTGGGATTGCCTTATCCATGCAGTCCTGCAGGTGCTGGTAGAAGGCATTTGTAAGTGATTCAGCGGCTTGAGTACTGTTTTCCGCTGGCTCGGGGCCTTAAAGGAGACCACACTAGTCTTTAGAAGTGTGAAGTCGGCTTTTGAGAAGTTCTTTACTGTGGTCTTTTTATTTCAGGTGGGGTGGGATGAGGACCTCCAGCGAGATTAGTTTGTGGTCTGATCTCAGCAGTGAGGGTACACCTCTGGTGTTGAACATTGTGCTCCCATGTTCGTGATGATGAGATCAAGTATGTTATCTCCTCTTGTGGGGATGGTGACTAGTTGTTCCATGGCATTTGAGTTTATGAATTCCAGGAACTTTTGGGCTAGGGTGTTTGGGCTTGAGTAGTGTTCCCAGTCTATATTAGGGTAATTGAAGTCACCTAGTATGATGGTGTTTGGTGATACATTTATCCCTCTAGTGTTTTCAGGAAGGCCATGTGAGGTTCCTGAGTTTGTGAGGGTGGCCTGTAACATGCTACAATTTGCAGAGCAGTCTTGCCTATGGTTAATTGCACCTGGATGGTCTCCGATGCATTGTGCGTTGCCACCAGTCTTGAGGTGTGGGTGTCCTTGATGAATATGGATACCCCCTCCTTTCTTGGTATTGTCCGGATTTTGGGGCGGAACGCATGATATGAGGTAAAACCTGATAGCGCTGGGGTGCTCTCAGGAGCCTTGAACCAGGTTTCTGTCACAGCACAGACATCGATGTTCTCCATACTGAGAAGGGCCTCGAGTGCGTGCATTTTGAGATTTAGACTTCTGGCATTGAGCAGCATTACCCTTAGTTTTTTCCTTTTTGTGTTCTAGGGTGGTAGGTTTAGAATTTGAGCCTTGCCTAAAAAGGCACTATGGGGTGGCAAGAGCCTTTGCCAATATCCGAATCCCAGGGTGACAGGTGCAAGCCGTCCCTTGCAAGCAGCGTGGCTTGTCCAGCATGTCATCCCAGGCAGACAGACACTGGATCCCCTTTGAATGACACCAGTGTTTAAGCCAATTGTTAAAGCTGATCATCTTATCTCTGTATTGTGGCATCATTCTTGGTGAAGGTAGGATACTGCTCAAGGTCAGGGTCATACCTGCCTGGGCTACATAATCAGAGAGCTCCTCAATGTCTCTTTTCATGTAGTCCAAGGAGGTACGTCTCAGGTCGCTTACACCAGCGTGGACAATGACTGAGTCATATTTGTACCTGCTGTTGAGAGACCTGAGTGCTTGCGTTATGTGGCGGATTCTAGCACCCGACAGGCAGCTTACTGTGACCTTCTCCTTACTCAGTCTGGTGAGCGGACGCCAGTGTGTCTGACTATGGAGTCACCAATGACTAGTGTGTCTGGCATTGTGTTTGGCCTTAAGGGCTGTGACTGTTTGACACTCTGACTGTGAGGTCTATGTGTTGCAGGTGTTGTGTTCTGAGGTGGTGGTTGTTTGGGTGTCTGCTTTGGTGGCCTCTGCTGTTTTGGTAGATTTTTGATCAGAGCCTCCGAGTATGTCTTTGTGTGTTAATGTGTATGATTTGAGGTTGTAATGGTACTATGTGAGACTGGGTCTATAGTGTGTGTGGTAACCTTCTCCTCCTGACTGGTCATGCCAGTCCTATGTTGAGAGAGCTCAGCCTCCAGTTTGGCCGTATAGTTGCATCTCTCGCATGTATTTGTGTTTTGTGGGAGGAGGAGAGGGTTGTCTGTGTACATGAGGCAATTGTAACATTGCCTCAATATTCCCAGGTTCACCAGCTGAGCAGGAGAGGACACTAGCAACTGATCCCTCGACATGCTAGAAGGAATAGACAAAAACTTTAAAAAGATTCCGGGGGACGTGGGTGACCGAGAAATGGGGGGTTGCCTTTTTGGGGTACTATCTATGACAAGAGTGCCGTATCAAGGTAATAAGTACTGTAGGAGCAAGTGCTATGTTTAAAAGATAGAGAATAGTCTACTTGGAGTCAAGTAGAGATGATCTTTTTAATTATAGGATACGCTGATTAGATCAGTAGTATAGTTCGAGGAAGGTAGTTTTAAGGGAAAATTTGAAGAGTGGACTTTAGGTAGCCCGAATAGTTTAAACCTGCTTAACCGGTGCTGCCCTAGTGTGCAACAATGGCAACTCCGCGCTAAATCGGGCTAAATCGCGCTAAAGCATGCTTTATAGCAGGGGGCTGGAAAAGACCGGAAATGACCCAAAATGACCAATAAACTACAAGTTACTGCCTTAAACCACTCCTCTGAGGACAAATGAAGGAGTTATGGAAATGACCCCTAGTGGCCAATAAAACTACAGTTTCAAGTCAGTAACCACCTCCACGGGGGGCAGGGAAGCTGCTCAATGTTAGTCACTGCCACTGATGAACACAGAGCCCCTCCTTCAGCCCAAGCAAAATGGCCTCACAGAAACTTTCAAACAGTTCAGGAACAGCAAGCCTGTAACTGAACTTTTTTAACTCTCAGAAAAGTGGGAAAAAAGCAAGATTTTTTTTGTTTTTGTTTTTTACAGAGATAGCAGAGGTTCACAAGTAATATCAAGTTATAACAGTTCAGTAAATGACCCCACACAAGAGTGCTAGGTCAAGGACAGAAAATATGCAAGTTTTAAGAAAAAAAACTATTTAAAATTAAGTGCAAACAGGAAATTCAGCAAACAGCTTTTGGTTGTGCTCTAAATACAGCTACTAATACAGAAATCAAGTTTAACAAGCCAGAAAATGCTCAAGCTAGGCAGCTATGCAGAAAAACTTAGCAAATAAACAGAGAAAAAATCTCAAAAGTGGCTCCCTTCTTCTCTCAGCGTTTTTTTCCTCTTGGAGGGTGCTTCACCAACAGCCAACAAGCCTGAAAAGACGCTCAAACCACGAGGCAACTAGGTTTTAAGAGAGGAAGATGAAGGAGTTATGGAAATGACCCCTAGTGGCCAATAAAACTACAGTTTCAAGTCAGTAACCACCTCCACGGGGGGCAGGGAAGCTGCTCAATTTGAAATGAGACATACAGTACACTCTAAATGACATTTGTATAAACTGATATGTATGACACTGATAAAAATATTGGAATTACTATAGAAAATGTTTGAAATAAAAGTCTGAATTGCATAAAACAAATAAAATACAGGAAATGGCCACATTTTCGCAAAGTATATATTTTTCATATTAAGCAAAGATATTCAAGTTATCAGAAGTGTACAAGTGTTTGTGCAGTGCTAAAGTAAAGCTATTTTGCAAAGTACAGCCATTACAGGCCATATTTTGCAGAGTACAGCCATTACACAGCATATTTTGCAAAGTAAAGTATTTTGAAGAGTCTAGTGTGCATTTGGATGTTATTACAAGTACACTTTGTTCTTACATAATTACATGGGCCATATTTTCAGTCCGTTTGTGTATATTTTGTGGGCATGGCAGACGGATTTCGAAAACCCAGTGCACTGTGTTTGACAGTAATGTTTCAGCAAAATTAAGACATTTTCATATAGGCTGCATTTTCTGATAAAGATGATTGTACAAAGGCATTTACTCTAATTTAGCAGAGTCAGAAGCCATTGAAAAGGAACGTTCATTTGTGTATGCACCTGCTAGAGGGGGGAACCATCATACTGTTGTACAGACTGAGTCAAGGGAGGACCCAGAGTGGTTAAAATGCAAATTTAGTGAAATGTGTAACCCCTCAGACAAATGTTACAATGGAGAGGCACTTATTTTACACAAGGGCTCAAAAGCCTGGTGAAGCTTTTGCAGCATACCTGAGAAATGAAGCTAAAACTTGCAGATTTGGTGATTTAAGGGATGAGCTGATAAACAGACATGTGTGTGGCATAAAAGATGATGCTGTGAGAAAGATTTTGCTTTGCGACAGTGACTTAACTTTGAATAGAGCAACTGAGATTTGTCAGATATCACGAGCTAACAGGAAAGTACACAAATATGCTTACGAATGAGAGCAGCTTTAGAAGACACAGTAATAAAGCTCACGTTGATAGCATGCAGCGCGTGGTTAAAAGAAACAGGCGAAAGTCAAAAATAAAGCCAGCACCATATGTGGTAAAGCAACAAGAATTTAATGTGTAAAAATACACATAAAATAGAATAGCACATATTAACAAAACACAACTCCTAGGTGTAGGGTATCAACTCAAAACCACCTGAACCAAACGGTTTACGACAGAATGCCTTCTTCAGTGAAGTGCCATAAGTACTGAGTTAACCAAACTCACTTATAAAGTCACAAATCCAGCCTACCAAAAAATTCCATTGGATGATACATCCTTCATTAATAATGTTCATTCAAGCCTGGGAGAACAAACCCCTAACTTAATTATCCATTTTTTCTCTTTAACATTTAATATGGAGTGCCAACAAGAATTATCCCTACATTCACCTAGATACGTTCAACAGTCGTAAAATAGAAGTTATGTTCTTACCATAACGCTCCATGTTAGTTGTCTTCTTCGCCTCTTCTTGCTGGATGGGTTCGGCCGACCTCGGCCCACTGCCACCTAAAAGCTCGAGAGTTGGTTCCACCGCCTCGAGGCTCCCTTATATCCCACAATGCTAGGCGAGAGTTACCTCAGATCTCGTTTGTAAGCTAACCCCAGCTTATAACAGAAACAGTATAACTGTAAAAACAGAATCCACCTCTAACAACAGGAAGAAGAAGGGTGACCTACATCCTGAAACAAGAAATATGCATAATAGCATATAGCTAAGAAAGAGGTGGTAGAAAGAGAGGTCACGATCACAACTCCTCTAGGTCTGTCCAGGCCAGGGGAAGGAGGGTGGGGTTAGCAAGAAGAAGGCGAGAAGAAGACAACTAACATGGAACGTTATGGTAAGAACATAACTTCTATATGTTAAGTTGTCTATCTCGCCTTCATTCTTGCTGGATGGGACCGTCCCTAGCACCTTGTCCCGGGTGGCCTAACGGAACAGACTCTGAGAACAGTGGAACCAAAATTAGCTCTATGCCTAGAAGCTAAATCCAACTTATAATGGGAAATAAAAGTGTGAGGAGTAGCCCAAGTAGCCGCTGCACAAATGGTGTCAATAGGCAGTCTGTCTTGAAGGCTAGAGAAGTAGCCAAAGCTCTGGTGGAATGGGCTTTAGGCTTATTAGGCAGTTTTGGTGTCTAATCTCATAAACAAGGGTAATCAGAGATGTTAGCCATCTGGATAAAGATACCTTTGAAACTGAAGTCCCTTTCTGCTTTCCGCATAGGAGACAAACAGCTGATCAGATTTTCTGAATTGTTTCGATCCTGTCCAAGTAGTACGTTAATGGACCATGAGCAACCAGACAGTGTAATTTTAGGTCAGACCTATTTGAATACTCCGGAAAAAGACAGGGAGGTCAATGCATTGGTTTAGATTTGATGTTGAAACCACCTTAGGCAAAAGGACGGGTTAGTTCGAAGGAAACTCTGTCCTTATGGAACACAAGGTAAGGAGAACGACAACTGAGTGCTTGAAGTTCTGAAATTCTTCTAGCTGATGTGATAGCCACCAGAAAGAGAGTTTTCCATGATAATAACTTTAAGGAACATGAAGCTGCAGGTTCGAAAGGGGAAAGAATCAAAGAAGCAAGAACTAAATTTAGGTCCCAAGGAGAAGGAGGATTTCTTACAGGAGGTCTGAGAAGAAAAACTCCTTTCAAAAAGGCTTTGCAGAGTTTGTGGGACATTAGGGCAGATTCAAGAATACCCACATGGAAATTAGAAATAGCTGCCAATTGAACCTTAAGAGTAGATGGAGATGAACCTGCATGGAAGAGTTCAGCAAGAAAATCAAGGACTAGTTGGATGGAAGCGGTGAAAGGATCTATGTCATTTCCTTGTGCCCAATATGAAAAGCGTTTCCACTTACTCAAATAAATCTTTCGAGTGGAAGATTTATGGGAAGCTATCAAAATATCTCTAACAGAGTGAGATAATTGAGGAAGCCTGGCTACGGTTGGAAGTGGAGGAACCAAGCAGTAAGGTTCAGAGAGGGAGGGAGCGATGAAACTGACCCGACTGATGGATCAAAGATCTGGAACTAGGTCCAGATTCCACGGTCGCTCAAAAGAAATCGATGCAGAAAGGGGAACCACACTTGCAGAGGCCAGTAAGGAGCAATGAGGATCAATGAGGCCTTCTGAGCGATAGCTTTCTGTATTACTTGAGAGATCAGTGGGAAAGGAGGAAATGCATACAGAAGTCCCTGGGCCAAACTTGGAGTAGAGCGTCCCTGCTGGGTTGGCCTGGTAAAGGGAATAGAGTGAAGTATTCTCTGCACTTGCTGTTTTGGGGAGTAGCAAAAAGATCGCAGCAAGGCTGACCCCACTTGAGAAAAATCTCTCTCACTACAGAGTCTTTCAGAGACCACTCGTGAGGCATGAGAATAGCTCTGCTCAACTTGTCCGCAATGTGATTGGACTTCCCGGGATGTGCGTTGCTATCAGAAAACGCTGAGAAGAAATCGCCCATTGCCACAGTCTGAGTGCTTCTCGACACAGGGGGTATGATCTGGTTCCGCCTTGTTTGTTGATGTACCACACTACAGACATATTGTCTGTCTGGATTGCAATCGTTCCCAAGGGAAGAGAGTCTTGAAGGGCTTGCAACGCTAAAAGCACTGCTCTCATCTCCAGAACATTTATGTGCAAGTGGCCTTCGTTTGGTTGCCATGTGCCCTGGACTGTCCTGCCCTGATAATGCCCCCCCCACCCGATCAGGGAGGCATCCGTATCATAATGGTGTGAGACATTGGAAGTTCCTGGTATGACCATTGAGAAAAAAGCATCCACTGAAGGATCCGCATGTGGTATCTGGCCAATGGAAGGAGAGGTATGGCCGCTGCCATGATTCCCAACACCTTTAGAACTAACCTGGCTTTGGCTCTGTTGTTGTTGAGAAGTAGTGATACCAATTTTTGAATGTCTGATATCCTTTGGTTCGTTAGTGTTGCAGACATGTTTACAGTATCTAAATTTGCGCCTATGTAGGTAATAGTACGACAAGGCGACAAAACAGACTTTTCGCAATTTATTGAGATACCCAGTTTTTGACAGACGCGAAAAGTGTAATCTCTGGCCATCAGAAGGAGATGCTTGGTGGAAGCTGTGAGGAGCCAGTCAGTCCAAATATGGAAACACCTGGAATCCTTGTCGCCTCAGGTGAAAAGCTACCACTGCCATGCATTTGGTAAACACCCGGGGCAGTGGTGAGACCAAAGGGCAGGGCCCTGAATCGAAAATGTCTCGTTCCCAGCCTGAAGCGGAGGAATCTTCTGGAGCGCCTGTTCATTTTATGTGATAGCATCCTGAAGGTCTATAGAGCACATCCAGTTTCCTTTCCCCAATAGGGGAAGAATGGATTGCAGCGTGACCATCCAAATCTTGTTTTCTTGACCGATCTGTTCAAGATACTGAGATCCAAAGTTGGTTTCCAGTCCTCTGTTTTCTTTGGAACAAAAAAGAACCTTGAGTAGATTCCGGATCCTAGTTGGTCTGCTGGCACTGGCTGAATAGCTTTCGGGGGTTTAAAGTCCCTGTAAGGGTTTTGGGGAAATTTTTTTCCCCTCTAGTGTTTTCAGGAAGGCCATGTGAGGTTCCTGAGTTTGTGAGGGTGGCCTGTAACATGCTACAATTTGCAGAGCAGTCTTGCCTATGGTTAATTGCACCTGGATGGTCTCCGATGCATTGTGCGTTGCCACCAGTCTTGAGGTGTGGGTGTCCTTGATGAATATGGATACCCCCTCCTTTCTTGGTATTGTCCGGATTTTGGGGCGGAACGCATGATATGAGGTAAAACCTGATAGCGCTGGGGTGCTCTCAGGAGCCTTGAACCAGGTTTCTGTCACAGCACAGACATCGATGTTCTCCATACTGAAAAGGGCCTCGAGTGCGTGCATTTTGAGATTTAGACTTCTGGCATTGAGCAGCATTACCCTTAGTTTTTTCCTTTTTTGTGTTCTAGGGTGGTAGGTTTAGAATTTGAGCCTTGCCTAAAAAGGCACTATGGGGTGGCAAGAGCCTTTGCCAATATCCGAATCCCAGGGGTGACAGGTGCAAGCCGTCCCTTGCGAAGCAGCGTGGCTTGTCCAGCATGTCATCCCAGGCAGACAGACACTGGATCCCCTTTGAATGACACCAGTGTTTAAGCCAATTGTTAAAGCTGATCATCTTATCTCTGTATTGTGGCATCATTCTTGGTGAAGGTAGGATACTGCTCAAGGTCAGGGTCATACCTGCCTGGGCTACATAATCAGAGAGCTCCTCAATGTCTCTTTTCATGTAGTCCAAGGAGGTGCGTCTCAGGTCGTTTACACCAGCGTGGACAATGACTGAGTCATATTTGTACCTGCTGTTGAGAGACCTGAGTGCTTGCGTTATGTGGCGGATTCTAGCACCCGACAGGCAGCTTACTGTGACCTTCTCCTTACTCAGTCTGGTGAGCGGGCCGTCAGTGTGTCTGACTATGGAGTCACCAATGACTAGTGTGTCTGGCATTGTGTTTGGCCTTAAGGGCTGTGACTGTTTGACACTCTGACTGTGAGGTCTATGTGTTGCAGGTGTTGTGTTCTGAGGTGGTGGTTGTTTGGGTGTCTGCTTTGGTGGCCTCTGCTGTTTTGGTAGATTTTGATCAGAGCCTCCAGTATGTCTTTGTGTGTTAATGTGTATGATTTGAGGTTGTAATGGTACTATGTGAGACTGGGTCTATAGTGTGTGTGGTAACCTTCTCCTCCTGACTGGTCATGCCAGTCCTATGTTGAGAGAGCTCAGCCTCCAGTTTGGCCGTATAGTTGCATCTCTCGCATGTATTTGTGTTTTGTGGGAGGAGGAGAGGGTTGTCTGTGTACATGAGGCAATTGTAACATTGCCTCAATATTCCCAGGTTCACCAGCTGAGCAGGAGAGGACACTAGCAACTGATCCTCGACATGCTAGAAGGAATAGACAAAAAAAACTTTAAAAAGATTCGGGGGGACGTGGGTGACGGAGAAATGGGGGGTTGCCTTTTTGGGGTACTATCTATGACAAGAGTGCCGTATCAAGGTAATAAGTACTGTAGGAGCAAGTGCTATGTTTAAAAGATAGAGAATAGTCTACTTGGAGTCAAGTAGAGATGATCTTTTTAATTATAGGATACGCTGATTAGATCAGTAGTATAGTTCGAGGAAGGTAGTTTTAAGGGAAAATTTGAAGAGTGGACTTTAGGTAGCCCGAATAGTTTAAACCTGCTTAACCGGTGCTGCCCTAGTGTGCAACAATGGCAACTCCGCTAAATCGGGCTAAATCGGCTAAAGCATGCTTTATAGCAGGGGGCTGGAAAAGACCGGAAATGACCCAAAATGACCAATAAACTACAAGTTACTGCCTTAAACCACTCCTCTGAGGACAAATGAAGGAGTTATGGAAATGACCCCTAGTGGCCAATAAAACTACAGTTTCAAGTCAGTAACCACCTCCACGGGGGCAGGGAAGCTGCTCAATGTTAGTCACTGCCACTGATGAACACAGAGCCCCTCCTTCAGCCCAAGCAAAAATGGCCTCACAGAAACTTTCAAACAGTTCAGGAACAGCAAGCCTGTAACTGAACTTTTTTAACTCTCAGAAAAGTGGGAAAAAGCAAGATTTTTTTTTGTTTTGTTTTTACAGAGATAGCAGAGGTTCACAAGTAATATCAAGTTATAACAGTGCAGTAAATGACCCCACACAAGAGTGCTAGGTCAAGGACAGAAAATATGCAAGTTTTAAGAAAAAAACTATTTAAAATTAAGTGCAAACAGGAAATTCAGCAAACAGCTTTTGGTTGTGCTCTAAATACAGCTACTAATACAGAAATCAAGTTTAACAAGCCAGAAAATGCTCAAGCTAGGCAGCTATGCAGAAAAACTTAGCAAAAAATCTCAAAAGTGGCTCCCTTCTTCTCTCAGTGTTTTTTCCTCTTGGAGGGTGCTTCACCAACAGCCAACAAGCCTGAAAAGACGCTCAAACCACGAGGCAACTAGGTTTTAAGAGAGGAAGATGAAGGAGTTATGGAAATGACCCCTAGTGGCCAATAAAACTACAGTTTCAAGTCAGTAACCACCTCCACGGGGGGCAGGGAAGCTGCTCAATTTGAAATGAGACATACAGTACACTCTAAATGACATTTGTATAAACTGATATGTATGACACTGATAAAAATATTGGAATTACTATAGAAAATGTTTGAAATAAAAGTCTGAATTGCATAAAACAAATAAAATACAGGAAATGGCCACATTTTCGCAAAGTATATATTTTTCATATTAAGCAAAGATATTCAAGTTATCAGAAGTGTACAAGTGTTTGTGCAGTGCTAAAGTAAAGCTATTTTGCAAAGTACAGCCATTACAGGCCATATTTTGCAGAGTACAGCCATTACACAGCATATTTTGCAAAGTAAAGTATTTTGAAGAGTCTAGTGTGCATTTGGATGTTATTACAAGTACACTTTGTTCTTACATAATTACATGGGCCATATTTTCAGTCCGTTTGTGTATATTTTGTGGGCATGGCAGGATTTGAAAACCCAGTGCACTGTGTTTGACAGTAATGTTTCAGCAAAATTAAGACATTTTCATATAGGCTGCATTTTCTGATAAAGATGATTGTACAAAGGCATTTACTCTAATTTAGCAGAGTCGAAGCCATTGAAAAGGAACGTTCATTTGTGTATGCACCTGCTAGAGGGGGGAACCATCATACTGTTGTACAGACTGAGTCAAGGGAGGACCCAGAGTGGTTAAAATGCAAATTTAGTGAAATGTGTAACCCCTCAGACAAATGTTACAATGGAGAGGCACTTATTTTACACAAGGGCTCAAAAGCCTGGTGAAGCTTTTGCAGCATACCTGAGAAATGAAGCTAAAACTTGCAGATTTGGTGATTTAAGGGATGAGCTGATAAACAGACATGTGTGTGGCATAAAAGATGATGCTGTGAGAAAGATTTTGCTTTGCGACAGTGACTTAACTTTGAATAGAGCAACTGAGATTTGTCAGATATACGAGCTAACAGGAAAGTACACAAATATGCTTACGAATGAGAGCAGCTTTAGAAGACACAGTAATAAAGCTCACGTTGATAGCATGCAGCGCGTGGTTAAAAGAAACAGGCGCAAAGTCAAAAATAAAGCCAGCACCATATGTGGTAAAGCAACAAGAATTTAATGTGTAAAAATACACATAAAATAGAATAGCACATATTAACAAAACACAACTCCTAGGTGTAGGGTATCAACTCAAAACCACCTGAACCAAACCGGTTTACGACAGAATGCCTTCTTCAGTGAAGTGCCATAAGTACTGAGTTAACCAAACTCACTTATAAAGTCACAAATCCAGCCTACCAAAAAATTCCATTGGATGATACATCCTTCATTAATAATGTTCATTCAAGCCTGGGGAGAACAAACCCCCTAACTTAATTATCCATTTTTTCTCTTTAACATTTAATATGGAGTGCCAACAAGATTTATCCCTACATTCACCCTAGATACGTTCAACAGTCGTAAAATAGAAGTTATGTTCTTACCATAACGTTCCATGTTAGTTGTCTTCTTCTCGCCTTCTTCTTGCTGGATGGGTTCGGAGCCGACCTCGGCTCGATGCCACTCTAAAAGCTCGAGAGTTGGTTCCACCGGCTCGAGGCTCCCCTTATATCCCACAATGCTAGGCGAGAGTTACCTCAGATCTCGTTTGTAAGCTAACCCCAGCTTATAACAGAAACAGTATAACTGTAAAAAACAGAATCCACCTCTAACAACAGGAAGAAGAAGGGTGACCTACATCCTGAAACAAGAAATATGCATAATAGCATATAGCTAAGAAAGAGGTGGTAGAAAGAGAGGTCACGATCACAACTCCTCTAGGTCTGTCCAGGCCAGGGGAAGGAGGGTGGGGCAAGAAGAAGGCGAAGAAGACAACTAACATGGAGCGTTATGGTAAGAACATAACTTCTATATGTTAAGTTGTCTATCTCGCCTTCATTCTTGCTGGATGGGACCGTCCCTAGCACCTTGTCCCGGGTGGCCTAACGGAACAGACTCCTGAGAACAGTGGAACCAAAATTAGCTCTATGCCTAGAAGCTAAATCCAACTTATAATGGGAAATAAAAGTGTGAGGAGTAGCCCAAGTAGCCGCTGCACAAATGGTGTCAATAGGCAGTCTGTCTTGGAAGGCTAGAGAAGTAGCCAAAGCTCTGGTGGAATGGGCTTTAGGCTTATTAGGCAGTTTTGGTGTCTAATCTCATAAACAAGGGTAATCAGAGATGTTAGCCATCTGGATAAAGATACCTTTGAAACTGGAAGTCCCTTTCTGCTTTCCATAGGAGACAAACAGCTGATCAGATTTTCTGAATTGTTTCGTCCTGTCCAAGTAGTACCTTAATTGACGATGAACATCCAGACAGTGTAATTTTGGTCAGACCTATTTGAATACTCCGGAAAAAGACAGGGAGGTCAATGCATTGGTTTAGATTTGATGTTGAAACCACCTTAGGCAAAAAGGACGGGTTAGTTCGTAAGGAAACTCTGTCCTTATGGAACACAAGGTAAGGGGTCCGCCGACTGAGTGCTTGAAGTTCTGAAATTCTTCTAGCTGATGTGATAGCCACCAGAAAGAGAGTTTTCCATGATAATAACTTTAAGGAACATGAAGCTGCAGGTTCGAAAGGGGAAAGAATCAAAGAAGCAAGAACTAAATTTAGGTCCCAAGGAGAAGGAGGATTTCTTACAGGAGGTCTGAGAAGAAAACTCCTTTCAAAAGGCTTTGCAGAGTTTGTGGGACATTAGGGCAGATTCAGAAATACCCACATGGAAATTAGAAATAGCTGCCAATTGAACCTTAAGAGTAGATGGAGATGAACCTGCATGGAAGAGTTCAGCAAGAAAATCAAGGACTAGTTGGATGGAAGCGGTGAAAGGATCTATGTCATTTCCTTGTGCCCAATATGAAAAGCGTTTCCACTTACTCAAATAAATCTTGCGAGTGGAAGATTTATGGGAAGCTATCAAAATATCTCTAACAGAGTGAGATAATTGAGGAAGCCTGGCTACGGTTGGAAGTGGAGGAACCAAGCAGTGAGGTTCAGAGAGGGAGGGAGCGATGAAACTGACCCGACTGATGGATCAAAAGATCTGGAACTAGGTCCAGATTCCACGGTCGCTCAAAAGAAATCGATGCAGAAACGGGAACCACACTTGCCGAGGCCAGTAAGGAGCAATGAGGATCAATGAGGCCTTCTGAGCGATAGCTTTCTGTATTACTTGAGAGATCAGTGGGAAAGGAGGAAATGCATACAGAAGTCCCGGGGCCAAACTTGGACTAGCGTCCCTGCTGGGTTGGCCTGGTAAAGGGAATAGAGTGAAGTATTCTCTGCACTTGCTGTTTTGGGAGTAGCAAAAGATCGCAGCAAGGCTGACCCCACTTGAGAAAAATCTCTCTCACTACAGAGTCTTTCAGAGACCACTCGTGAGGCATGAGAATAGCTCTGCTCAACTTGTCCGCAATGTGATTGGACTTCCGGGATGTGCGTTGCTATCAGAAAACGCTGAGAAGAAATCGCCCATTGCCACAGTCTGAGTGCTTCTCGACACAGGGGTATGATCTGGTTCCGCCTTGTTTGTTGATGTACCACACTACAGACATATTGTCTGTCTGGATTGCAATCGTTCCCAAGGGAAGAGAGTCTTGAAGGGCTTGCAACGCTAAAAGCACTGCTCTCATCTCCAGAACATTTATGTGCAAGTGGCCTTCGTTTGGTTGCCATGTGCCCTGGACTGTCCTGCCCTGATAATGCCCCCCCCACCCGATCAGGGAGGCATCCGTATCATAATGGTGTGAGACATTGGAAGTTCCTGGTATGACCATTGAGAAAAAAGCATCCACTGAAGGATCCGCATGTGGTATCTGGCCAATGGAAGGAGAGGTATGGCGCTGCCATGATTCCCAACACCTTTAGAACTAACCTGGCTTTGGCTCTGTTGTTGTTGAGAAGTAGTGATACCAATTTTTGAATGTCTGATATCCTTTGGTTCGTTAGTGTTGCAGACATGTTTACAGTATCTAAATTTGCGCCTATGTAGGTAATAGTACGACAAGGCGACAAAACAGACTTTTCGCAATTTATTGAGATACCCAGTTTTTGACAGGCGAAAAGTGTAATCTCTGGCCATC
Source organism: Protopterus annectens (assembly GCF_019279795.1). NCBI lineage: Eukaryota > Metazoa > Chordata > Ceratodontiformes > Protopteridae > Protopterus > Protopterus annectens. The sequence goes on along the minus strand of NC_056743.1, from coordinate 1,703,042,168 downwards.
AGAAGGAGATGCTTGGTGGAAGCTGTGAGGAGCCAGTCGTCCAAATATGGAAACACCTGGAATCCTTGTCGTCTCAGGTGAAAAGCTACCACTGCCATGCATTTGGTAAACACCCGGGCAGTGGTGAGACCAAAGGGCAGGGCCCTGAATTGAAAATGACTGGTTCCCAGCCTGAAGCGGAGGAATCTTCTGGAGCGTCTGTTCATTTTATGTGATAGCACGCGTCCTGAAGGTCTATAGAGCACATCCAGTTTCCTTTCCCAATAGGGAAGAATGGATTGCAGCGTGACCATCCGAAATCTTGTTTTCTTGACCGATCTGTTCAAGATACTGAGATCCAAAATTGGTCTCCAGTCCTCTGTTTTCTTTGGAACTAAAAGAACCTTGAGTAGATTCCGGATCCTAGTTGGTCTGCTGGCACTGGCTGAATAGCTCTTTTGCAAGCAGTTTTGAAATTTCCAAAGCTGCTATATCCCTTTGAGCGGGTGGAACATCTGGAAGGGATTTTTTGACTGATTTGGAAACGAAGAAAGGGAATAGAATAACCTTCGAAATGATGGACTGTACCCATTTGTCTTGTGTCAAGGATAGCCAGGCTTCTGGGTACAGTGACAATCTTCCCCGACTGCCTCGAAGATGGGCAGTCGGGCAACACCTCAGGGATGCTGAAAGGGCTTATCGGAGGACGTTTCGATTGCCCTGGTTCTATGGACCCCTCTGCCTCTAGGGCGGCGTCTACCATTGTTGTTCCCCTCTGCCTCTGGCGGGAACCGACTCTGTCGCCAGGCGAAGTCCCTTGAGATTGTTTACGGAACCACATCTTTCCCCCTTCTGGCCTTTGGGGTAAGGCCTAGAAGGAGTAGAAAACGGACTCACGGCAGAAAGGGTCTTGCCATCAGTCTCGCACCTAGTCAGGGTCTCTTTCACTTGTGGACCAAAAAGAGATGATCCATCAAAAGGGAGTTCGTGAAAGACGCCTTGAAAGGTTCCGCAAAATTGCATAGCCGCATCCAGGCGTGCCTACGTAAGGCTACCCTGTTCCTGCGGCTCTGCTCGCTCCATCGGCCGCATAAGAAAGGAGGCGCATGGAGGAGTTGGAAATAGAATTAAGGATAGCCAGCTGCGTGTTCATTTTCTCTTGGAAACCCGCAGCTGTAGGGTCCTTCAGCATTTCACTCGCTTCTTTGATCAAGTCCCTTTGAAGACGAGTGAAATGGCACAGGTAATTCAGCGAACGCAGTAAATGTCGCTGAGGAGAACATCCGCTTCCGTACCTATCCATGGACCTAGATTCCTTGTTAGGTGGATGGACAGGCACTGAAGGATCGGCCAGTTCCTTCTTTGTGGCGGCAGCTACCACCATAGCATCCACAGAGACTCCTTTTGATAAAAATTCCTTGTCTGATGGAGCTGTGATGAATTTGGAGGGTCTCCTGGGAGTGGGGTCCACTGAATCAGGAGCCGTCCATGCCCTTTTAGCAGCCACCTGCATGAGGGGGTCAAGGGGGACACCCAGGAGGTGGAAGGACGAGAGCCAAACGCCTCAAGATACACAGATTCGTCCTCCGAAGGGTTGAGGGCTAGCCAATTTCCCCTCTGTTTAAGGATCTCCAGAATGTCTGCAAATGAGACATCTTCAGAAGGGGAACGGGGGGAACCCTCAGAATCATCCAGATCTGTGTCCGACGTGATAGACTCAGGTGAGTCAATGTGCTTCCTCTTGCACTTCCTCTTCGAGGGGCTCTTCTGCCAAATCAGGAGAGGCCTCGAAGAGGATGAAATCCCAAAGGGAGCTCCTGAGGAGTTGGCTCTCTGCGGTCCGGGATGAGGGAGTGAGTCGACTTACCCTGAGGCAGCATAGAGGGAGGGGCTGACGGAGCCGACTGTGGAGTAGAGCCAGGCTCTAACACACTCCGCATGACCTCGAAAGCACCCCTGTCAGGCAGAGCCAGAGGTCCCGCTCCGAGGAGCTAAGGACCCCCTCGGCACCGACAGTGATGGCTCCGAGGCCGATGTCGGAGCCGAACTCACCAGCGCCAAGCACCGAGAGGGAGGGGTCGGACAAGGGTCCGATGCCACTCACCCCTCGAACCGACGAGGGAAGTCCGGGCGAGATTCCTCCATGGAAGAAAACGGAGCCGACGACGGAGCCGAAGACAATTGTCTCGGCTCGAGGTGACCACAGTCTCGGTTCCGACACGACCCGGCTCGAACTCAAGAGAGTCAAGGAGGAAGGAGTAGATGGACGGGCAGGCACCGACTGATGAGTCGGGCTCTGAAGCATCTGGGCTAGTGCCTCGGACTTGAGTAGTCGACTCACCACCCTCTGAAGGTCATGATCGGACAGCCTCGATGACCTAGAGGAATGAGACCTTTGGCTCCGTTCAGACAGCAGGGGAGATCCTGGAGCCGAATGAACGGAGCCAAGAGAAGGTGACCTAGACCTCTTTCTGGTTGTCGGCTCAAGATCTTGTCGGAGCCGACACGGTACCTCGATAACCTCGGCTCCGGCGAGCCGAAGCCACAGAAACTGTGGACTGAGTCTTATCGGCTCCAGCCGGAGCCGATAAAGGCAAGGTTGAACAACCTGAGGTCTCGGCTCAGAAGCCGGAGTCAAGACCTCGATGCCTTGGAGGGCTTCCCTGTTGAGACAGACAGGGAATCCTCAGGCTTCAACAAGCCTCTCAGAATAAGCTTGTTTTTTTCTTTCCTGCAGGACCCTGGGGCTGGAGCCGTGGCAGACAGCACAGGTGTCCTGCAGGTGCAAAGGCCCCAGACAATAGACACAAGAAGTGTGAGCGCCTGTCAGAGACATTTTCTGACAGCACGCATCACACTTCTTGAATCGAGACCTTTGCTTCTTTTGACATAGCCTAACTGGTGAACACAAACACACACTCAAACACACCAGTTATACCCTGTCAGAATAACAACTTTAGTAAAAATACTAAAAATAAAGTACAATAAACAGTAGTACACTACACAAACACTCCCTAGGGAAGGGAAGGCCTAAGGCCCAAGGGAAGAACTAAAAGTTCTTTTAACAAGAAACGGGAAAAATTAGGTCGGGGATAAAGTTCAATGAACTACACTAATTTAAGAATAATTAAACTAACAAAGGTAAAAAGAGTAACTTTTATAGAAAAGCTAAAACTCACCAGGAACCGGTAGAACAACCAACCTCGAAGCTGTAGCGGCAAACGAGATCTGAGGTAACTCTCGCCTAGCATTGTGGGATATAAGGGGAGCCTCGAGCCGGTGGAACCAACTCTCGAGCTTTTAGAGTGGCCGAGTCGGAGCCGAGGTCGGCTCCGAACCCATCCAGCAAGAATGAAGGCGAGATAGACAACTTAACATCATGAAGTTTGCCTGTGTATGCTTTAAAGGGTGTTTGTAAAGTGCATCGGATTGCCTTTTATTTTTAAAGTCACTGATACTCTCACCTAGTCTAAATGTCAAAGGCTGTGACGTTTGCCCTATATAAAAGGCAGAACATGAACAGGTGGCCAAATAAATCACCCAAGAGGTGCTGTAATTGGCAAAAAAAAAATCATCAATATTGTACACATTAGGTGTGTTTTGACTGGTGAATTCATTCAGTGGTTTTTAAAGACCCTATGACAGTGTGAGCAATGCCCACATGCCTTGCAACCCCTCAAAATATCACCTGTAAGCATTCTTTGAACATACAATTCCCTACTGTAACCTGTACCTTTATAATGAGAAAAGTGACCCTAAAGTGCGGCCCCTCTGAAATGAGAAAGAACATCCGTCTCCTAAACAAATAGCAAGTCTCTCATCCCCCATCAGGATATTCCAATGTCTACTGATCGTCCGCATAAAGGCATTGGTATTTCTACCAAAAGTTGTCACAAATCTGATAGGGGAATTGTTTTCTAAAAGTCTCTTCTGGTATGCCAACTGTTCCCTGTATCTGCAAAAAAACATTGGTCCAGGAAGTAAAAAACATTCTTAGTCAATACGTGTTCCGCTAGACCAACTAAGAAGGTGTTAATCCCAGGTCTATAAAGTTCCGATACATCCAGCCATTGCTGCAGGGCCATCAACTCCGCCCAATGTGGGATGTTAGTATAAAGGAACCTAACATCTAAGGTGCACAGAAGCCAATCGGCTTCCAACTGTGAATCAGATATGATCCTCAAAAATTGTGTTGTATCCTGAACGTGTGACCAATAACGGTTTCAAATAATAGGTCAAATATTCTGAGAGGGGTTTGTTACGGGAGCGATTACCTAACATTATAGGTCTACCTGGTGGACAGACAGGGTCCTTACGTATCTTAGGTAAAAGATAAAGAAGTTGTTTTTTTAGGTGCCTGAACTGTCAGTTGTGTCAAGTCCGAATGGGTGATGATACTCTCTTCCTTGGCTTCCCTTAAAAAAGCATCAATAGCCAATTTGAACCCCTTAGTAGGATCCAGGGGCATCCAAGTGTAGTGCCTACAATCCTTAAGTTGTGTGTTGGCCTCCGCCTGGTAAGAGGCCAAATCTTGAACCACTACCGCCCCTCCTTTATCAGCTTGTGAAATCACAATATTATTGTTGTTCTTGAGTTTATCAATACACTGCATCTCATTACGGGTAATGTTATTGGAAAAAGAAGAAGAATTATACTTACTGAAATGGAGGTCTTTGAGAACATTGTGTAAAACAAAAAATAGAAAAACAGTAGATGACATGGGAGGCATAAAAGTAGATCTTTGAAATTTAAAGCCCACAGATGTATTAGGCGCACTACCTTCAAAAAATAAACTGAGATTCAACAATCTACAAAAATCCATAGCATCTTTAGCAAAAGAATGTTCAGGGACGAAAAAGCCTGGCACAAAATTTACACCTTTATTCAAAACATTAACCTCGGTTTCAGATAGGACCACTGAAGATATATTATGTACATTCATCCAAGGAATTATTGTTGCTTCATCAACTTGAGAAGTCCCTCTAGACTGCTTACGGGATTTGTGCTTCCTCCCCCCTCTGTGAGTCCTAGACCTAAAGGGTGTCCCACATTGCTTCTTTTTGGATCAGGTAGCTCAACTGTGTGGTATGCATCCACTTCTGTGTTGGAGGAGGATTCTTCCCCCAAGGTGTAACTTGGGGTATCCCTATTTCTCTTCAAAATGGGTTTGGGTCTTTTTCTCTTGAACATCGGGGGTTTCCTATCTGGGAGATTAAACTTCACATTCTTGGGATACTCAAAGGGTTTACCTCTTTCATAATCCCCAAGGTCCCTACTAAACTTTATTTTTTTTGTCTTTAAGGGTCTGCGCCAGGCCCATAAGACCATTATTTAACTGATTCAAACAAGATTTATAGCAAGGTAGGGATTCAAAATCTGATGCTTCTGAACCTAGGGATTCCATTGTCTGTGTATCTTGTTGGACTATATATTCGTAATATGCTGCTAATGCATTAACAAAGCCCATAGAGGCCTGTTGCTGAACTTGTGCCCATTGTTCAGCTAATAAATCATCCACACTGTGAACTAATGGTTGTAGTTTGACCCTCAGTCCCCTGGGGGTAATCTGCTTATGTTGATAGGCCTTGAAAAGTTAACCAAGTACTGGAACAGATGAAAGAAGGCACAATGAGACCACAGATAAAGTTAAGCGCTTTTCGTTTATGTTGGATCATAAACTTCTTCAGACAATACAATAAAACACAGCCCACATTTAAATACACTTTAGAAAAAAGGGAATCAACCAATCAACGTCAAGAAAGGCATTAATTCAATTAATAACAATTAAAAACAGTCACCACCCCCTTATTAAAGATAATTATAGATTAACAAAGGTAGTTCATCCTAGATATACCTAACAATGTTAACCACTAAACTACACAATAAGTATGACTTAATGAAAAAAAGCCATAATACGAAAACATTTAATAAAAATAAAAAATACAAACTTCGTATTCACACTATAACATTTAAAATGCAAAAATACTTCAACGCTGCAAATTTCTGAGCCTCAAAATACTACTTAACGCACAACCATCATTGATACCAGGCAGATGGTAAGCGTTTAGCCTGATCTGCCAACATAGTTCCAACTCCTCCAGTTTTAAAGAGTCGGGCCCGCCTCTTGGATTAATATGAACCTGGTCAATAATAATGAACTTAAAAGTGTGTCCAGGAAAAGAGTTAACATGTTTCGCTAAGGCATTCTCACACTTAAGTTTCCTAATCGCATAAAGATGTTCGTATATGCGTTCACGGAGCTTTCTCTCAGTTTTGCCCACGTAAAACGCCGGGCATAACTGGCACCTAGCCAGGTAGACAACCATTTTAGAGTTACAGTTGTTCCTTAATTTCAAATGGTAAGCCAAGTCATTTACAAAGAATCTGTTAGATTCCAGAATGTAACCACAATAATTACAGGCTTGGCATTTGTACATACCTGGTGTTCTAACAAGATTAGGTCTACACCCTTCACAAAAGTTTTTTAAGTTTCTGCCCTTTCTATAAATCACCACAGGATGGTCACCCACACTAGTATAAATGTTCATGTCACTTTTAAATAGATCCCAATTTTTCCTGAGGATTTTGAAACAAAGGTCACTGTTTACATTAAAAGTAGTAATGAATGAATTGTTAAATCTGTCATGTCCTGAATAAATTCCTAACTGTTGTTCAGACTGGATATTCAAAGACATATTGACAGACGGGGACCCATTAGATCCTTTATTCAACAGAGGGACATAGACCAATGTGAACCTTTTATGTGAAACTTCTTGAATTAGATCATTAATAAGATCTAACGGGTAACCCCTAGACACAAACATTTCCTTAATGAATAAACATTCGTGATTAAAGGCAGAATCAAGTGTAGTGATACGTGCTGCTCGAACTAACTGACCCTTAATAATAGCACGTTTTTGATGGTACGGATGGCAACTCGTGAAATGGAGCATAGAATTACAGTATGTTTTTTTCCGATGAACTGATGAAACAAAACTCTGATGTATAACATCCTTAGTTAAAGTGATATCTAAATAATCAATGTTAGAAACATTGAAATTAGATGTAAATTCAAGGAACTCTGTGGTTGAGTTAAAGTATTCAACCAATGAGTTACTAACTGATTCATTACCATCTAACAGTATAAAGATGTCATCCAAGAAGCGGGTATAAAAAATGATGTGGTCCCTAAAGACAATGTTATTTAGTACAAACTGATGTTCCCAATAGGCCATTACCATGTTGGCCACACTGGCCCCACAAGGTGAGCCCATTGCGATACCCACTTTTTGCAGGTAAAAGTCACCTTCAAAGACAAAAAAGTTGTTATTAAGAATTAGGTCCAGTAGTTCCTCTACCATTAGAATGTCATCAGTGGGACAGTTGAGCAGTCTCAACATTTCTCCTACCCAATCTATTGCTATCGCATGGGGAATACAAGTATACAGATCCTTTACATCTATAGTTAAAAAATTGTAATTGGATCTGTATTCTAATGCATTGATGTTACTGAGAAATGACCAAGAGTCCCTACAAATTTGTTTTAAATTAACCAGGTGTTTTTGCAGAATGGTATCAACTACCTTAGCACAGGAATATGTAGGAGACCCCCTACTGTCCACCAAAGGCCTCATTGGCGGATTGTCAATACATTTGTGGATTTTGGGGATCCCAAATAGAGCAGGAAACCTGGGGAAACTGGTAACCATGAAGTTATAAAGGTCCCGGGTAATTCTGTCCTCAATGTACCAATCCTCAATCACCTTCTTAATATTGTTGTACGCCTTATTAATTTCAGACCGGGAACTGACTTCGTAAGACACCGTATTTAATAATACTTCCATTCTATTCACATAATCCAAATGATCGAAAACCACAATCCCCCCTCCCTTATCAGGTTTACAAATTCTTAAATTATTAAGTTTAATAAACTCAAGACTGTCTCTCTCCCTCTGAACATCACTAACTTTATAAATGTTAGAACAGAGAGGGGAAACAGACTTGGCCAAATTCCTAATATCCAATTCACAAACCTGTTCAAAGACTTTAATCAACGGGTTAAGGGGTGGGTTGAATGTGCTAGAAATATGGAACTGACCAGTCTCACCATGGGGAGTATCACCAAACATAACCCTAAAATTAAGCTTCCTGGTGTACATCTTGAGATCAATAATAGTTCTAACAACATCCAAATTCCTGTGTGGAACATAAGTATTGCCTTTGGATAATAAATCAATCACCTCAGAAGGAATACAAACGTTAGAAAAGTTGTATACTGTAAAGTCACCCTTGTCATTGTATAATAATAATGGTCCCTTTCTAACAATAACCTCCTCCTCTACACAAAAAGAATCCATTGCGGCAACTGGACAGTCAGGGAAAACTTGTAACAAATCATCATCAATTAACACTAAGTCTCTAGAGTCTGTAATGTCAAGCACATGAGAAGTCATAGCCCCTAAGCCGCCAATAGGCGTTAATAAAGGGGGCTCAAAGTCACAGTTCAATTGTTTTTCTGTTTCCTCTTCACATTTTGATAGACAGGCTGATGTTGCTTTTGTCTTCCCCCTAAAAAATTAGGGTTATTTGAATTGTTTGATCTCAAATTATAGTGACCAGAAACATTACCCGATTGATTCGCAACCACAGAACTGTAACTCTGTTCACTAACAATGTTCTGATGGTCAACTTTGTCAGGAAACTGGTCACCTACATTACTGACGTTTTCCGAACCTTGACCATTGTTAAATTCAGGTCGAGCACGACCGGCATTGTTAACTTTGAACCCAGTCTGAGACACTGAAGGTGTCGGGTAAGCTGTACCGGCTTGATAAGCCTTTAAGTCCCTGTCGAGCTTCTTCACCTTATTTTGTTTAAGTTTACTTAAATACATGTCAATGCTAGTAAACATGCGGTCATACTCGAACTTGTATCTGGCAAACTCAATATTGAGCCTGATTTTTTTATCCAAGTCACAAGCTACCTCAGTCAAGGCCTCAACCGCCTTTACGTAGTGCTTACACATGAGTTCAAGCATTTCAAACCCATGACGATCAAACATGGCCACAATTTCCAAATGGAAGAGTGAATTGGGTTCAAGCCCTGTTGGATACTGCCATCGCCGCAACCCCTTAGGAATAACCTTATTCTTTAGGCACTCTTTAAAATAGGAAACCTCTAACTGGGTTTTCCTCAATTTAACAAGCACCTTGTCAAGATCTTTCATGTCGGTTGTAATATTAGCGACTTCTACTACGACTCCACCATCAACACTAGTGGGTTTGGAAGTCGCACCAAAAAATGATGAATCCGATAACCACACATTTAAGTTAAAATCAGTGCCGTTACCTGCAAGAAGAGAACTCTGTTGTCGTACTTCGCCACAGTGACTTCCTCCATTCGAACCAACCCCCGTCGGCTTATCATCAAAGACGGGAAGACGTCCGTTGTCACTACTAACAGAAGGAACATTAGTGTTGTCGAAACCACGTAGTACAGGTCCCGATAATGTAACCGCAACAGCAGGGCTATCATGATGCCCTGAAACACATCTCTGACCACACGGCAAGCTTTTTACATTTTCCTGTATGGAACTGCCACTGCTCACTATCGCATGAACGGTAGAGTTGGCTTCAACACCCCTCACGACTTCTGTGGCAACCAGAACAGGAAACGGAAACTTGCTTGAATCAAACCTACGTTCAAGCTCGTCGATGCGAGAAAGTAAATTGTCCAAACGCCCCAAAACGGATTCCAAATTCAACATATTACCATTTTGAAGAGTAGGAGGTGGTGGTAATGGGCTATCAACAAAGTCATTTAAGATACCTGGTGTTAGGTCAAAATGTGTACCGATATCCCCACACGCTGCTCCAGTAGACATCACAAACTGTTAAAACACGAAGAAGGTATCAAACTGCAAAAATTAACCAAGTACTGGAACAGATGAAAGAAGGCACACTGAGACCACAGATAAAGTTAAGCGCTTTTCGTTTATGTTGGATCATAAACTTCTTCAGACAATACAATAAAACACAGCCCACATTTAAATACACTTTAGAAAAAAGGGAATCAACCAATCAACGTCAAGAAAGGCATTAATTCAATTAATAACAATTAAAAACAGTCACCACCCCCTTATTAAAGATAATTATAGATTAACAAAGGTAGTTCATCCTAGATATACCTAACAATGTTAACCACTAAACTACACAATAAGTATGACTTAATGAAAAAAAGCCATAATACGAAAACATTTAATAAAAATAAAAAATACAAACTTCGTATTCACACTATAACATTTAAAATGCAAAAATACTTCAACGCTGCAAATTTCTGAGCCTCAAAATACTACTTAACGCACAACCATCATTGATACCAGGCTGATGGTAAGCGTTTAGCCTGATCTGCCAACATAGTTCCAACTCCTCCAGTTTTAAAGAGTCGGGCCCGCCTCTTGGATTAATATGAACCTGGTCAATAATAATGAACTTAAAAGTGTGTCCAGGAAAAGAGTTAACATGTTTCGCTAAGGCATTCTCACACTTAAGTTTCCTAATCGCATAAAGATGTTCGTATATGCGTTCACGGAGCTTTTTCTCAGTTTTGCCCACGTAAAACGCCGGGCATAACTGGCACCTAGCCAGGTAGACAACCATTTTAGAGTTACAGTTGTTCCTTAATTTCAAATGGTAAGCCAAGTCATTTACAAAGAATCTGTTAGATTCCAGAATGTAACCACAATAATTACAGGCTTGGCATTTGTACATACCTGGTGTTCTAACAAGATTAGGTCTACACCCTTCACAAAAGTTTTTTAAGTTTCTGCCCTTTCTATAAATCACCACAGGATGGTCACCCACACTAGTATAAATGTTCATGTCACTTTTAAATAGATCCCAATTTTTCCTGAGGATTTTGAAACAAAGGTCACTGTTTACATTAAAAGTAGTAATGAATTGTTAAATCTGTCATGTCCTGAATAAATTCCTAACTGTTGTTCAGACTGGATATTCAAAGACATATTGACAGACGGGGACCCATTAGATCCTTTATTCAACAGAGGGACATAGACCAATGTGAACCTTTTATGTGAAACTTCTTGAATTAGATCATTAATAAGATCTAATGGGTAACCCCTAGACACAAACATTTCCTTAATGAATAAACATTCGTGATTAAAGGCAGAATCAATTATACTTACTGAAATGGAGGTCTTTGAGAACATTGTGTAAAACAAAAAATAGAAAAACAGTAGATGACATGGGAGGCATAAAAGTAGATCTTTGAAATTTAAAGCCCACAGATGTATTAGGCGCACTACCTTCAAAAAATAAACTGAGATTCAACAATCTACAAAAATCCATAGCATCTTTAGCAAAAGAATGTTCAGGGACGAAAAAGCCTGGCACAAAATTTACACCTTTATTCAAAACATTAACCTCAGTTTCAGATAGGACCACTGAAGATATATTATGTACATTCATCCAAGGAATTATTGTTGCTTCATCAACTTGAGAAGTCCCTCTAGACTGCTTACGGGATTTGTGCTTCCTCCCCCCTCTGTGAGTCCTAGACCTAAAGGGTGTCCCAGATTGCTTCTTTTTGGATCAGGTAGCTCAACTGTGTGGTATGCATCCACTTCTGTGTTGGAGGAGGATTCTTCCCCCAAGGTGTAACTTGGGGTATCCCTATTTCTCTTCAAAATGGGTTTGGGTCTTTTTCTCTTGAACATCGGGGGTTTCCTATCTGGGAGATTAAACTTCACATTCTTGGGATACTCAAAGGGTTTACCTCTTTCATAATCCCCAAGGTCCCTACTAAACTTTATTTTTTTTGTCTTTAAGGGTCTGCGCCAGGCCCATAAGACCATTATTTAACTGATTCAAACAAGATTTATAGCAAGGTAGGGATTCAAAATCTGATGCTTCTGAACCTAGGGATTCCATTGTCTGTGTATCTTGTTGGACTATATATTCGTAATATGCTGCTAATGCATTAACAAAGCCCATAGAGGCCTGTTGCTGAACTTGTGCCCATTGTTCAGCTAATAAATCATCCACACTGTGAACTAATGGTTGTAGTTTGACCCTCAGTCCCCTGGGGGTAATCTGCTTATGTTGATAGGCCTTGAAAAGTGCCAAATGTTGGTTCTAAGGTGTTGCATACATTTAGTAAGTTTAAGAAATACGCCATTGCAAAGACTGACCGGATCATCATCTATAAGACCCGAGCCCATCTGGACATTGCCTGATCCTAATCCAAATACCTCCAAGTTACCTCTATCCGATGATAGACCCTGAATAACAGAAGCCAAATCCATGACAGGTGTAAAATAAAAATAAATTGTCTGCAACAAGGTTTTATGGAGAAAAGATCAATATATACTCTAATGTAGGACCCCTTCCGTCAGCCAACAAAATTTGGATACATTAGGCAGTACACCACCTAAATCATATCAGTAAATAAATCCACCAATAAGCAATTATGGTAACTGAATTCCACAACCCAGAGTCACCAACACTGGAGCCAATAGTCTTCAAAAGACAAAAAAAGGATAATATTCTAAGAATGTTTAACCAAAAAAGCTAATATTATGGAACCCGGGCCACAACTACAATTCAAAGCATGATATCCAGTAGGTATCATGCCCATATAGTGGTGCCCAAATATCACTTGATCACTACAGTATAGACTGATACCATAAATAGCCCTTGTGTACAGTGCACCCAACCTGTAATACAACCACAATGCTACGTATCAGCAAACTTAATATCAATCATACATTATCAGTCACCTCAATATAATTGGTCAATATAAACAACCGACTCAACCATTTCAGGTTCTGATACAATAATAACCCTTGTGGTGCAAAACAAGCTAACATGTAGATCTATTACTCCAGTACGCAATGCTATGTATCAAAGCATCCCAAAAAAAAAAGTCCGTCAAGCGAATGAACACCAAACAATATAAAAATTATAAACGCAGTATGGTCCAGTCCCACATATATTAAAGCTATATTATAATAAATCCACCAGAAGCAAATTAGCCCAAAGTACCGTGACCCCAGGTGTGGAACACAATCCCAAGTTGTCTACCTCCCAAGATAAATCCAAACTGAAATGGCTAAGTGACACCCAAAACTCTAGTATGGTCGCTAAAATGAAATGGCGCCAATCAAACCGAAGCCCCACAAGTAGAGGTCCTATCAACCAAATTATACATCCTCCAAATAAATCCAATTAGTACCCACAATCAATCAGCTAAGACCCTGGTCCACGCTGATTATAAAAAACGGGAACAGACCAAACCCTAATCATATGTAGTACAAGTACATTATGGAAACTATGTATGGTAGAACTAGTATCATACTACCTGAATAGGACCAACCAATGGTAGCTCATGATTTACACAAGGACATTTGCACATTAACACAGGTATCCAGTCCCCAGAATCCCAAAACCAACATTAATGTAAATTAGTATGGTACAGCAAACATAATGGATCTAGGAATTATAACATCCGAGACCTAATTTACATTCTGTATTACACATGTTGAATAAAGGTTCAAAACTATAGTATCAGTCACCCTAGCAAAAAAAAAATATTGATAACCTATATATTGGAAATAAGCTACACCAAACAGATAATATAGTTACATCACTAGTCCCATATGTCCTTTTGTCAGTAGTTTTGGCAAACTGGATTCAGATGAATCTCAGAAATGGCCAAAAAAAATTCCCGGATGTCAACACCCGAATGGAAACCAAAATGTCCGAAAGTTCAGATGCACACAATTGTCCCCCAAACATGAATGTTCAATACTCAGTCCAAAAATACAGCATCATTCACCTAGCAAAAAATATAAATAGCCTATACATTAGAAATAAGATAGACAAAAAAATGGATAACAGAGTTACATTACTAGTCCCATATGTCCTTTTGTCGGTAGTATGGCAAACTGTATTCAGTTGAATCTCAGAAATTGCAAAAAAGTTCCCGGATGTCAACACCTGTTTCCCAATACACTGGAAACCAAAAATGTACAAAAGTTCTAATGCACACAAATTATCCCCAACCATGAATGTTTGATAGTCAGTCCAACGCTCACAGGCCCTTCGATATAAGAATTACGATGATGAATATTAGTAATGCCCAATAAATGCAAGTCCAATGAATGATACCCCACCAAATAACCAAAATGGTTGAAGATTGTTCTTGCGACAAAAAAGAAAAAAAATGTAGTCCAAATACTGCCCACAAACATGCCCCCTGCAGCACTTTCTGGTAAACCCCAGAACTCTTTTTAGTACATTCCATAAGCTGCACGGTCACAGTGAAATATAAGAGTGAGTCCGCAAACTCAAAGCATGGGCCGCAACCTAGTTTCATTGTCAACTGAAGTAATTGTGGTGGAAGCCATGAATCTAAAAGGGAAAAAAGTGTTAAGCTTTTGGTCAACAATCCCACAAATGTAATAAATGGAATCATTTCAAAATATCTTGTAAATCAAAAGGCCCACATTCTTTTATTAAAAGGGAACATTTTAAGAAACAAGTTGATAAGTTAGACAATAGAAACCAAAACTCTCTACGTTGATGGTGCGTCACTAATTCACAAAACAGTCAATGCAGTTAATTTAACGGCAAATAATGAAGTATTTTGTACTGTTCAGGTAAATGGCAAACCCACAGACATTAAAGCTGATACATGCTCCAAGTGCAATGTTATGTCTGCAGAAACATTTGTTATTGTGTGTAAAGGAGAAAGGCTTGATTTGGCAAGGTGCGCAAAACTTGTTGCTTATGAAGGGGAGAAATTCACACCAAAAGCTCAGTTGTGCTTTCATGTTACTCTGCTGAAAGAAGCTAGGACTTGTTATTTTACATGGTCAAGAGGCACATCCAGTCTTTAAAAGGGCTCACAGACTCTTTGAAAATGGGACTGTGTTCATTTAATAAGGAAGTTCACCATGTTAGTTTGAAAGACCACTACTCTAATTTTGCCCAGCACATTTTTTCTACCCATGCTGATCTTTTCCAAGACAAAACTAGGCAAACTTCCAGTTGTGTACTCTATGAAGTTAGACCCAGTTGTCAGGCCAGCACATAAAGTCCCAATAGCTATGCAGGACAGACAAAGCAGAGTTCGATAAAATGGTAAGACAAAATGTGATTTGTCCAGCTGAAACTCCAACTGAATGGAGTATCTTCCATGGTGGTGGCTCATAAGAAAAGCTCAGATGACATCAGAATACGTACTAATCCATGAGATTTGAACAAAGCACTAAAAAGATCTCATCATCCAATGCGCACAGTCAAGCAAGTCGCAGCCTTGATCCCAAATGCCACTATTTTTTATGTCTTAGATACAAAGAGCTCATTCTGGCAAATTCAGCTTGACAAAAAAAAAAATCCTTACTGATCACTACTTTCAGTACTCCGTTTGATAGGTACAGATTTTTCAGACTGCCAGTTGGGATAAATTCTACAAGTGAAGTCTTTCAGTGTGCAATGGAGCAAATATTTTCTGGGTATCCTTGAGCTATCATAGTAGACAACATACTGGTAGGAGGCCATGATGAAGCAGAACATGACAGAAAACTGAGAAAAGTTCTAGAAAGGGCAGGTCAGGTGAATCTTATGCTCCATCCAAACAGATGCAAATTCAGGCTACATAAAGTTGCTTATGCTGGTCACTTACAAACACAGGCCTACGACCAGACCCTTCAAAGCAAACAGCCATTCTCGAGACGCCAGTTCCAGACAATGTACAAGCCCTGCAACATTTTCTTGGCATGGTCAACTACCTGGGTAAGTTCATTCCAGACTTAACAACTTTCTGCACCACTCAGAGAGCTGACATGTAAAGATGTATCCTGGTCTTAGAGCTACACCAAAAAGCATTTGATGTTTTGAAACAGAGAATTGCTAGCCCCCCAATGTTCAGATACTATGATGTTCACAAACCAGTTACACATTCCTGTGATGCTTTGAAATTTGGTCTTGGTGCAGTCATTCTACAAGATAATCAACCTGTTGCCTATGCATCAAGAACTCTTCTCCAAACCGAGTTGCAGTATGCACAGATCGAGAAAGAGCTTTTGGCAATTGTGTTTGCATGTTCAAAGCTCCATGATTATGTTTATGGTAGACCTATCCAGACCGAAACAGATCACCAACCATTAGCCGCAATCCTGAGAAAGCCAATGCATTCAGCTCCAGCCAGAATGCAACATATGATACTAAGATTACAGAAGTACAATTTCAATCTTGTCTACAAGAAAAGCAAACTTCTTTATCTTGCTGATACATTGTCCAAGTCGTCCAAAAATACCATTGAACAAAATGAAAATCAAGACTCTTATCCAACTGATGATTCTGATATCATGGAGGTGTGCACTTTTTCTTCCAAACGTCTTAATGAGCTGAGAGATCACACAGCTATGGATCCAGTTTTACAAAGGCTTAACCACTTTATCAATCAAGGACGTCTGTCAAAGTAATCTAGTTTACCTCAAGAAGTGCAACCTTATTTTCCGTATAGAAACGAGATTTTGTCTGACAAAGGTATCAGTATGAAAGATCCGAAAGTAACCGTTCCAAAGTCCTTGCAACCAGAGTACATTGCTATCTTGCAACGTGGTCACCCAGGAATTCAATCTACCAAAAGAAGGGCAAGAGGACTGGTATTTTGGCCTTCTATGTCACAAGACATTAAAATTGCACTTTTACCTTGCTGTGTGTGTAACAGTACAAAGCCACATCAACAGAAAGAATCACTAATCAGCTAAACCAGATTCTGAACTACCTTGGTCAAAAGTAGCCACAGACGTCTTCGAGTGGAATGGTCAACATTATTTGGTGTTAATACACTCTTACTCCAATTTTAATCAGAGACTGACTTACTTCCTAACCTAGCATCTGGTAAAAGTCATTACTAAGACGAAGCATCATTTTGCTGTACATGGGAGTCTGTACAAAGTTATTTCTGACAATGGCACACAGTTTACTGGCCAATAATTCAAAAGATTTGCTGAAGAATGGGAGTTACCCATGTCAAAAGTAGTCCGAAGTACCCACAGTCAAATCCGTTGGCAGAACGCGCAGTTCAGAGTGCAAAGCAGTTACTTGAGAAGTCAAAATGAGACAAGTGATGTTTTCCTGAATCTCTTAAATCTCAGAAATGTTCCTCGTGATAAATATTTTGGTTCACATGCTCAGAGACTTCTGTCGAGACAAACCAGAATCACATTACCAATCAATAGTCAATTGTTGGTTCCATGTGTCAAGAACAGATCATCAGTGAAAGCCAATCTGTTGAAGAAGCACCTATCCCAAAAGTCCTACTATGGTAAGACCAGCAAACTGCTCAATCCATTATGAGAGGGAGAAGTGGTAAGGATGCAAACTCCCAAAGGTTATGATCCGATTGGTGTCGTGAAGAATAATGGTCCAGGGCAGAGACTGTATGTTGTAGAATCAAAAAGAGCAATCTTCAGGCGGAATCAGAAACATTTGAGATGGTGTCTGAGCCTATACCACTGCAAACAGCCTGTGAGAAAAGAGTTATCCACTATTCCAATTCCAGAGGACGTTCCTGTTTCTATGACAAAACCAGATATTCCTGATAAGAGTTGTGCACCGCAGACTGTCCCTGTTGCTAAATTTAGTCCCAACCATTACGTTACAGGATATGGTCATATCTCTAAACCTCGTAGCAGATATGAAGCAAGTTGGACGTGAACATGTTTTGTTTCCAATGTATATAGTAATGCAAGTCTATCTTCAACATTGTTTTGCATAAAAGGCAATTTTTAAGAGAGAGGAGGTAGATCAATGTGTGTGTATATACCTTTAAGGAGCTAGCCAAGGGCTTGCACAAATGTATAAATACTGTGCACGTGCAAGTCAGACTGCCATTTTGTAGTTAGCTGTCGGGAAGTGAATATATATGTATGTAAGGTCTGTCTGTTACCTAACTTGTATTTAGAGATGCTGCTACCCATCTTGCTGTGTTTCTATGTATTAAAGCATCTAAATGAAACCCCAAGCCTTGTCACTGTTTATACTTGAGACGCACGAGCAACACAATGTACGGTATTATTGTTTCGCTGTCATGTACTGGATGAAACAGTACATTTTTACTGCTTTAATGTATGCTTAAGATTATATTATCTACCTAATGGAGCTTTTTCCTCGGGTCTCCAATGAAAAAAAAGAGCAACTGCCCAATCTGACTAAACCAGTCAAACAAACTGCATGCCACAACATACCAACGTATACAAGCATACATATCACAATATTCCAACTCGCTTAAAAAAAATGATTTAAGCTACATAATTTGAGTGTAAATACCAAATTGCGATCCGCAACCAAGATATAACAGTGCAATGTGCCTAAAGTCAGTATATACTCAAAAATACAGGGGTGGATCAAAAATTACACATTGCCATAACATAGTCCTGCAAAATTCCCTGCAACTCAGAAATAGGCAAAAGGAAAATAGAAAGGTTAATGAAAAACAAAAAGTTAAGGAGTAGCAGCAGTACCACTTGCTGCTGCAATAATCATAAAACACTTGGAACTCACAAAATCCAAACATTTAACAATAACTTTAATAATCCTGCGCAACAGAGAAAAGTATAAAAACAGCTCCGATAAATCGCTTTAAAAATGGAAGGCTGAAAGCTATGAACATCGCAACTGCTTACAGACAATCAAACATACGAATACAGTTAAAAAATCAAGTATTTCAAAAATAGGAATCCAACATATTAAATCACTGTTACAGAGCAACACACTCAAAGCAAAACAAACAATGTTAAACAACATAGACAACAATTACACACAAGCATATTTATCTTAAAATACCGACAAGTCCGTCACTAAAAGTGCCCTCTTAATACACTACATCACAAGAACTAAATCAACAATAATTATCCATAACTTTCAAGAAGCAGCAATTAAGGAGAAAAAATGTTAAGCAACATCTTGTTTATTTCGCCTATGCAGCTGGTCAGCTTTCTTTTACAAATCTACACAGGCTACTCCCACCCTCGAAGAATCAAGCCCGACCTAACGCAAAGGATGTTACACTTCCAAGACTCTGAAAACTGCTACAGCAAGGAATCTCTGAATGCCACATGGAAGCGCCCACTGCAACAGTTCAGTGCAGCCATGGAGTTAAAAAAATAAATAAATGTTGGGAGGATCACATTTTCTGAAAACTCTGCACACCACTCAGCAGCTTACTCCAGACACTCAAATTATCAACACAGTCCAGACACTCAAGAAAGTATCAACACAATCGTCAATGTCACCGTGATCCAAACAGAGCAACTAAATATATTTTATATACTTTTAAGGGGAAAATGCATCTTCCGTTACCCTATGTCGCCAACGAAACAGGCTTGCTGTATCAATGTTTGGATGTGTCTCGTCCTCATCATCCGATACTTCGATATGATCCCAGATACTGTAATCCACCATTTTTAGATTAAACAGTGCAAACTAGCACTTCCCCCGAAAAAACCTACAGCACACAGTAATAAACCTGGTACTAACTATAAGTCAAATTTTACTCAACTACCACAGGACAAGATAACACAGAACAGTCGGGAAGGTTCTTCCCAGGTTGTCAATACCCTTTACTTCCGGTTCTCACGAGGACGTGACGTCATTGCTGTAAAACCAGAGTTCACTGGAAGAAAAAAATGTGCGTCACCGCGGAAAATTTGAACAGTTCTAGTACTAGATATAATGCGTACTGACATTAATTTTCTTACAGTACGCCATGGTATGCGCATTAGCACTGCAGACTCTGCCGAAGGCCTCTCTGTAGTCACCCAGAAGTGGCGCTGTGTACATTTAATCAATGTTCATTAGCTTGCAAGTTGATTTCTTTGAAAAGGTAAAATATTCATCTTTATATCATGTTTATCATACGGGGGATGAAAACCTGAAATGTAAGAAAATCATAACTTGTTTAGAGTTAAATTACACAGTGTAATATTAAAAACCGTAAAATAACGTGCTAGTGTTACCAAGCACAGCAAGGGTCTGCTACCTGTCGGGAATTATTTTTATTGACAGTCTGGATATCAGGGTCTCTGTCAGGAAATCCAATATTATTTAGTAGCTAGGTTCGTAGAAGGTTACTAGGCTAATGGTCCTACAGCCCTAGCCTTATTCATCCCGAGTTACCTCAATTGTCAGTGAAGAACACAGAGGCAAGGGTCTATGGTAGTCACAGACGGCCTCAACTTATGCCCTAGGCAAAAGGGCTCCACAGCGCCCCCCACCACCACTACCCAGTGCCCTCATCCTGCTCTACTTATACTTCCAGATTACTTTTTTCTCCTTTTTCCTCACAATTTGTGGTATTTTTCAGTTTTTTCCTGTATTTATTCAACACATTTTAAAGAAACCATTTCTTTACTACAAAAGTTACTAGTAAACAAATAATTCTTGGAAAAGCACCCCTGCAAAAGCGGCACCTTAGGCAGTAGCCTAGTTCCCCTATGCCTAAGGCCGGCTATGATGGTAGTCAATTCCAACTTCCTCTGTTCAGGAGGGACATGTGCACCATCCCAGAAGTTAATTTGTGGTCACCCATCCATTGATCTAGGTTCGTCTGAAGAGGGTTGGGGGGCCTGTGTTTCATATGAAGTGGAATCTTTTTCCAGAGAACTGGCGGTCACTGGGAGATGTATCTATTTCTCCAGCATGATCTGTTCACGTCAGAGGCTAGGTTAAGATCCCTGGAGTGACTGACCCTCGTGCAGTTTGATTTACGAATGTGTAATATTTCCATCAGGGCTGGAACAGAGACTGCCCCGTAACCCAGTCACAGGTCACCCATTAGCAACCTGTAGGAGACAGAATACAGTGGCAGGGCTTTCAGTCTTTCCGCATAAAAGTTGTTTTGTGTACCATGTCATTTCTTGGTGAGAATGCTATGTGGTTTCTCCAATTGTTCAGGGCCGGTGCTAGCATTTTGGGGGCCCTACCCAGAAGAATATAAAGTGTGACTGCATTACTGTCACACCCCTTCCCTGTCAAGCTCATCCAGCACCATTTAACAATTATTACAGGGATACTACATTCAGATCATTAAGTGAAGTGCAAAGGTACACACACTGACTGGCATTTAGTACCAATGTTACATTACAACAAGCCCTTATACCACTGCAAGGTAGTCACTCAGACGTCCACACATACACTGATTGGTATTTAGTACCAAAGTTACATTATGGCAAGCCCCTGTACCACAGCGCCACTCACAGGTGCATGCACACTGACTGCATACTCCTCACCTGTCCAAATTTTCAAAGAATGCCCGGATTTGACTCATTTTTGATCTAGTCCTCAAAATTTATAGTTTTCTGGATTTTTGTGGCAAATCAGTGAGGGCTGATTTCACTAAACGAAAGGCATTTGAGTTTCAGACTTCACATCCTTCTGGAAATGCATGGTAACACAAGACCATTCTAGCATCTTCTTAAGTTTATAAGAGCAGTATTTAAAAACTGTCCCAATTTTTGATGCTTTGTCCAGATTTTTTTTTTGTGCCAAGATGTTGAAAGCTATGATTGACTGGCATTTAGTAGCAATATTGTTACACTACGACAAGCCTCTGTACCACATCAAGGTAGCCAGTCCCACAAAGGTACACAAACGCACCCACACAGACTCCCTCACATAGGACAGAGGCACACAAGACAGCTACACAGACTTTCTCACAGAATAGCTACCTACACATGATAAAGACAGCGCGACAGCAAGATTGAACATTAACACCCACACAGACTCCCAAATAAAGAACAGACATGCACACAAGATAAAGACAGCATTATAGCAAGACTGAACAGAGACACACAAGACAGCTACACAACCTCTTGCACACAGGACAGACACACACACATGATAAAGATAGCACTACAGCAAGACTGTACACCTACTCAGACTCCCATACACAGAACAGAGGCACCCACCCTCACAGGACAGAGACGCAAGACCAGGACAAAACTACTGCAAGACTGAACACAGACCAGCACAAGATGAAGGCAGCACTACCACACTGATACATATCCCAATATCTTCTTTGATACCATCAACATTGTCCTGTAGAGGTCCTTCTTCTTGTAGTATGCAGAACATTCACATCCTGGACTTGGAGATCACCATGCTTGAATGCTACCATAAGGTGAAGCACGGCAGCAGCAGTGATTATGCATAATGTTTTCTCTGAAATATACCGGATAGCACCCCCTGAGATGTACCAAAATACCTGAATTGGAACCACATACATAGTCAGCTACCAATGTTCACAGCTTATGTGGTTCATTATAAGCATCTTTAGTTGCTTTTTGTGGATTTTTGAATGGTGTCCTAAGCCGCAGCTCCTGAGGAAAGTTACATTTTACTAGAAGAGCATATACACATGCACGCACACACACATATATATATGTATGTACATATATATGTATGTATGTGTGTGTGTATATATATATATATATATATATATATATATATATATATACATATATGTGCTTTGGGGTAATTGGAAATGGCAGTTTATGATTTGCCAATATGTACATACATATATATATATATATATATATATATATATATATATATATATATATGGATAGACAGATGTATGTTCATAGGTGTGTACTAGGCCAATGGCCCTGGGAGCCTTTGCAAGCCTAGCCCTTAGCAGTGCCCTGGCATCATGATGCCATTAGTTCCTGGTGCCTCTATCAAGTAGAGCCACTGGAGTGATCCTCGGGGTGAACTTTCTATTTCTCATCCACTCATCAAGATTTCTCTTGAAAAGGGCCAGTGAGGTGCTCTGCTTGACATGTATGGGAAGTCTATTCCAGAGCATGGGCAGTCTCTGGGTTATGAACCGGTCCCTCCAGCATGTTCTGTTGATTGTGGTAATGAGATTGAGGTCCCTGGAGCGTGTGGTGTGGAGGGATTGGGATTTCTTTAGGTGTAACATTTCTAACAGGACTGGGTCAGACATGGCTATGCAAGTCAAGCAGAGATCGTCTCTTAATAGATGATATGAGACAAAGAAAAGCTGCAGTTTTCTGAGTATCTCCATGTAAGGCATGTGTTTAAGGCCTAGGATCCTCTTCGCGAGGTATTTTTGTGGCCTTTCCTGCTATTGCAGGCCTTTAGAGAGGTACATGCCAAATGGGGCATTATACTCGATGATTAGTCTAATGAGGGAAGAGTAGAGAGAGATGATGACCTCCTTCTTCCTGGATGCAAAACCCTTTGTAATGAGATATGCCACATAGAAGGACTTTGTGGTAATTAGTGGGAACTGAGTTTTTCCCCGAAGGAATGATGACGCATTTTTTGGTATTAAGCTTAAGGCCATGGTTTTGACGCCAGTCATTGGTCTCAGTGAAGCCTTTCTGTAGGATGTCTACATCACTTGGGGAGTTAACAATGGCTCCCAGCTTGCCATCGTTGGCAAACTTGGTCAGCCAGAGTCCCTCCGTGTTGGCCTGGACTTCTGAGACGTAGATGCCAAACAGGAGAGGACCCAGGACCGATCCCCGTGGGACTCCACTCGTGACTGGTCGGCATTCTTACTTGGAGTCTGCTACTTTCACACTGTGGGTTCTATCTGTGAGCCAGTTTGCAACCCACCTAGTGATATAGGGGTTAATGCCTAGTTTGGTGAGTCTATCAATAATTTCTCAGTGGGGAATGGTATCACAGGCCTTGGCCAGATCGAGGTAGGCTGTATGAACTGCCTTGCCCTCCTCCACAGCTCTAGTGACTGACAAGAGAAGTCAACTAGGTTGAGCAGGCATGATCTACCCTTCACAAAACTAAATTGCATGGGAGCTAGAGTTTGGAGATTCCCTATATCCTTATTAATTAGGTCCATCATGATGCGCTCCACAGCCTTACATATCAGTCTCGTCAGGCTAATGGGGCAATAAATCCCAGGGTCTGTAGTTGCTCCCTCTTTATGGAGAGGGATGACTGTAGCAGTGCGCCATTCTGTAGGGACAAACCCTGAAGTGAGGCTGTGATTTAACAGGGCACACAGGTGTGGTACCAGTTCACTTTGTAGTTCATGTAGAACACAACCAGGGATATTGTTGGGTCCCATGGAAGCTGCATTCTTGGCCTTGGACAATGCAGCTTTAACCTGTGCTGCAGTAATGCTGGGTGCCTGGCATTCTTCCGGTATTGTGATTGGTCCTTTGGGGGGGGGGGTAAATTTGGCACTGAATCTGTCGGCCAGTATGTTGGCAATATCTCATGGCTCAGTATAGGAGGTACCATTGTGCAGTAACTCAGAGCAAATCTGGGTATTGCCGTGCAGATTCTTGATATAACTGTAGAAGGCTTTGTGGTTGTTTTTAGTGTCTGACACAATTCTGCCTTCATAGCTAGCTTTAGAGGTTTTGATGAGGGATCTCACCTTTTCATTGAGGCTAATAAGGGAGTTTTTCCAGTCTTGGGACTTCACCTTTTAATGCAACAGTTTCTTCCTTCTGAAGTAGAGTTTGTTAATGGTAGGGGACCACCAGATTGGCTTCCTTTTTTTGGAGGAGAGTGTCTTGGTTCTGTTTGGTATGGCTAGTTCCATGTATTTATGTATGTGTTCGTATGGTGCATTGGTGCATGATTC
This sequence comes from Protopterus annectens, assembly GCF_019279795.1. Classification (NCBI taxonomy): domain Eukaryota; kingdom Metazoa; phylum Chordata; order Ceratodontiformes; family Protopteridae; genus Protopterus; species Protopterus annectens. Next base: position 1,703,017,517 of record NC_056743.1, on the reverse strand, counting down.
GGCGGTTATGCACCTATTTTCCATTTTCATGGGTGCTGTGAAGTTAGCCACCTCTGTTTTTAGGAACCCAAAGTCAGCTTTGGAGAAGTTTTTCATGGTGGTTACCTTTGTTGGTGATGTGGGTAAGATGTGGATTGCCATGGTAATTAGTTTGCAGTTGGATCTCACCAGGGAGGAATTGACTATTGGTGCTGAGGAACGGTTGCCCATGTTAGTAATAACCAGGTCAAGGATGTTCCTTCCACTAGTGGGGGTAAGAATAAGCTGGTCCAGCGCATTGGAATTAATGAAATCCAGGAAGCGCTGGGCAACTGTATTGGTGCATGAGTAGTTTTCCCAGTTGATGGAGGGGTAGTTGAAATGACCCAGTATGAGAGTGTTGGGTTGGACCCTAATAGTTTCCAGTGTGCTTAGGAATGTGGAATGAGAGCCTTGGGACATGGTTGGGAACCTATAGCAGGTTACAACCTGAATCGCCATCTTACCCACTGTTAGTTGTACCTGACGTATCTCCGATGCATTATGCTGGGCTACTAGTCTGGAGGTGTGCATTGCTTTTATGGATATGGAGACGCCACCACCTTTGGAGCTTCGGTCCATTTTCTGGGGCCGAAAGGTGTGGAATGAGTTATAGCCTGGTAGTGCAGGGGTGCTTTCTGCGCTTTAAACCAGGTCTCTGTTACAGTACAAATGTCGATGTTCTCCATTTTATGGAGTGCTTCGAGCGAGTGCATCTTGAGATTTAGACTTCTAGCATTAAGCAGCATGACCCTCAGATTGCATTTATTTATAACTGTTACGGTGGTAATTTGGTCTTTGGAACCACCTAAAAAAGGCACTATAGGGGTGGCAAGAGCCTTAGCCAGTATCCGGAAACCTAGGGGTGACAGATGCAGGCCATCTCTGGCAAAGCATCGAGGTCTGCCAGTCATGTCATCCCAAGCAGACAGATACTGGATCCCCTTAGAAGGACACCAAAAACTTAGCCCATTGTTGAAGACAATCATTTTCTGCTTCTACTGCGGTATCATTCTGGGCGATGGTAGGATGTTGCTCAGGGCTAGGGTCATATCTGCCTGGGCCACATAATCCGAGAGCTCCTCCATGTCTCTTTTCATGTAGTCCAGGGAGGTACATCTCAGGTCATTCACACCCACATGGACAATGACAAAGTCATACTTGTACTTGTTGTGGAGTGAACTGAGTGCATGTGTTATGTGTCAGATCCTGGCACCTGACAGACAGCTGACTGTTACTTTCTCCAGTGGGACATCAGTGTGCCTCACTATCGAGTCACCTATGATTAGTGTATTGGGCAAGCTGTTTTGCCTTAGGAGCTTAGGTTGAGGGGCACACTGTGTAGATGAGCTATGTGTCTTGTGATCTGTGCTGTGTTGTGGTGGTTGAGTTCATTTCTGATTTGGAGGTCTCTGCTGTTTGGGTAGATTTCTGTTGAGAGCCTCCATGAAGGTGGGTGTGTGGTTTGTGTTTTTATGTGAGAGCTGTGATGGTGGGTGTTCTGGAGGGCTACGTGTTCCATGTGGTGTGGTGTAGGTATTGATCTTCTCCTCTTGACCGGCTATTCTGGTCTTGGCTGGAGAGTGCATGTCTTCCAGTTTGGATATATAAGTGCATCTCTCACAAGTCTGAGTGTTGGGAGGTAAGAAAAGAGGGTTGTCTGTGTACATAAGGCAGTTGCTGCACTGCCTCAGAATGCCCAAGTTCACTAGGTTAACAGGAGAAAGCACAGGGAAGTGACCTTTAGACATGTCAGGAGGGATGGTCAGTATTAATAAGTACTGGAGCTGTTTCTTTATAGGACGGTTAGTGCTAATGTGTGCTACAATAATTGCTACAAGAAACCAAATGAAGTGCAAGGTGAATTAGCTAATTAAATGCAAGAGAGAAGAGAACTAGCAAGATCTAAGGGAAAAATTGAAGGGCAGACTTTCTGGCACTGGTAATAGTTTACCCTAGCTTAGTGGCACTGCACAGCGTGCAAACACAGGCTTTTAAAGCAGAAAGTAGAAAGGGAGCTAGAAACCACTCCTCTTATGGTAGATATGCTACCTAGTGCTTACCACTCCCACTGATAAGCTGACAGGCTACTCTCTAACACAGACAGGCCTAGGGAACTCAGAAACTAGAATACAGTTGTGACGCCCATGCCCTGGCCCAGCAATCAAGGAGCCTTAATCCTCACCACTAACACCAGTGAGGGGCGTCTCATATAGGAGGAAAGGATAACAAATACACACAGTAAAATGCAATTTCCCTTAAGAGCACACAGAGATCACAGTCAGTCAGGGGCTGGTCGCTCCCTTGCTCTCCAGGGCCCCAATAAGACTCCCCACTGGCACAGCTATAGGGTCCAGATTTCAGCCTAGTGGGCAAGCTAAAACCTCCAGCACCCTCTCTGTCCAACCAGTGCTTTGTGTCCCTGCCCAAGTAGCTAATACACACACACACACACACTTTGAGAAAAGTTTATACAACCACACAGACACTCCTGGGTAAGGCTGGCACAGGTTCTCTAGCTATGCCGCTTTTTCCTAGACTATACGGTAGTACCAGCTGCCACCACCCACTAATATTTATTAGCTACTCAAAGGCCCGTAAAAGGGTGTCCAGTTATTACTGTGCAATATTATTATCCAATTGGTAGTATAGCCCAGGGCTAAAGCTATTAGAGTGGCTTTGTACAATTTTACCAAAGGCATGCAAGTACTCAAAATAATTTAAATTATCTCTTCAAAAAACAGCCACAGTTGAAAGGTTTTAAAATATTTAATAAATAATAAAAACACAAGACAATACTTTTTACTACACAATGCTAGTCAAGAGTTCAGAGATCACAGAGAAATACTTAAAATAATTCAGTAGTACAGTTCTGACATCACAGAAAAACACTTAGTTTAATCTTTCTAGTTTCTAGCTATTTCTAACAGAAAACACAAATCTAAGATAAATTTACATATAGAGCAAAGGCTTAATGCTCTCTGATTCTCTCTGTTTTTTAAATCACATTCCTGGTTCACATTACATCATTCTTCACACTTCCCTGGGTTCCCAGGCTAACAGAAACTACATTTACATTCTTCGCCTCTGGGCAGAAACCAGAGCAATAAAGGACATTTATGCATGCAAATTCTGGCCATTAACTCTGGTCTTAAAACAATAGCAATAATTCCTTCATCTAGACTTGGGGGAGCCGTGTTTACATCAAAAGGTCACAATATGCTTTACTTGGTCAGCAGAGTGCACTGTTGTTACATTTTTTTCAGTTCCACATGTAACACTATTTTTACCATTTAAGACAACAACCCTGTGGTTTACTGTAATATTTACAGATGACAGAATTATCTCCAAAATTCTATCTGGCTAAGCTGGCAGCCTGCACCTATCTTCACAAGGCTAATTATTCATAGTATTATTTTATTTTAAATAATTTTAATATAGACAATATTCACCTATCTTCACCCAATCTTCACATATCCCCCCCCCCCGGAGAACTCAACCTAGTTTTTCAAGTGACCCTTGAGAAACGCTATTTGAGGGAGTTAGGTCTATCTGAGTATACCTTACCCCATTCCCTGTCTTGAGAGCCCATCTGCACTGGCATTGCTAATCCCACTGCAGTGCTGCGTGGACATATCATATGCTTGCAACCCCAGGCTCCATCTTCGCAACTTGGCATTTTGCTGGCTACCTCTGTTTAACCATGTTAGGGGGTTGTGATCTGTCATAAAAGTGAATTTCTTTCCATACAGATAAGACTGAAGTTTCTGCAGTGCCCACACTATGGCTATACATTCCTTTTCTACAGCTGCATAGCATTCCTCCCTGGGTTGGAGCCTACAACTGAGATAAACCACTGGGTGCTCTTCTCCCTCTGAAGAAATCTAGCTAAGTACAGTCCCCTCCCCATGGTTCAAAGCATCCACCTGCACAACAAATTTTTTGCTGTAATCTGCACTGTCAAACACAGGGGGTCATCCCACAGCTTCTTTATGCTTCTGGAATGCCTGCTCACATGCTGGGGTCCACACTACCTTATCTGGCCTGTTCTTCCTTGTCAGGTCTGTAAGGGGAGCAGCTATGATACTATAACTGGGGATGAACTTTCTGTAGTACCATGCTGTCCCTAAAAATGCCCTCACCTGCTTTTTAGTAACAGGTGCAGGCCATGTCTGAATGGCTTCCACTTTGGCAGGTTCTGGCTATGTCCTAGGTAGGAGACCTCTGCCATACCCACCTGACATCTGCTCGGCTTAATGGTCAACCCTGCCCTCTGTTTGCCCAGCACCTCTCTGAAATGCTGAAGGTGCTCTGGCCAGGAATGGCTGTAGATGGCAATATTTATTTATTTTATTTTACATTTGTTGACCGGGCTAGTCCAACTGGATATATATCCGTTTACAGTAGAGGCCCGGGGAGAAAAGCTCCAGTACATGCAAAAAATAACACTGGTATATCACAAAAAGTTATTTTAAAACAATATAATAGTTTAAAAAAGAGAATTACAAAAAAAATCTAAAAACATATAAGATAAGTTCAACAAGTTGAAAAATAGGCATACTTTTAAGAAGTAACTCTCACAATAGAAAGTGTAAGTTTGGAGCTCAGAAAGGGGGAAGGGTAGCAAAAATTAATGCGGGGAGACATACTTTCAGTCGGGATTAGTACAAGGACATAGCCATTGAGTTTTAAGATGTTCCTTGATATGTTTTTTGAACAGTGAGGTAGAGTCTTGATTAGTTATATCTTGAGGGAGTAGATTCCAATGTTTACCTATGGAGTTTGAAATTAATGCATCTCCAGCTTTATTGTAAGATTTAGTTGAGGATACTAGGAGTTTATTAGCAGAGCGAAGTGTGGCTAGATTTTTATAAGGAGAAATCAGTCTTGTCAGACTAGGAGTATTGTCCGGGAAGTGAAGGGTCTTGTGAATGACAAGTAATTGTTGGTAGAGTAGATGGTTGTTAAGCTCTAGCCAGTTTAGTTGTTTGAGGTTGTGACAGTGGTGAGCTCTGAGGGGAGTAGCAGTAATGAATCTGGCTATACTATTATAACAGGTAGAGAGTTTGGTAATGTTATTTTTAGATAAGGTAGTATATATAGCTGAGGCATAGAAAAGGGTGGAAATCAGGTGGGTCTGAGCAATGTTTTTTCTGGCTGCTGGGGTAAGGAAGGGTTTAATTCTGTAAAGTGTCCCAATTTTTTTATTAACAGCTTTAACAGTAGTGTTAATATGGTCATCAAAGTTGAGATGGTTGTCAATGGTTACACCTAATAGTCACGTGGTTTTATTAGGGTTAATAGATGTAGCATTATATGAGGAGATAGTGAAGAAAGGTATAGGATATTTATTAGTAGGAGTAAAGAGAAGAAGCTTAGTTTTTTTGGGGTTAAGGAGGAGGCAGTGTTGCATAAACCATTTTTCAACGTTTTGGAAAGTTGTTTGGGTGATAGACTGTAGGGAGGAAACATTTTTAGCAGTGCAGATCAAAGTCGAGTCATCTGCATATTGGATGCAGGTAGCTTGTGGCACATTCAAATAGAGGTCATTGATAAATAATGAGAAAAGAAGGGGTCCTAGGATTGATCCTTGTGGAACACCAATATTTACTGGAAGTAAGCATGATAGATTGTTCCCCCAAAGCACTGATTGTTGCCTATTTACTAGATAACTTCTAAATCATTGTAAAGAATGTGAGTTGAGAGAGAAAAGGTTGAGTTTTTCAAGAAGTATATTATGGTTAACCATATCAAAAGCTTTTGATAGATCTATGAATAGTGCTGAGGAGAAACAATTATTATTGCGATTATTATTTATGGAGTCAGAGAAGGAAAGGAGAGCATTGGTAGTGCTGTGGAAGGGTCTAAATCCATGTTGACAGTCAGCTAGAAGTTTGTTTTGAAGAAGGTAGTTAAGAAATTGTTTGTGTACGCATCTTTCCATTATCTTAGCTAATGGGGATAGTAAGGCAATAGGGCGAAAGTTAGAGAGCTCAGTAGAAGAGCCCCCTTTATGTGCATATCAATTAATATCATCTAGGTAAGCAAGGGAAAACCCTCCTGCTCCTGCCAGGATATGATCTACTAGCCTCTGGAAAGTTGCTGGGGCATTCTTCATCCTAAAGGGCATCTTTGTGAACTCATACAAGCCAAAATGAGTCACAAAGGCTGACTTCTCTCTAGCACTGGGAGTCAAGGGCACCTGCCAGTAACCCTTGGTAAGATCAGTGGTTGTAAGATACCTAGCCCCACCCAGCTGCTCTAGGGCCTCATCTGTCCTAGGCATGGGGTAAGCATCTGACTCTCTGTGACTATTTAATTTCCTGTAGTCCACACAGAACCTGGTGCTGCCATCCTTCTTTGGCACCAGCACCACTGGGGAGGCCCAGGGACTGTTGGACTCTTGAATCACCCCTAGTTCCAACATCTCCTGTAACTCTGCCCTCAGAGTCTGTTTGACTCTCTCAGGCACTCTATAAGGGGCCTGACTAATAGGCCTTTGGGGTCCTGTATCCACCTGGTGCTGCCCCAGGTGGGTGCACCCTGGTTTCCCAGTGAACATGTCCCCAAATTCCTGCAACACTGCTCAGATTTCTTGAACCTGGGTAGGAGATAGCTGCTGGGACATTGCTACCCCTTCCACTGAGGTGTCAGCCCCAGTCTCATTGAGAACATCAGTCCCCAGATCTCCCTCAGACGACTCCTGCAATCTACTGCAAATGCTCAGCACAAGGGCCTCCCTATCATGGTAAGGTTTCATCATGTTAACATTGTACAATTTGTGCCCCTGACTTCTGCCTAGCAGTTCCACCATGTAGTTAACATCACTTAGCTTTCTTACCACCTTGTAGGATCCCTCCCAAGCTGCTTGCAGCTTGTGTCTGACACGAATGAGAACCATTACCTGCTGCCCCACAGCATACTCTCTAGCTCGAGCATTCATGTTATACCACACCTTTTTCTGTTGTTGGGCTTCTGCCAGGTTCTCCTGGGCCAAACCCATGAGTTCCCTGAGCCTTGTCCTGAGGTTTAGGACATATGCCACAACAGACTCCTTGTGAGACTCGCACTCACCTTCCCACTCATCTCAAATTAAATCTAGAGGTCCCTCACTCTAAGCCCATACAGCAACTCAAAGGGTGAAAAACCTGTGGATGCTTGGGGAACCTCTCTGTAAGCAAACAACAAATGGGGCAAATATTTGTCCCACTCCCTCTTAAACTGATCTGCAAATGCCCGTAGCATGGACTTGATTGTAGAGTTTAACCTCTCAACAACACCATTAGTCTGGGGATAGTAGGGGGTGGTCTTCATGTGCTTCACCTTACAGGACTTCCACAGACAAGCCAGCAGGTCTGACATGAAATTGGCACCTCTGTCAGTCAGTATTTCTTTTTGGAAACCTACCCTGATGAAAATCTCTAACAAAGCATTTGCCACCTTCTCTGCCTCAATGGAGGACAAAGCCACTGCCTCAGGGTATCGTGTAGCATAACTCACTACCACTAGGATATACTTTTTCCCTGTGGAACTTGAGGTACTCAGAGGACCCACAATATCCATAGCTACCCTCTGAAATGGCTCCTCAATCACAGGCAAAGGCATCAAAGGAGCTCTCACCTTGTCTCCTGCCTTGCCTACCTTTTGGCACTGCTCACAGTTCGTGCAGTACCCTGTTACATCTCTGGAAATTACAGGCCAATAGAAGTTCTGCATAATACGCCTCTTTGTACATTTTATGCCCATATGACCTGCAAAGGGAATATCATGGGCTATGGCTAAAAGCGCCAGACGGTAGGCTCTAGGCACTACCAACTGCTGTACTCTCTCACCTTCTAGCCCTCCCTCAGGGGTCCACTCTCTGTATAGTAACCCTTTGTCCCAGTATACAGATTCCCCCTTTCCTTGAGAATCAGGTGCCTCCCTAGCTATCTGCCTCAGGCCTTGCAATGTAGGGTCTGAGAGCTGATCCTGTCTCAACTCTCTCTTTGTAACACTTCCCAGGTCCCTTTCCACAGGAAGTCTGGCATCCTCTGACAGTGGTGCCTCACTGTCAGCCTGAGTACTACTACTCACCTCTACCTTTGCAGTTACTCTGTCCAAGGGACCATCAGTATCCCCAAGCAGCTGTGGTTCACCTTCAGTCTCACTGCTACAGGGTAGCTCCCTCCCTGAAGTAACCACCTCACCAGTCCTAGCTGCAGGTATGCAGTCTGTCTGGGTCTCCCCCCGGCTACCAGACTTACGTGCCTGTCTCCAAGCCTGACTGCATGTAACTGCACAAGCACAGGATAATGCACTATCAAAATCATTCCCTATCAGAACATATGCAGGTATATCCTCAAGCACACCTACTTGCTGGCTTCCTTTTCCACCCTCCCAGTCAAGGTGAACCCTAGCCAAAGGTATTTGGAATGGGATCCCTCCTAAAGCCCTGACTGGAGTAGACTGCCCAGGCAAGTAGTGCTCCTCTGTAACCATTGCAAGCTTTACAATGGTTATATCAGAGGCTGTGTCTCTCTTGGCAATGGCCTGTTTGCCATTCACTACAATAGGATATAACCTCTGGTGGTAGTTTGGTACTCTTGTTGTCCCAAGACAACCTACTATTGGTATTTTGTCTTTCCCACTTACTGGCTCCCTCACCTTCTGTTCCCCACCTTGCCTCTCTGGACATCTCTATGCCACATGGCTCCATTGGTTGCATTCAAAACATTTAACCCTAGCTCCTGGACATGTACCTGGACTAGTGGCTTCCCCTGCTACTGGCAGATTCTGTTGAGGTAGTCTGTGCTGCCATCATGGGTTCCTTTAGACCCACGAGCAGTACTGGGTGTCCCTTTCCTGTGCAGGGTTGCCCTGCTTGCCAGGTATAGGTCTCCCTTCTTCCCCAACTTATCTGAAGTAGCACATTGTCTATCAGCTACCCAGATCATCATGTCCTCAGGCAATGTGCTAAGGGCTTGTTCCCTCACCAAAAGGTCTGCCTGCCATTGAAATGTGGTGACCCAACATCCACTCACCCACCTATGGAAATAAGTGCTCAGTTCAGCAACATATTCACACACACTTTCATCTGCATTGTGTCTATGCTCACAAAACGTATTCCTATACGTTTCAGGTTTTAGCTCAAACAATTCTAGCAAGTGATTTTTAACAGCAGTATAATCAAAACATGCAATGTCAGACATTTTTGACAAAACAGTTACATCTTTACCATGGAGTAAGGGGGGGTCAGGAACCGTACCCAGAGCCTTTGGTCAGCACTATACTGTTTGCATACCCTCTCAAACATATGAATGAAACTATCAAAATTATCTCCCTCTTTAAATTGCGGAAGAAATTTACTGACCTTTGGTGCTTCTGGGGTCCAGTTACTCCCTTCCCCATTACCTCCATGACTCTGGCGAAGAGTCAGCATTTCCCTCTCATGCCTCCTCTGCTGCTCCTTTTCCTCTGCTTCTATCTCCAAACACCTGGCCTCCAACTCAAGCCTCTAGCTCCAGATGGATTTTTTAAGTCCTCTGCAGAAAGGTTGAGCTGTCCATTCTCTGAGGGTATTACATCTCCATTGCCATGGATTTTTAAATCCTCTGCAGAAAGGTTGAGCTCTCCATTCTGATTGTCCTCCTGGTTGCTGTTTTCTGATACAGCTGTATCCAAGGCTGCAATCAGGTCTGCCTTAGTCAGGTTTACATGCACCAGTCCCCTAGCCTGGCTCCTTGTCAGCTTTCCATACTCCTCTGCTGACATGCTGCCTGCTCACCCTAACTAACTAAATTAACAAAATAAATAAAACAATTGTGATCTGAACTCTGAGTATTCACTGCATGGCTGATTTAGAGTGCAAAACACCTTCAAAGCTCACTGTACACAAGCTACAGGAATTCACTCTACCTACACCATTACAAGCCAGTTAGTATTTGCCAACCAATTAATATGTGGTGTGGATACCCCACCACTGCCAAATAATTAATATGTGACACCCATGTCCTGGCCCAGCAATCAAGAAGCCTCAACCTCACCACTAACACCAGTGAAGGGCATCTCATACAGGAGGAAAGGATAACAAATACACACAGTAAAGTGCAATTTCCCTTAAGAACACACAGAGATCACAGTCAGTCTGTGGATGGTCGCTCCCTTGTTCTCCAGTTCCTCAATAAGACTCCCCACTGGCACAGCTATAGGGTCCAGATTTCATCCCTAGTGGGCAAGCTAAAACATCCAGCACCCTCTCTGTCCAACCAGTGCTTCGTGTCCCTGCCCAAGTAGCTGACACACACACACACTTTGTGAAGAGTTTATACAACCACACAGACACTCCTGGGGAAGGCTGGCACAGGTTCTCCAGCTGTGCCCCTTTTCCCCAGACTATACGGTAGTACCAGCTGCCACCACTCACTAATATTATCAGCTACTCAAAGGCCCTTAAAAGGGTGTACAATTATTAACGCTATTAGAGTGGCTTTGTACAATTTTACCAAAGGCATGCAAGTACTCTAAAGAGCTTAAATTGTCTCTACAAAAAAACAGCCACAGTTGAAAAGTTTTAAAATATTTAATAAATAATAAAAACACAAGACAATACTTTTTTAACTACACCGTGCTAGTCAAGAGTTTAGAGATCACAGATAAATACGTAAAATAATTCAGTAGTACAGTTCTGACATCACAGAAAAACACTTAGTTTAATCTTTGTAGTCTCTAGCTATTTTTAAGAGGAAACACAAATCTAAGATAAACTTACATATAGAGCAAAGGCAGAGTGCTGATGAGTTGGATGGTCAAGACAAAAATGCTTAATGCTCTCTGATTCTCTCCATTTTTAAAATCACATTCCTGGTTCACATTACATCATTCTTCACACTTCCCTGGGTTCCCAGGCTAACAGAAACTACATTTACATTTTTCACCTCTGGACAGAAACCAGAGCAATAAAGGACATTTATGCATGCAAATTCTGGCCATTAACTCTGGCCTTAAAACAATAGCAAGAATTCCTTCATCTAGAGTGGCCTGAGCCATGTTTACATCAAAGGGTCACAACATGCTTTACTTGATCAGCAGAGTGCACTGTTGTTACATTTTTTTCAGTTCCACATGTAATACTATTTTTACCATTTAAGACAACAAGCCTGTGGTTTACAGTTATATTTACAGATAACAGAATTATCTCCAAAATTCTATCTGGCTAGGCTGGCGGCCTTTACCTATCTTCACAAGGCTCATTATTCATAGTATTATTTTATTTTAAATAATTTTGATATAGACAATATTCACCCATCTTCACCCATTCTTCACAACAATCCTGAATACAGCAAATCTGTATCTGGACTACTCTAGTAACAGGAAAGGTGGGAAAGCAAGCTAGAACTTTTTTAAATATAACAGTAGCAAACTGCAAACTAATTTAAACAAATTAACCAATAAAAAAGCTCAAAACGGGGCCGTGTTCCAGCAGTCTTCAATCAGACAAGTTCTAGCTGCACACTCCTGCCACTAGGATGCAGGGGAAACTTCTCCAAAAAGATGGCCAGGATTAGTGCTCAAGTTATACAAACAAAGCTAGATTCACCAGGGGTGAATCTAGTATATGCTACAGCAAACAAGGCACACCAATTTCAGAAAGAAACAGTTCAAATAAGTAGGCACAATAAGCCTTTAACCAGAAATTCCCAACACAAAAGGGCAAAATCTACCCTCTCTTCCCACAAGAGTGCAGACCACAAACCTTCGTAATGTAAAATAACTGGCTGAAGCCCAAGTGCTTAAACCAAAAGGCTTAGGATAACAATTACAATTTAACTGGGCTACTAACAAGCAGTAATAAATAGAGCAGAATAAATGCAAATGAGTACTTTTAAGAATATGCAGCAAAAGTAAAATAAAGTAATAAAGTAGGAAGAAACACAAATACATTAAAGTAGATTAATAAAGTGCAATTTTTAATATAACAGTAGCAAACAAGCAAACTGATTTAAACAAATTAACCAGTAAAAAAGCACAAAACTGAGCACTGTTCCAGCAGTCTTCAATCAGACAAGTTCTAACTGCACACTCCTGCCACTAGGATGCAGGGGAAACTTCTCCGAAAAGATGGCCTGGATTAGTGATCAAGTTATACAAACAAAGCTAGATTCAGCAGGTCTGAATCTAGTCTATGCTACAGAAAACAAGGTGCACCAATTTCAGAAAGAAACTGTTCAAATAAGTAGGCACAATAAGCCTTTAACCAGAAATTCCCAGCTCAAAAGGGCAGAATCTACCCTCTCCTCCCACAACAGTGCAGACCACAAACCTTCTTAATGTAAAATAACTGGCCTGAAGCCCAAATGCTTAAACCAGAGATCATAAGAGTGAACTTTTAACAGTTCAAACGGACTGAATGGAGATCTACGTACAGTGCCACAATGGAAGATTTCCCTTTTCTGCAATGTAGTGCAATCTCGGAGTTGGTATATTTAAGTAGTTGGGGGGGTGCATGGGGGCTTGCCCCCCTGCTACACAGATTTAGTTTTTTTTTTTCTTTTGTTTTGTTTTTTTTTTGTACTTCAGTTTTTGAACTTTTAAATGTTCGATGTTATGGTCTCGGCCATATAGGCTTCGAACATTTAAAAGTTTGATCTACTGAAATAGATATATATATATATATATATATATATATAAAATCTATATATATGTATTTATTTATATATATATATATATATATATATATATATATATATATATATATATATATATATATATTTATATGGTTGTGTGTGTGACTGTGTAATGCTTTTTAATATAATATATGATATAATTCTATGCAGATGAAACTTGAAGTCTTAAAAGTATTCTGAGAGTACCATATTAACAGATGAAAATAAAATGAAATGTACTAAAGTAGCTTTTTCTTTAATGAAAAAACTGATAGTTATCCATAAGGAATTGCTTGAATAGGTGTTATTAAAAATGCTGATTGTGAGAACAAAATCACTCAGGGGAAATGTTCTGTCTGTCTTAAATACACTCCTTGGCTTTAAGTAAAGTATTCCTTCTCCCAGTCGTGTTTATAGGGTAGCGCTATAATTATTTACTGCCATCCTAAGTAATCCCTTCTGCTTAGTATTGTATTGAAATGAGTATTACAGTCTGTACCATGACAATGATAGTATTTTTTTTATAAATTAAATGCCATACAGACAAAACAGTATAAGATGACATACAAGCAATTGCCTCTCTGCCTATGCTACTATGACACTTCTATTAAATCATTCAATTCCTTGCAGAAAGTACAGTACAAAAAGTCTCAGTAGAAAAATGCATGAATCTAACTGTCTTTACTATGAAGACAAGTAGACTAAGCTTGTTTTTTTAAATGGTAAAACCCCGGGGACAGAAACACATTGGTTGTCACTACAGGAGAAAGCAATCACAGCAGTAATTGCAACTAAATCAAAATGTTGAAAGCCAGAAATGGCAAAAAAATGTAAGTTCTCATATTATTCAATCAGGCAAACCTGAAAACAGTCCTACCTCAATACTTCCAGTATGTAGACTTTGCAATCAGAGGGGAGAATACACTGGACAAGGTCTATACAAATATTAAGCTAGCATTTAAGGCAGTACCTAACCCCCACTTGGATAACTCAGATCACCTTGCCATTATGCTGCTACCATTGTACAGACTACTGCTGACCTGGGGGAACCATCAGTGAAGCAAGAGAGAGTATGGCTGGAGGGAGCAGTCTCAGCGCTGCAAGACTTCAAAAGCTGGAGGAGTACACTGAATCAGTGATGGGTTATATCTCAAAATGTGTTGGCGATGTCTCAGTCACCAAAAGCATCATCACAAGAGCCAACCAGAAACCCTGGCTAACAAGTGAAGTGTATGAGCCAGATCTCAATTAAACAAAGGGGTGAGGGAAGCCAAACGCAAATATGGTCAAAAGATCATGAGCCACTTCTCTGAACAAAGGGTGCTTTTGGCATGGCATCCAGTCTATAATAGGTTACAGGTCCCCATCTTCACAGTGTCATGATTATACGGACTTTCTAAACAAGCTCACCATCTACTTCAGTAGGTTTGAGGAAGGGAACAAGACAGCAGCAGAGAAAATCACCAACAAGAGCGAGGAAGAGCTCATCTCAACCCTGCTGATGTCAGAAGGACCCTATAAAGAGTTAACCTCAGGAAAGCAGCTGGACCTGATAACATTCTTGGAAGAATGCTCAGAGACTGTGCAGAAAAACTAACAAATGTACTCACAGACAGCTTCAACAACTCACTGATTCAAACTATTTTGCCCAAATGTTTCAAGTACACAAACATTATACCACTGCCAAAGAAGTCACTACCTGCTAGCCTAAATGACTATCATCCCGTCGCTCTCACCTCCACTGTGATGAAATGCTTTGAGAGACTGGTCAAAGAGCTAATAACAGCCAAACTACCTTCAGACTTCGATCCACTCAAGTTTGCATACAGAACCAATCGCTCCACAGGAGATACTATTCTTTGGCACTCCACTTATTGCTGGACCACCTGGAGAACAAGAATAGCTATGTGAGGCTACTTTCCATTGATTTCAGTTCAGCTTTTAATACAGTCATCCCACGAAATCTGGTCAGAAAGCTGGTTCAACTGAGCATCAGCAGTCCACTATGTAACTGGATTCTAGACTTTCTTACAGACCGACCTGAGAAAGTGTGCCCAGGCAAGAATACATCGAAGAGCATCACCCTGAACACTGGAGTCCCACAGTGATGTGTCCTAAGTCCCCTGCTTTTCAACATACTAACCCACTACTGTAGTGCCAAGCATAGCTCAAACCATATCATCAAATTTGCAGATGATACGATAGCTGTGGGCCTCATCAGGAATGATGATGAGACAGCCTACAGAGAAGAGGTGAATCAGTTCATAAGTTGGTGTTATAGCAATAAACCTGCACTAAATATCAACAAGACCAAAGAAATAACTGTGGACTACAGAAAGAGCAACAGAGAGCACTCTCCACTTGTAATCAATGAAGAAACAGTTGAGACAGTAAAAAGCACAACATTTCTAGGGATGCACATTGCAGAAGACTTGACGTGGTCAGCCAACACAAATGCCACCATTAAGAAGGCACACCAATGGCTTCACTTCTTGCAAAGGTTGAGAAGAACAAACCTACCATCAATGGCTCTCACAACCTTCTACAGGGGGACCATTGAAAGTATACAGACAAACAGCTTTACAGTATGGTATGGAACCTGCTCTGCTTCTGAGCACCAGTCCCTCCAGAGGGTAGTGAAAGTGGCTGAGAGGATTGTCAGGAACTCGCTCCTATCCATACAAGACCTGCACATGTCCATATGTCTCAGCAGGTCAAGGAAAATAACCAGGGATAGTACTCATCCTGCTTACAAACTGTTCTCACATTTAACATCTGGAAGGTGCTTTCAGTGCATACGCTGCAAAACCACGAGATTCAGAAACAGCTTCTTTCCACTAGCCATCAGGTTACTGAACTCTTTGAACAGTACCCTTCACACTGGATATTAAAGCAGTAATCCAACAATACTGAAAAGTTTCTATAGTGCAATATGTAACAAGGTCTTACCCACACCCAGACAGCAAAGTCAGCAGTAATCAAACTGAACTGTCTTACTATGCAACATAAATGTAGGCCTTAAATCAATCGCTTAAGTGCAATTTTTCCAGTGAAAATAAGCTAATATAATAGTAATGAGTGACAATCTGTTAAATCAGTGCAATAATGCAAGTATTTATTATTGCTGTGTTTGTCGTCTGTGTCTGTAAAATTCTGTGTATTATCATCATGTTAAGTGTAGTCTATGTACTGTATGCACATTGAGTCCGAAGAAACATAATTTTGCTCAGTTTGTACTGAAGTGACAATAATGTTTACTTTGACTTTGACTTATGCACTAGCAAGACACTGCTCTTGAACATTTTAAACAAATGATTCTGACAAATACATCTATGCAGATTTATTGTACATAACTAGTAACAAATGCAAGAATATAGTACCAAAATGTACTCTGGTTGTCATTTATTACTAGTAACCTCTATTCTGCCTGATAGGGTCCCTTACTTTATTGAAGTGGACCTGACAGAGCAGCTTACAGACAAATGTTGTTTTTATTTTTTTTAAAACGGGAAACAATTTGTGATTTCTTGCTGACAGCACGCAGCCGTGTGAATGTTCATGATGCGCCGAAGAACAAATAGAGGAGAAGGAGAAACCCAAAACCCACAGGTGCTGCATGGGGGCCCTTGTTCACGGGAAGATAATCAGGGGCTCCCTGCGGCCACAGGTTCCGCAGTGCCTAATGCCAGCTATGAATTGTTGCAAGTGTCTGAAGAGGTACATGCAAAAAGAAGCATTGTATTCAATTACTGGTCTAATGGGGCCATGTATAATGGAATTATAACATCCTTAAATCTCCATGAGATGCAGTGCTACATAGAAGGGTTTCCTTACTGCTGTGGATATGTGATGGTCAAAGTTCAGATTGCTATCAACCTAAATACCCAGATCACGTACCACTGGGTCTACACTTGTGGGGGGGGGGGTTTGCTATCTATAATTTAATTAGCAGGGATGTCAGCTTTCCCAAAGGGAATAATAATGCTTTTTTTTTGCATTTAGCTTTAATTTGTGGCTTTGGCACTGATCATTTGTCTGGGTTAACCCTGTCTTTGGTATATTAACATTGTTGGGGGACTCAACGATTGCTCCCAATTTGCAATCATCAGCGAACTTGCTCAGCCATAAGCCGTCAAAGTTTTCCTGAACTTCTGAGAAATAAATTCTGAACAATAAGGGGCCCAGCACAGAACCCTGTAGTAAACCACTGGTGACTGGTCTTTTGCTAGAGGTGAGGTCACCCATTTTGACAGTATGTGTCCTGTCAGTGAGTCAGTTTGCGACCCATGTGGGTGGGCCTATAATTTCCAGGGTCAGTTGATGGCCCCCTTTGTGCAAAGGGATTACTGTTGCTGTCCTCCATTCTGCCAGAACATAGCCAGTTCACAGGTTTATAAAATAATCTCTGAAAAAAATTAGGAATTCCCAAGATAACAGCAAAAGTGGAAAATGTTTATCCATTTTTCTCATAAGAAAAGCTTGGATTTTTCAGTTTGGGGTTGGCATGATGTTTAAGGTGTTTACCTCATAGCCACAAGGTTTGATTTTCACTGCTGAAGAGAAATTGGCTAGGCCAAAAATAGCCCGCAAGGGCAACTAGCCTAGTACTTACCTATGATCCAATTTTAAATAAGTGTATACAGGTCACACAAAAATATTCCTAAAAAAATAGGCTTTTCAAATTGAGGAAGGTATCAGTGAAACGTGGTTCAACAACAATAGCTACATTGATAAGTGGAGCTGTAATAAGTACAGAGGACTGTGGAAAGTGTGTGTGTGTATTGGGTGGCATGTGTGACAATATGCACATAGTCCCTCTCACTCTCTGTCTCTGCATATATCGGTATATTTGTGTCCATCTGTGTTTAAGTAGAATAATTCAACAGATACTGTGGTATTTCCCTTTCAGTGATTTAATTTGCACTTCACAGCTTGTTTATTCATCTGCAAAGAGTCAGTGCAATATGGTCCTGCTTCAGAAGTCTGATTTCAGTATTCTTATTTTTACTCTGATTGCATTAATTTTGCAAGGGCCACGTTTGGCCAAATGTGGTTTTGGTTTATGCTGACTTCCTTAGCATGTCTGCGATCACTGTTACATAGAGAAAAGGCAGACCACAAATAAGGGCATCACTGAGCATTTCACTCTTACTCTTAGTTGCCTGATCTCATTGTTAGTGTAAGTAAAAAATAAAAGTTTCCCATATGGTGACAGAGCATAAAAAAAAGTTTTTACATTACAAAATTTGCTTTAATATTGTATCATTTTGTGTTTTAGTCTCATTTACATGTCAGGTATCAGAGTCATTCTAAGAATTTAAATATTACTGCATTTTTGTCCTAAAATTTTTAGTGTTTCACTTCAATTTCCTATTTGAATTTCATTTATTTCAGAATGATTTTCTGTTTGCTTTTAACTGACATCCTGTGTGAATGTGCTCATCAGCAGAAAGTTAGACTAATCAGAAGAACTCTCTATGTGACTCCTCTTAGAAGTACAGCACAAAAATTTATATAACAGTGAAGCAGTGGGTGTGCCTCCCAGCTAAACTTTGGTGCAAATTCAGTAAAGCTTACATGGTCATTTTTCCTGTGTGCACGTCAGAGGGTGGTGCAAATATGGACACAGTGACTTTTAGATTTAGTAAACTCTGTGTAGTGGCGCGCAATCATACACATTCATGTGCAATAACAGAAACTTTCGTAGAATGCAAATTTCAGCATAAGTAGCTGAAATGTATGCTAATGAAGCAAAACAACATGGTGGAGTGATCCAACAACCTTCAACAGAAACATGTAGACTCCATGTCCATGTTGGTAGTGTACGCAGAAATTCTCCATGTTCAGGAGTCTACACAGAAGTAAGAAAGTCCAGAAATATGGACAAAATGCCCATGAAAAGGTAACAACACACACATAATGGCCAATGTATACACCATGGATGTCCAAAAGCATCAGGGAGATGCGTCAAAATAGTATACATTTAAAATATTTTTTTACCACGTTTGTGCACTGCACTGCTTGCCATAAAATGTTTTAAATATGAATAACAGAAACATCATTGAAAAGAGAATTATAATGTAGTATTACAATAGGTACAATAATTTCCTGCTCTGTGTCTTTAAAGTAGTGCTCCCTTGCTGTTGCCCAATTTACACGATTACTGACCCTGTAGTTTCCAGGCTTTCAACATGGATATTATGCAAATGAGTGCAAAAATCAGTGGATTTGTTCAGTCGCAAAAAAGCAGGAACTGTGTAGGGTTGTTCAGTTTGTGTAAGCTCCTACATGATGTTTGTTTCCCATGGATGTTGGTAACATCAGGGAGATGTGTCAGGTAACTTTGTTGTTTTTTTGTGTATTGCTCATGCTTGCACAGTGTGCCACATTGCACAAATGGTTATGGTGATGCATACCTTATTTGCATGACCAGACCACCCACACATCATACATGAGGTAGACATCCAGAAATGGAAACCGGATGCATTAAATCAATATTGCTGTGCATTACTGGGCATCGCGCAAACATAGTAAGCAGGGTTGTGCTCTGCTCATATCCTCCAGTTATAGGACTTTACATTACTACTCCTGTGGCTGCAGGTGTTAGGTATTGGACTGGAGTGTGGATGGTCCTGGGCTGAAGTACAGGGTATGGCAACTCTTCTTATACTGTTCTGACATTGTAGCTTATAGAAATGAAGTGTTAGTAGCATTAAATACAGTTTTATGTATGTTTCATGACAACAGGGATGTAGATATAAAATCTTTACATTCCTTACTTTAGTTATACACAGCTGCACTCTGCTGCACGCCGGTGCACACAATGCACTATTGCACACTGAATCAGGACCTTTAAATCATGTTAATTATATCCTAAGCAAGTTAATTCCATCTTAATTAGCTAATCCCACATGGTGTAAAGTATGCATACAACCTACATTCTGATTTTCCTTCAATACTTCACGATCATTGGAATAGTGACTTAGAAATTTTAAATGAGATAATGGTGGGGCTGCTGCAGCTATTCTACATTTGTGTGTGCTAGAGGTTGAAGTCAGTGCTGCTGCTGATAATAGGCCTAGGCCGAGAAGGAGCAAAGTGTTCAGGCCCAAGGTAACCTTCCAGGTGCTACATAAGCTGGAAATTGTACAGCAATACAGGGTGGACAGGGACATATTACAGAAACTCTATGAGCCCTGTCACCCTCTACTCGGAGCCAGAGCCAGAACCAACCAAGAGGAACCCATCCCAGTGGAAACTAAGGTACGTTTAGCCCTTAGGATATGAGCTACAGGTACATTTCAAAGACAACTGGGGACGTGATGGGGTTGTCACAGGCATCAGCATCCAGGATACTCCACCAGTTCCTGGATGGTATGCTCCTACATGCCAATGAGCACATTTCATTTCCCCTTACCCCTGAGGAGAGGGCCAGCAATATGCAACAGTTCTACCATGTAGCACACTACCCTGAAGTACTGAGTGCCATAGTTGCACTCATGTACACATCAAGGCACCACCTATTGAGCAGGGTAGAATCTACATTAACCGCAAGGGATACCACTCCATCAACTGCCAAGTCATGTGCAATGCCCAGGGATGATCTTAAATGTGTGTGCTGGCAACCCTGGCAGTTATCACGACTCCCAAATCTGGCACACATCACAGCTCTACCAGATGTTTGCTAGAGGGAACATCCCACAGGGCCATTTACTGGGGGATGCTGGCTACACATTGGAACCATGGATGATGACACCAATTAGAAATGCACACACACGCCCATGGAAGAACATCATAATGAGGCATACGCACAAACTAGGAACATCATACAGCATGTGTTTGGGCTTCTGAAGTCACGGTTCCGGTGCCTAGATATGTCAGAGGCAGCCTTGCAGTATACTCCACACACATGTACCCAAATATTTACAGTATGTGCTATGCTCCACAATCTGATCCTGTGGAAACAGCTGCAGCAGGATCAGCAAAGGGAAGGGACACACATTTCCCCAACAACTCCTAGGCCACCACAGTCACACGAGGACTCAGAGGAGGAACCCCCAGCTGCTGTTCCCATGGGCAGATGTAGGCATGCTCAGTATGTCATTGCTTTGGCTAAGAAACAATGTATAGCACGTTCACTGACCACTTAGGGACCTAGGGGCTAATACCTTTCTCCTACTCCTATACATACCACAACCTGTACCTATCCATATATTGGCTGTGTACTGCTTGCATCAGATAGAGTCAGCCCTGAACTACAGTTGTGTCAACCACTTTATTTGCAAGGTAGGTCCTTAACCTACATGGTAGTCTTGTGGAGTATCATGACATATCTTTTGTATCTATAAACTTGGTACAGTATGCAAGTAAATAGTGATGTATTTGTACAGAAAATTAAGTAACATGTGACTGCTGACACTATTTTACTAGTATGTCTCCATTTGTAAGTAGTAGGTCTCATCATACCTCTCAACCTCTTAGAGCATGAAATCTGGACAAAGCCATAAATAAAAGTGTGATAAAGGCTTTAAAATAGGCACAATTTTTAAATATTGCTCTTACAGACTTAGAAAGTTGATAGAATAACAGGTTTTGTATTAGCATGAATTTTCTAAAGGATATAAAGCCTGAAACTCAAATATCTGTCATTATTTTCTAACTTCAATCTTTAATAATTTACCACTAATTTGCCAGAAAACCAAAATTTTATGAAAAAATGGACCAAAAATATGAGGCCTAAATCTGGACATTCTGTGAAAATCTGTACAATCGAAAGATATGGGCCTCATGCACAAAACCTTCATACAGTCCTGCTGCAGCAGATTATTGGTACATCATTCCAGACAGAAGTTAGAAACTGAGGTTGCACATTGCAATTTCTGACTTCAGACTTGTCTGTATCCTAACAGTAGATGTAGTTTGTTCCTCCAACCCCCAAAAACCAGGGGTGTCCCCTTGTAAATGGCATAACAGTAACTCATCTATGCTGCCTACAAACCCATGGTAAATGGGTGTTTGTCACAATTATTATCCCCATATTTCAAAGAGAATACTGTAGATATGATCATCCATTGTATGTGTTAGGTAACTCATTTAAGCAGTGCACATTGTTATTCAGGTGGTTGTATGATGAATGACCCCTGTTCTGGCAAGCTGCTTCCATGGCCAAAAGGATTAAGGCAGCCATCCTGTCTGATGAAGCTGTAATGCTGTTGAGAGTTCAAATCTTGATATAGGTAGAGGTTGTGGATGTGTACTAGCAATAGGTTGTGTTTTACAGAGAGTCACTGTGTGTCCCATACTGTTATCAAGTTTGTATTGTCTTAATTCCACATTTGCACAATGTGCTGCATGTTTAGAACCTTTTTGATAAGGCTTAGCCAGTTTGCACAGAGCACAGCAGTGCAGAAACAGAGAAAGAGAAAACAGGATTTATGTCTGACCGTCAACCACACACACAGGATACATTCAATTAATGCCATTAGTAATCAAGATTAAGGATAAGAGTGAGCTGTAGTAGCAGGTATATATAACATAATAGTAAAACTCATATGTGAGCAATGCGCTTCTCATTTGCGCACTGCGTATCCATGTGCAAACAGTATAAAAAAGGCAAAGGTGCATGCCTGTATACTTAGTTAACCATAGCACATATCCGATGCTTCTCAAGCTATAGCACTCTCTCTCTCTCTATATATATATATATATATATATATATATATGTGTGTGTGTGTGTGTGTATGTGTGTCCATAGTGCCCTACATCAACCTCTTAGAGTAGGAAATCAGGACAAAGCAACAAATAATGGAGGGACTAAGGCCCAAAAATAGGGACATTTTTCAAATATTGCACTTACAAACTTAGAAAGCTGATAGATTAACAGGCATTGTATTCCATGAATTGTCTGAAGAATATGACATGTGAAATTCAGATGTCTGCCATTACTTACTGACCTCATTTGTCAATGATTTGCCATAGATGCTCAAGAAAAACACAATACTGTGTGAAACAGACTACCAATATGAGTCAAACATCTAGACATTATGTGAAAGTCTGGACAGTTGAGAGGCACTGTACCATATCATTCTCAGACACAATGTCTCCCCTAAGACTACATGTGGAAACATTGCAAATTGAGGGCACAATGTAATGCATATACTGACAAGCCATCCCTTTGTTTTCCCACCAGCAATGACACCAACAAACACAACAACGCTGGGTCACCTTGAGTTTTCCACACATATATCACACCTTGTACAAGTTGTAATATATAATGTTGTGTTACCCCTCATGGAGAGGGCCAGAAGATGGTGCTCACAGGCTTGCTTATCCAAACACAAACAGACAAATAAGCTCAATAAGGGTATTGCTGTCACACAACTGGGCTACTAAACAGTAATCGTCTGCTAGGCTACTAGCCTCAGATGACACTACAAGGCAATGTGACTATGTAGGCCTTCCAAGCTGTTGTCAAACACATGGCTTGGTTATGTCATGTAGCATGAGTTCATCTGCAGTCCTACATAAATCAGACTTGTGCTGTGGCACATGTGTTAAGTACTCTGAGCTGTAGCCTGTTAAATTAGATAGGTAGGGGTTCTAATATCAGTGCACTCAAGTGTGTGTGTATAAACAAAAGTAGAAGTGTGTATTCCAATCCGACTTCACAAATGGTATGGTGTCTACTGTTTTTGTGCTTGCACAAACATTAAGCCGAGGCAGACCTCTAACCTCTTGTCCCCCATGTGGCCTGGTGATGGCATCTACCATAAGATCACCTGCAGTCCTGTTAAACTCGGACTTGTGCTGTGGTGCCTGTGTTAAGTACTCTGATCTGTAGTATGTAAACCTAGATGGGTAGGGGTTCTGTCCTCAGTGCGGTCAACTGTGTGTGTATAAATGGAAGTGGAAGTGTGTATCCCACACTGAATTCAGAAATGGCATGGTATTGCACTGTTTTGGTGCTTGCACAAACACCTAGTCGAGACAGGTCTCCAAACCCTTGTCCCCCACGTGGCTTGCTGATGTCGTCTACCATAAGATCTCCTGCAGTCCTATTGCACTCAGACTTGTGCTGTGGCACATGTGTTAAGTACTCTGATCTGTAGTATGTAAACCTAGATAGGTAGGGATTCTATCCTCCCTGCAGTCAACTGTGTGTGTATAAAGAGAAATGGAAGTGTGTATCCCACAATGAGTTCACAAATGACATGGTTTTGTACTGTTTTGGTGCTTGCACAAACACCCAGTCCAGACAGGTCTCCAACCTCTTATCCTCCACGTGGCCTGGTGATGTCATCTACCATAAGATCCAAAAGGGACAAACCAAAAACCATGCAAGGTAGACAGAGTGCACGGATTGTACCAATTGAATCTATACTATGAAAAAGTAATCTAGCACAAAGAGAAGGTAAAATAAATAAAGGCTTTATTGTGGCAACTCCATGTAGAACAGAACTTCCAGGTCAAATTTCACCATAATAGACAAATTCAAATGCACAGAACTTCCAAAGCAGGTTGGCATGACATATTAAATAATATGGAATCCTCTTGGATTATTAGGCTAGGGGCTTTATTTAGACCTGGCCTTAATGAATTAAGTTAAATTTTGACCTGGTAGTTCTGTTTAACAATAATTCATCCATTTCAGGTGTATCTCTTTAAATATACTGATATAAAAGCAGACACTAGGATGTGCTCTAATGGAATATTTTGTTGCACTGAAGAAGGCTTGAATCTTCAGCCGAAACCGGTTTGCTTGCTATTCTACATGGAGTTGCCACAATAAAGCCTTTATTTATTTTTACCTTCTCTTTGTGCTGGATTAATTTTTCATAGTACATCTACCATAAGATCATCTGCAGTCCTGTTAAATTCAGACTTGTGTTGTGGTATGTGTGTTAATACTTTGATCTGTAGTTCATAAACTTACATGCAAAGGGGTTATATTCTCACTGCAGTCAACTGTGTTTATATGTGTGTGAGCTGCTGGTGAATGCAATACAGAGTATTTTACAGTGGCCTAAGAAACATTGTCCTTTTGTGTTCCACAGACACTGCTGATGTCATCAGCTATATCAGATTATTGGATATTTATATGTCACAACAGGCCATGATCACACACTGGCCTGACAGCTGTGTAGATGTCATCTCATCCCATACAAGACAGACAACACTGACATTAGTGTTATTGTATGTACAAACATCATGACATCTGTTTGCAATGGTGATGTACAGGTTGACACATTAGATCACATACGAGACCATGAGGACTATGGTTATTGCGGATGATATTGTGGTCTGTATTGAGAGTGGGGTACAGATGTATGAGACCCTGGGGAGGTGGAGATATGATTTACAGAGGAGAGGAATGAAGGTCAGCAGGACTAAGACAGAGTATATGTGTGTGACTGAGAGGGAGGATACAGGAATGGTTAGAATGCAGGGAGTACAGTTGGCAAAGGCATACAATGTGAAATACTCTGGATCAACAGTTCAGAGTAATGATGAGTGTTTAAAACAAGTACAGAAGAGAGAGCATGCATGGTGGAGTGTGTGGAGAAGTGTGTCAGGAGTGATCGCTGACAGACGGGTACCAATAACACTGACATGGAGGTTCTACAAGATCGTAGTAAGACCAGATATGTTATATGGTTCTCAGATGTTGCCACTGACAAAAAGGCAGGAGCCATAACAGGTGTTGACAGAGTACCAAATGTTGCAGTTGGCATTGTGTGTACCAAGGATGGACAGGAATATTAACCATATATTGCAGTGTTAGCTCAGGTTGTATGGTTTGGAAATGAAGACAGAGTGGTGAGATTGTGTTGGTTTGGACATGTGGTGAGAAGTGATGCTGGGTATATTGGGGAAGGATGCTAAGGATGGAGCTGCTAGGTAAGATGGAAATACGAAGGCTTATGATAAGGTGTATGGATGTTTTGACAGAGGACATGCAGGTGGCTGGCGTGACACAGCAAGATGCACAGGACATTTAGACATGGAAGCAGAACATCTGCTGTGGTGAGCCCTAATGGTGCTGTCCAAAATATAGGTAGAAAAGGATGACATATCTATTTAGAGAAACCTCATTTATACACTTGTGGCATGAGTGTACGGTAGGAGTATCTAACTGACAGTTACTGTGTCCGGACTCAATTTAAGCTTTAATAGAGTGTCTTTGTATTAACTACTCTGGATTGTGTGCAGAGGCTGTAATACTTTGCCCTCATACATGCAGAAAAGTCAATACACTTACTTTCAAATACAATCAGCTACTGCTGTGTAGCAAAACAGATCTAGCTGTCAGAACCTGTATGGCATAACAGGCAACAATTTACTCACGTACCTATCAATAAAAGAGGTACTGAGCCACCTTATGAAGGACACCATAATGTACACCGCATAGATTAATCACCTGTAAATGGCTGTCAGACCACATATACACATCCTGTTTGCATTCTCTAAGCAGATACCAGGTTCAAACCTCCCATTACCAACTATCATTTCCCCTGCTAGCATATTTAACATGAATTCCTGACTCAGTGCAGATAATGCCTCCTGTGTACTGAATAGCCTGTATCCCCTACATCACTGAATTACAGATTTCAACAGATCCACATAGAGCAGAGATCTGGATTCAGTGCTCTCTAGTTTCCAGATGGGTAACACTAGATATGTTGTCTGCTCAAACACCTTGACTCCTACTCATAAAATGTACCCAACACAAACCATCATGTGTAGAGGTACTCCCCACAAACCAACATAAACAGCTGACAAAACTTAAACACAATCAGGCTACAAGTAGACAATACACATCAGACATATTGTCACCACAGAAGTGCTTAAGGCAATGGGCATGTATCCCAAAGGTTCTCATAATAGTTGACTGTATAGTGGGATGTACAGATGCCACCACTCAACAGCTTAAACAAGGATATGTTTAGTGTCAGCTGTGTGGCAGACATAGTCATCACAGCACACGTGCAATCAAGCCTCTCAACAAGTCCCACTCTTATTCCAGCACACCTCATCTTGGTATGCACAACTTGAGACGTGACTATATGAAATATATGCACACAGACATGATTAAGCTATCCAAAATTAGGTCCCTGCCAGGTATATCCCTATGTCTGAGGAGTACTATACCCTCACCTAGGATGATACACTATATAAAGAACAACAGATTCACTGAACTTGCCTAAGTTTCTGGTATCACAGTATGGTGATACAGTACTTGTCAATGTGGGATGAGATGGTGGCTAGAGCACACTGCTTTATCAGACATAGGCCACTTCACTGCACCATAATCCCCTTATTAGGCAAGGTCACAACAGCAGAATAACCAATGTGAACATGTACACCTCCAGCAGACGGCCATGCTGCTAACCCAAGGAGTCCGCATCTGAAGCCTCACTCTCTGTAAGCACTATTCACATTGAACATCTTAATGTCTCTATAGGCACAGAAACCTGGCTCAAGGCAGTAGTATTTATTTTGCCCTTGCTAGGCTACAATGCCTTCCAAACATCCAGACAGCAAATGGAAGTTGTGTGTACCACAGGAGGTGTCATATCTATTTACATTGAAGATCAGTACTCCTCAAGACTGTTTAGAGAAGATAACTATATGGAGTTATTCTATGTCCAACCTAATGTGGTAGGAAACCCCTTCCTGTTATCGTCATTAATAGGTCACCATCCATGAATACAGAAGTCAACACAGCCTATATAGTACTATGTAGGACAATTAAAGTAAAGCAAAACAACCCAGTCATGGGTGAGTGGAATTAGACATCCATTGAGTGGGATAATTATAGGACAACAAACTCACCTGCACAATATTACCTGGAGTTTGTGAACTGAAATGCCATGGAAGAAACAGTGCACCATCCCACAAGCTTATCTCAAGAATATGACTGAACAATTTAATGGCACATGTGTAGTGCCTGCAATGTTAATCTAACCATAAGGCACTATGTTTTGAAGTAGATATAGCTACTGAGGCCCCGTAAAGGTGGAGTCAGGTTCACAATTATTATCCAAGGTAACCACACACTCCTATGGGATGGTCTAAAATACTTACAAAACACAGTTTCCACAAAGGTCATTGACAGCTATAGTACCTTACTCCTGATGCCCTTTCTACACATCTACACAAACATATACACACAGCCATGCCTGATAGGCTCAAACAAAGATCCTCCAGAAAATACAAATCATATCAGTGTATGTTTTATACAGTAAGTGAAAGAAGCTGCTGTTTACAACTGCAACATTGAGAAACCAGGGATGGAAGGCCACACCCCTCAGCATAAACATGCAAATAAGACAACTTTAAGAACCCACACAGAGCAACAATGCTAAGACTTTACACAACAACATATCTAGGGATAACCAGAGAGCTTTCTTCATGTACATATGCAAAATGATATAACTCAGATGTATTTGGATCAAACTGTGTATGGTATAGTAGAAACCATGTGTGCAACATGACCTCTGAGATGTGGTATCTACAGTCACAAAGTTATCACTGCCCTCTCCAAGACTAGGAGCACAGTCACCATGGGACCAGAATGTATTCTGGCCTTTGTTCTTAATGTGCTCTAACAGTGAGCTACTCCACTAGGCACCATATTCAATTACAGTCTGAATACTGCTGTTGTCCACAATGAATGGAATACAGTGATCATTTTCCAACCACACAAGGCATGACTGGCAAAATACAAGTGTAATTATAGACCCATAACATTATGCAACCTCTGGCTTAAAGCAATGGATACAATTTGCATGCATCTCAGATACAAGGAAATAGGTGACCTCTAAACACTAGATGTGTTCTATTTAGGTGTTCCCAAGGGTATCTTGTGGCTACAAAAACCTGGTGGGATTCAAGACTGTGACCACAGACAGAGAACACGTCAGAGCTGTGCACACATCCTATTGTAAGCTGGCCAAGATCTTCATCACAATCCAGCATTTGCCCTCATTGGGAAACTAACCAAGGTGAATATCAAATCCTATGATGTCATATAGTCCTATCTCGCCTCCATTATTACATGTGGGATCGGCTCTCGACTCGGCCGCTTAGAAAGCCTGAAAACTTCTGATTGGCTCGTGGCTAACAGGTATCCTATGATGCATGCGCACATTCCCCAGATCTCGTTTGCCGCGTCTTCAGTCGGAAGCTTCTATGTGAAATTGTTCAATCTCGCCGTTTGTTCTTACACACGGGTTCCGAGTCGGCCGCATCACCAGCTCAGCATCTTCGAGAAAGCTCGAGGCACAGTAATATCCCATGATCCTCAGGTGCTAACCCTCAGATCTAGTTTGCTGCTAGCAGCAGATCACATCGAGAGGCTTGGGCCAGTAGACTTTTTACTATATATTTCTTGTCATTTACTTCTAATTTTTACTTTTTATACTCTTCTTTATAGTGTTTGATAGGTTTATTATTTAGTTGTTGTTTAAGGCTAGTTTAGTTAGGTTGTTACTTCAAAATTCTTAATAAGGGCCTTAGGCCGTTTTTCTCTAAGAATTTACAGTACTTAAAAAATATATATATATATATATATATATATATATAGTTTTTTTGCCTTTAACTTTTTCTATTTTTCATATAGATATATATATATATATCATAGTGTGCTGTGTGAGTGTTTTACAGTTTAGATATATATTACATTTAAAATATATTATAGGAAATTTTCTTAAGAGTGGTGTACTTTTTCTTGGATTTTTTCCTTACTGTAAAAATGTCAGAAAAGACCAAAAGTGGTTTTAAAAGGTGTCAGTGTGGACAGAAGATGTCCATTACTGACAACCACTCATCCTGCGTCTACTGTCTTGGCCCTCTCCACTTGCAGGAAGACTGTTCCATCTGTCATTCCTTTAGTGGGAGGGTCATGCTGGAAAGACGCAGGAAGTTGGTTGACAGAGGGTTGCTTAAACCCGAGTTTCAGGAGGCCCTGGACAAGGCTGAACAGGTTTCAAAGTCTTCGAAGGGGTCGAAGTCTTCAAGAGTGTTGGAGCCCAAGTCATCGGCTCCGAGCACCTCTTTTCAGATTCGGACACCGGCTCCTATGACTTCGGTGCCGGGTGTCGAGACTTTATCTCTGCACGAGGCTCAGGTCTTGGAGCCGGTATCAGAGGTACCACCTTCGGCTATCCTTCGCTCGGTGACGGCTTCGATCCCTTCGACCCGTTCTTCGAGGCCACTTTCCGACTCCGATGTGGACCGAGTGGTACAGAAGCTTATGGAGAACTCGGCTTTGTCCAAATTAATCGAGGTTTCGTCCCAGCTGGTTTCGAAACTCGAAGCTATTCCAGTTCCCTCAACACTTCCTCCTCCGAGACCCGTCGAGTCATCAGTGTTAGGCGTCAAAGAACCGATGATGGTAGAGCCCTCGGTGCCGAAGCCTCCAGTAGTGCTATCGGCTCCGTTGACCTCGACTCCTTCGGAACCAGCCGGAGAGTCTCGGAGACGAAGATCTTTCCTGGGTTCCGGGGGGGATAGTCGAACCGAGATATCGGTTCCGACTCTTCCCCTCGGTGCCTCGGCTCAGATCAGTTCGGATCTGTCCTCGGTGTCGGAGCCCGTGGTTCCGATTCCGGAGAAATGACCCCCTTCTTCGGATCGGGTCGGATCTTCGGGTCGGGGCACCGGTGCCTTTGACATCATGGGGAAGGTCTTGTCTGATCAGACACATACTTCATCGGTATCTTCATCTCCTTCCCCAAAAGGTCCGCGTTCTGCTTCTGTGCCTTCGGTACCTATCAAGCGTCGAGACCCAATGCCTCAGAAGTCCCCACAGGGCGACTCTGGTTCCTCAGATGCATCCCCAGAAGCTCC
The DNA here is from genome assembly GCF_019279795.1 of Protopterus annectens. NCBI lineage: Eukaryota > Metazoa > Chordata > Ceratodontiformes > Protopteridae > Protopterus > Protopterus annectens. The sequence continues at coordinate 1,702,987,005 of NC_056743.1, read as the reverse complement.
CGCTGAGGATGTTCCGAGGAAACAACTGTGCAAGAGGAGGCACATAGATTCCCCTCAGGAATCTCTCACGTCTGATACTGATTTAGATGAAACAGAAGGGTCCCCACGGTCCACCTCTGAGGATGTCTCGTTTGCAGACATTTTGGAAATCCTGAAGCAAAGAGGGGACTGGCAAACCCTTACCCCTTCTGTGGATGAATCGGTCTTACTGAAGGCATTTGGGGCTCAACCTTCTACCTCCTGGGTGACTCCACCCTTTGACGATCTCATGGATCTTATAGCTCGGAGGGCTTGGGAAACACCTGATACAGTGGAACCAGTCCCCCGTAAACCAAACAAATACATGACGGCTCCCCAAGATAAATCCTATCTTATAAAAGGAGTTCCCGTAGATACTATGGTGGTGGCGGCGGCGGCCACTAAGAAAGAGATGTCTGAATCATCTTCCTCTGTCCATCCTCCTAATAAGGATTCTAGGACAATGGACAGATATGGGAAGCGTATATTTAGTTCGGCGACTTTTTCCATCCGATCGCTCAACTACCTTACGCATTTCACGCGTTTACAGAGAGATCTCATTAAGGAACTAGAAGATACTCTCCAGGGACACACAGATGCTGCTGTCGCTGAGAAAGTGACAGCGCAACTTAACACCCTAAATTCCATAGTCAACTCGTCCATGAGGCTGATTTCATACGCAGCTGAAGGGTCGAGTAGAGTGGCAGCTTCAGCGATCGCCCTGAGAAGACAATCCTGGTTGTGCTTATGCTGCTTTGCGGAAGCCTTTAAGTCTTCCTTTGCCAATGCCCCCTTCGATGGTGCCTCCTTGTTTGGGCCCAAAGTAAAGGAGACTCTCACGAGGTGTGAACAAGAAGGGAAGACCCTGTCTGCCGTAGGGGTCCATTTTTCCGTTCCATCTAGACCCTACCCTAAAGGGCAACGAGGAGGAAAAATGTGGTTCCGAAAGACTCAGGGATCCTTTCAGCATACCCAAATTGATGCCCCCTCCAAAGGCAGAGGAGGGGGAAGAAACGGAAGATGCCGCCCAGCCGGCAGAGGGGGTCCGCAAAATCAGGGTGACAGAGAGACCTTCTCTGGAAAGCCCTTCCAGCACTCCCGAGTGCAGGCCCGGCTGTCCTACTCTGGAGGCAGTCGGGGGTCGCTTGGCTTTATACCCAGAGGCCTGGCTAAATCTTACATCAGATTACTGAGTAAAAAGCATAGTTACCAGAGGCTACAACACCCCCTTCATAAAAATGCCACCCAACTCCAAAAAACTCCCAGACGTTCCACCCAGTCTGCGAGACCAAGCAACCATAGAGATAGGAAGGTTGCTCGAAAACAGAGTCATCCAACCAGTCCCAGCGGACCAAATAGGATCCGGAACTTACTCAAGGTTCTTTTTAGTTCCAAAGAAAACAGGGGACTGGAGGCCAATTTTAGACCTCAGCAAGTTAAATACCTTTGTGAAAAAGGAAAAGTTCCGGATGGTCACGCTTCAGTCAATCCTCCCTTTTCTGCAGAAGGGCGACTGGATGTGTTCTATAGATGTCAAGGACGCATACTACCATATCAAGATGGCCAGGGCATCCAGAGATCACTTGCGCTTCCGGCTGGGAGCCAGTCATTTCCAGTTTCGCGCTCTGCCCTTTGGTCTCACCTCAGCCCCCAGGGTGTTCACCAAATGCATGGCAGTAGTAGCGTCTCACTTGAGATGAGACAGATTCCGGTTGTTTCCTTATCTAGACGACTGTCTCCTATCCGCCACCACCGAGTATCGTCTTCTACAAGCCAGGGACTACACCATCAGTCTTTGCTCTTCACTAGGCATAACGGTGAATTTTGGAAAATCTGTCTTATCGCCGTCACAGCGTATCTTATTTATAGGAGCACAGCTAGACACTTCCCTGGCTCAAGTTACTCTCCCCCCACCAAGAGTATCAGACCTCAGGCATCAAATTTCGCTTCTTTTTCACAACAAGAGTGTCCCTGCACGACAAATATTAAGAGTGCTAGGCTTGATGGCAGCCTCCCTTCTTGTAGTTCCTTTAGGCAGGATGCACATGAGGATTCTTCAATGGATGCTATTCGCCCAGTGGTCGTATCTACAACTTCCACTGTCTCACGAAATCTTGATCACGAATTCTTGCAAGAAGGATCTCTTGTGGTGGATACACAGTCAAGAGCTAACACTAGGACGACCGTTTGTCTTACCCAGTCCGGTAGCAACTCTAACCACGGACGCTTCCCTGATAGGGTGGAGGAGATTCTTTCAGGGACAAACAGTCCAAGGTCAATGGTCCAACTTGGAGTACAATCTGCACATCAATGTTCCAGAGCCGAGGGCAGTGTTTCTAGCATTGCAACACTTTCACAAGTCCTTACCTCGGGGAACAGTGACAGTTCAGACAGACAACATGTTAGTGGTCTGGTACATAAACAAGCAAGGGGGAACCAGATCTTACCCGTTATGCAGAGAGGCCCTCAGAATTTGGCAATGGGCAAAGTCCACTGGATGCTTTCTGATAGCAATGCACATCCCGGGGACTTCCAACGTAATCGCGGACAGGTTGAGCAGTGCCATCCTGTTCCCTCACGAGTGGTCCCTCAAACCTCAAGTGGCGGAAGAGATCTTCCATAGATGGGGCCAGCCTTGCTGCGACCTGTTTGCATCCACATTGAATGCCAAATGCAGAAGCTACTTTGCCGTGTTACCCCCTCCAGGGGGTGTCCCCAGGGATGCACTGGTATACGATTGGCCCCCGGGTCTCCTTTATGCTTTTCCTCCTGTTCCTCTAATTCCCAGGTTTTTGCAGAAAGCCAAACGTCTGGACAGGACCATAATACTGATAGCCCCATTCTGGCCTCGACAAATCTGGTTTCCCTTCCTTCAATCTCATCAAGTGGAGGAACCATGGATACTGGACCCGGAGCCAGACCTGTTGACACATTCGTCGGGAGTTCCTCACACCTTCCTCAAGTCCCTCAAACTGACAGCTTGGCTGCTCCGCTTCCCATCTTAGCCAGGTCAGAGTTACTATCCCCTGCAGTACAACAAATTATTGTATCTTCTCACAAACCATCTACAAGGAAATTGTACAACAGCAAATGGAACTGTTTTGCGCACTGGGCCTCCAAACAAGGTATAGATCCATTCGGGGCTCCAGTACACAAGATACTAGATTTCCTTACCACACTTTTTCAAGAAGGAGCATCAACATCCACTATAAGGGTTCAACTGGCCGCTATATCCAATTTTCATATTGGCCATGAGGATGGTTCTCTTATGTCCCACAGGCTTTGTAAAGCCTTCATGAAAGGTACCTTTCACCTCCGTCCCCCCTTTTGTAATCCAATAGCCCCTTGGAATCTTAATCTCATGCTGTCACAACTCATGTTGCCCCCATTTGAACCAGCAGCCACAACTCCGTTAAAATTTCTTTCGTGGAAAACACTTTTCTGGTTGCCATCAATTCCGCCAGGAGAGTTTCAGAGTTACAGGCTCTATCTATCCGACCCCCGTACATGATTTTTCATCCAGATAGAGTAACCTTGCACACCAATCTGTCCTTCCTTCCGAAGGTTTGTTCGATTCAGAACATCAATCAATCTATCGAACTACCTACCTTCTTTAAAAATCATTCCAATAAGCTAGAATACACATTGCACAAGTTGGACGTTCACAGACAACTAAGATTTTACTTACATAGGACAAAAGAGTACAGGAAGTCAGATCAACTATTTGTCTCATATGCTGACCAAAGAAAAGGACAGGCAGTAATGAAGGTTACCTTATCCAAATGGCTCTCAGATTGCATAAATTTGGTATATGCTGAATCGAAACAGCAACTCCCTTTCAAACCCAGAGCTCATTCTACAAGGGCGATTGCTACCTCTTCAGCCCATACCGCTCATTTGCCTTTAGATACCATTTGTGCAGTGGCAACTTGGGCAAAACCACATACTTTTATCGCCCACTATAAGCTAGACAAGAGCTCCAGGGACAGGGCGACCTTTGGTTCCACTGTACTCAGGAATGTTCTCCCTTGAGCCACCCGGGAAAAAGGAGCTTGGGACGCTACCCGTGTGTAAGAACAAACGGCGAGATTGAACAATTTCACATTAAGAAGTTATGTCTTACCATAACGATCCATGTGAATTGTTCATCTCACCTTTGTTCTTACATTCCCCCCCTCCATCCCCCGTCCTGTGGTCTGGGAGAACAGTATTCAACTAGATTCCTTTTCAGCCTTTTCTAGATATGGTGGGCATGTCATTGTGCATTAGTAATGGCATCTTTTCTCCTCTACTTGACAGTAGGGTTCCAGACACTGTGTAGTATCTGTTTATAAGTGTTCTAGACACAGTTCCAATAGGGATTCTTCTGGTATAGCAAACTAGATCTGAGGGTTAGCACCTGAGGATCATGGGATATTACTGTGCCTCGACCTTTCTCGAAGATGCTGAGCTGGTGATGCGGCCAACTCGGAGCCGAGGATCGGCTCCGAACCTGTGTGTAAGAACAAAGGCGAGATGAACAATTCACATGGATCATTATGGTAAGACATAACTTCTTATTTGGTTGGCCATGGCTAAGTGATTTAGTTCTTTATTATTCTGCTTGTTAGAAGTTTTTAACTTCGTGTGAAGTGCTTTTCTTATTGCTGTTAGCCTTATTGTGATAACCGATTGTGTCAATTTAACCAGACTTGACTTTTCCTGGATTTGACTTTTTCTGCTATAAAGTTTTGGGCCTGTTGGCCTTTTTTGTGTGTGTTCCCGTGAGTGTGTGCTTTTGACTAAACTGTTTTACTTAGAGGTATTAGTCTGTTCCCTTTTCCTTTACACCGGGTTCGTTTAAGTTAGAGAACCTAGTAAATCTTTCTTTGGTTGTTTGTTGTGAGAAATAGGGCTAGATCTGTTTAAGTTAGAGGATCTAGTTCCTCTCTTGTTGAGTGTGTGTGTTGTTTTTTTCTCTTCAATTGCCTATTGAGACTGCCATTATGTCTAAAGAACATAAAGAGCATAAACAGTCAGGATTTAAAAAGTGTACTAAATGTTCTCAAAAAATGTCCATCAATGATGGACATAGATTCTGTGTGTACTGTTTAGGGGCCATACATCTTCAAGAGACTTGTCTCTTTTGCCATTCCTTTAGTCCTAGAGTGCTTCAGGAAAAGAAGAATAAGTTGATTCTAAAAGGCTTGTTAAAACCTTCTTTCGAGGAAGACCCAGCCAGTTCATCCTCCTCCTCCTCTGCTAGGTCGCATTCTTCCAGTAAAGATAAGGGCAAGACCTCCAAAAGGCCCTCTCCAGCCTCAACTTCTGTCTCTGAACCTCCACAGAAGTTACCTAAATCGGAGTTGGCCTCTGTCTCTTCGGCTCCACTGTCCTCGGAGCCGATCAAGATTCTGGACACGGACATTGCAGTATCGGCACCCAGTGTTTCAGTGCCGATCACTAGCAGTCCTCTTTGGAGCCGGTCTACAGACATTCCACCGGTCTCCCCTACTTTAAAATCACCTATATTACAGAGAGCTAGGCCTCTACCACTGTCCTCCAGATCCTCCAGGAGCTTTTCTGAAGAAGACATCGAGAGAGTGGTGCTCAGACTCCTTAAGTCATCGGCCTTGCCAAAATTTTTATCGGCTCCGACCACTTCTGCTCGGAGCCGACTCCTGTTACTGACCCTGCTCTTTTTCCTCCTCCAACCCAGATTGGGCCTTTGGAGCCTAAGCTGTCGGTACCAAATACAGTGGTGTCCTTGGCTCCAGCACCCTGGGTGGTTGTCTCGGAGCCAAGCCCCGCTCCGGCACTGTCGGCGCCATCCGAAGTGTCTCGGGTCCGAAGCTCTTCGGTCGGGCCCGAGGGGGACAATTGGAACCGAACCTCTTCGGTGCCGAGTCTTCCTCTTGGTGCGTCAGCCCGAGTGAGCTCGGACCCTACATCGTTCTCAGAATTGATTCCTTTGGAGCCATAGGCGTCTACACTCTCCTCGGAGCCGGGGCGTCATTCGGAGCCAGAGGAATCGGTTTTCACGAAGATGAGGAGCATGTTGGATAGTTCATCCATACCACGTAGGAGTACCAATGCTATACTCCCTCAAGCGCCGACTACGGTCTTAGCATCCGCTCTCTCCCAGGATGGTAGAGACTCACAGCCTCAGGACCCCCGTTTGGGTCGTCCCCAATCTTCCGAGACCTCCCAGGAATACCCCACTGAGGAGCCCCCTCAGAAGAGATCCTGTAGAGGAAGCATGTAGACTCCCCTGATGAGTCTGTCACATCTGACACTGACCTCGATGAGTCGGACGGGTCCCCTCAGTCGTCCTCTGAAGATGTCTCCTTTGCAGACATTTTGGAGATCCTCAGGCAGAGAGGCGGCTGGCCCACCATTACCCCTTCCGATGAGGAGTCAGTATACCTGAAGCCTTTTGGGTCTCAACCCTCAGCTTCATGGGTGTCTCCTCCATTTGATGAATTACTAGATCTTGTGAGTCAGAAAGCATGGCAGACTCCCGATGCCATGGAACCGGTCCCCAGGAGGCCGAATAAATTTCTCTCTGCCCCTAAGGACAAAGAGTTTTTATCTAAGGGTTTACCTGTTGATGCCATGGTGATGGCGGCGGCCACTAAGAAGGAGCTAGCAGAGACTTCTTCTTCTATCCATCCACCTAATAAGGAATCCGAAACGATGGATAGGTATGGGAAGCGTATCTTCTCTTCAGCGGCTTTTACACTCCAATCGCTGAACTATCTATCACATTTTACGAGACTTCAGAGAGCTCTCCTAAAGGAGTTAGGAGATACTCTTCAGGGTACCTCGACTGAAGCAGTCCCATCTACAGTGTCAGCTCAGTTGGCTACCCTCACATCTATTGTTAACTCCTTCATGCGGCTGATCTCATATGCAGCTGATGGTGCGAGTAGGGAAGCGGGTTCAGGAGTCTCATTAAGGAGACATTCCTGGATGCGTCTATGCAACTTTGCTGAGCCTTTCAAGTCTACATTCACCAATGCTCCCGTAGACGGATCCTCTCTTTTTGGACCCAAAGTGAAAGATACCCTCACCAGGTGTGAGCAGGAAGGAAAGACTCTCTCTGCCGTGGGAGTCCATTTTACCGTTCCTTCTAGACCTTACCCTAAAGGTCAGAAGAGTGGCAAAATGTGGTTCAAGAAATCACAGAAACCTTTCCAGGACACACAAGGTGATTCCTCCTTCAGAGGCAGGGGAGGAGGAAATAATGGTAGACGTCACCCTAGAGGCAGGGGAGGCCCACAAAATCAGGGAGGTCGCGATTCCTTTAATGACTGTCCCTATCAGCGTTCCTGATGTGGAACCTGACTGTGCGTCGCCGGAGCCGGTCGCCTGTCCTTGTACCCAGAAGCCTGGCTAAATCTCACTCGAGACAAGTGGGTACAAGACATTATTACCAGAGTTTACTCTATACCCTTTTCCCATCCACCACGCCCTCCCAAAAGGATCCCAGATGTACTAGCCAATCACAGGGATCAAGTGGCTATAGAGATAGAAAAGCTGAAAAGGTCCCAACAGACCAGACAGGATTCAGAACATACTCCAGGTTCTTTTTAGTTCCAAAAAGAACAGGGGACTGGAGACCCATCCTAGACCTCAGCAGGTTAAACGAGCATGTAAAGAAGTCCAAGTTCCGAATGGTCACTCTACAATCCATACTCCCTTTGTTGGGCAGAGACAGATGGATGTGCTCAATAGATCTCCAGGATGCGTACTACCACATAATGATGGCTGAAGCATCAAGGAACTACCTACGCTTCCGGCTGGGAGACAATCATTACCAGTTTTGGGCGCTGCCCTTTAGTCTCACCACAGCCCCCCGGGTGTTCACTAATTGCATGGCAGTAGTCACAGCTCATTTGCGGCATCAGGGAATCCAAGTCTTTTCATACCTGGATGATTGGCTCATGACCGCCACCATCAGGTATCGCCTAATTCAATCGAGAGATTCCACAATCAAGCTCTGTTTCCAGTTGGGAATCTCGATAAACTGGGAAAATCCTCTATTTTGCCCACTCAGTCTATAACTTTTATAGGAACAAACATAGACACGGTCGAGATGACAGCCAGACTACCTACAGACAGAATACAGAATCTTGCGCAACAAATTTACAGGATACGTCCCCTTCAAAGAGTCAAAGCAAAGGTGGTGTTGCAGCTTCTCGGAACTATGGCGTCAACCATAACCTTGGTACCTTTAGCAAGACTACATATGAGAATACTCCAATGGCTCCTGTCATCCCAGTGGTCGTTTCAGCAGTTGCCTCTACATCATCAGATCCTGATTACAGATTCTTGCAAAAAGGAGCTACACTGGTGGATTCAACCAGGTCATCTTACCACAGGGGCTCCCTTTGTACCACACCAACCCGTTGCCACTGTGACCATGGATGCCTCTCAGATAGGGTGGGGGGGCATTATCTTGGCAGGACTGTCCAAGGCACATGGCAAGACCAGAAGGCCCATCTGCATATCAATGTTCTAGAGATGAGGGCGGTGCTTCTAGCATTGCAAGCACTTCATGACGTTCTCCCTCTAGGGACGATAGCTATCCAGACCGACAACATGTCGGGTGTCTGGTATCTAAATAAACAAGGGGGGACCAGATCATACCCCTTATGTCGAGAGGCCATGCGAGTTTGGGAGTAGGTGATTTCTTCCCAACACTTTCTCATTGCAACGCACATCCCGGGGACTTCCAACGTAATAGTGGACAAGCTAAGCAGGGCAATACTGTTACCTCATGAATGATCCTTGAACCAGAAAATACCCAGTATGATCTTTCACAAGTGGGGACAACCCTGTTGCGACCTCTTTGCCAGTCCCATCAACACCAAATGCAGCACTTTTTTCTCTCTCATCCCCCCCTCCAGGGAAGTCTCCAAGAGATGCACTAGTCCACGATTGGCTCCTGGGACTCCTTTATGCTTTTCCTCCTTTTCCACTCATCCCCAAGGTCATACAGAAAGCAATACTATTGGGAAGCAAGATGATCCTCATCACTCCTTACTGGCCTCGTCAGATTTGGTTCCCTTTTCTTGGGCCTCACCTGTTGGACTGCCCATGGACTCTGGACCCAGTGCCAGACCTCCTGACACACATGTCAGGTTTTCTTCACCCCAGTCTCCACACTCTCAAACTGACAGCGTGGCTGCTCCAGTTCCGTCACTAGTCAGGCTTCATGATTTGTCTCCAGCTGTAACTCATATTATTACCTCTTCTCACAAGCCTTCCACCAGAAAATTGTATCATAATAAATGGAAGAGATTTTCCATATGGGCACACAATAGAGAATTTGATTCCATTTACAGCTCCCATTACTATTGTTCTAGAGTTTCTTTCAGAACTCTTTCACCAAGGTTCAGCAGCTGCTACACCCCGAGTTCAACTAGCAGCAATATCTCATTTTCATGTGGGGATTGATGATTCCAGTCTTATGTCTCACAAACTGTGCAAATCCTTTCTTAAGGGTTCCATGATGTTAAGACCTCCTGTGCAAGACCCTGTTCTTCCTTGGGACCTGAATCTAGTTCTGTCTAGACTTACTCTGCCACCCTTTGAACCAGCCCATAGTTGTCAGTTGAAATTTCTGTCTTGGAAGACTCTTTTTCTGGTAGCAATAACCTCAGCCAGGCAAGTTTCTGAATTACAGGCTCTGTCTGTTAAACCTCCATATTTAATTTTTCACAAAGATAGGGTCTCTCTCTGGACCAACCCTTCTTTTAATCCTAAAGTCTGTTCTCAACTTCACTTAAACCAAACAATTGAATTGCCAGTGTTCTTCCCTAATCACTCCAGTAAAGCAGAGTATACATTCCACCAATTGGATGTACACAGGCAACTACGTTTCTATATCCACTGGACCAAAGAATTTAGAAAGTCAGAACAGCTGTTTATTTCCTTTGCTGAGGCGAGAATGGGCTTGCCAGTTTCCAAGGTTACACTTTCAAACTGGATCTCTAGTTGTATTTCCTTTATTTACAGTTCTCAAGGAAAGGAGTTACCCTTTAAAGTCAAAGCGCATTGCACCAGATCCTTCTCTACATCTGCTGCTTTCCAAGCCAGGACACCTATTGATAGTATTTGTGCAGCAGCAACATGGGCTACCCCTCATACTTTCATTTCCCATTATAAATTGGATTTAACTTCCAGGGGTAGAGCTTCGTTTGGTTCCATAGTACTCGGGAGTATCTTCCAGTGAGCCACCCATTCAAGATGCTAGGTACGCTGTTCCACATGTAATAATGGAGGCGAGATAGGTATACATGACATAAAGAAGTTATGTATTCACCATAACGTTCCATGTATGTAGTCCATCTTGCCAAACATTACTACGAACCCACCCACCAGCCCCCTTCCTGGAGGATCTGGATACAATTTTTCCTTTTCTACAGTGGTTTCTTGCCACAAGGGCTCCTTTTATTACAGTTTATTCTTCAGGACCTTTGTTCTCTTTCCTGTCTTATTCTGGTAGGCTAGTAGCAAACAAGATCTGGGGAATGTGCGCATGCATCATGGGATACCTATTAGCCACGAGCCAATCAGAAGTTTTCAGGCTTTCTAAGCGGCCGAGTCGGAGCTGAGGATCGGCTCTGAACCCACATGTAATAATGTTCGGCGAGATGGACTACATACATGGAACATTATGGTGGGTACATAACTTATTTTTATCAGTTGGTTTACAAATGGGATTACAGACCAACAACATTCAATCACAATGAGAGATGTCACCTCAAGCAGCAGACATGTCACCTGTGTGTTAAAAGGTGTCAGTGCTGTGGCCCCTCATGTTCGACTATATGTCTCAGAAGTCCTGAACAAAGCAGAGGGTCTGTGGCAGTGATGATTGCTGATAACACCATGGGTGTTACTTGAACTGTACAGGAATGAATCAGCATACCCTGTGTTAATAATAAATGTACCTGCTTCTTATAAAATAACAGTGAGTACACTATTCCCCACATCTGTACTGACAGACCTTGGTACATGTCAACTGCAACCTGAATCTACTGTGGGATGGTAGACAGTCTACATCCTACATTTGATTAGCAATCGCATTACATCAGTAGCAATACATGTAAGCAATCCCCTATACCCATCTCTCACTGAATGTAGCAATGAATATAATTCTCCCCTTGATATGTACTGTACCACACACCTGCACCAACTTGACAGATCTCAGACATGCCTGAGTAATAAAACATCATAGGATTTCCTACACATGTCTTCTGTGGGCAGACTGACATAGCTTACACTGTGTACAGTATCATATAGATAGCTTTGAGGCAGATTACTTATGCCTTACAGGGCTATCATTGATCAAAATGGGATAGCAATGCTGCAAATGCGTAAATAATGTGGGATACCAGTTACCTGTTCAAGGGACATCAATGTACAGTGATATACATGGGACATGCTGTAGAGACAGATACAGCTCTCAAAGGTTCATAGGTTCATAGTTTAGTACTAAGCTAACTGCCCTTGCGAGCCATTTTAAGCCTAGCCAGTTATCCCTTGTGAGACTCAAGCCCTGCACCTTGTGTTTGTAAGGCAAACACCTTAGCCATTAAGCCACCCTCCCAACCCCCTCTGCACTAGGCTTCAAATCCATGTCAAGCAGAGCACCTCCATTACTCTGTTGAAGGCCAGGCTGGATGACTTGATATGAAAACGTTATATGGCATGGATAACTGCTGCTGCTCTCCTGGACATGTGCGGTCCTTGCTAGACAAACCTTGGCCATGCTTTATATGTGCCTCTGAATAATATATTGGGATGTAACATCTATGCTTCTAAACACCATCAGGTCCATACCCTAGTCACATCCTATGAACCCTAGAACCTATGGCGATGTACATACAAAAAGGAAAATCATACAGTATTACTGTTCTGATGAGATTTGTCTTCACTGCTGACATACAATCCTGAGCTCAGTATCTGATTGGTTGACTTTGGATCTGCACCCATATGTTTGTACTAAACAATGCTTAATGAGAACATTATATATATTAATGAGACACCTGTAATTATCTGACTTCACAGCCCTTACAAAAGCATCCACTATACAGTAGATAAACTACTATGCAAGCAACTGTCTAAATGACTACATACAATTTAAAAGACAGGTACAATTATCAGTTGAACAGTACAAATGGAGGTAATAACATATTAATATAGACAGTTACTTTGTGCATCAGGCTGCTGTAAAATGCTCTGTATTACATTCACCAGCAGTATTGAGAGTAGGGTACAGGTGTATGAGACCCTGGGGAGGTGGAGATATGCTTTACAGAGGAGAGGCATGAAGGTCAGCAGGATTAAGACAGAGTATATGTGTGTGACTGAGAGGGAGGATACAGGAATGGTTAGAATGCAGGGAGTACAGTTGGCAAAGGCATACAATGTGAAATACTCTGGACCAACAGTTCAGAGTAATGGTGAGTGTGGAAAACAAGTATAGAAGAGAGAGCATGCATGAAGTGTGTGGAGAAGTGTGTCAGGAGGGATCGTTGACAGACGCATACCAATAACACTGACATGGAGGGTCTACAAGATCATAGTAAGACCAGATAGGTTATATGGTTCTCAGATGTTGCCACTGACAAATAGGCAGGAGCCATAACAGGTGTTGGCAGAGTACTAAATGTTGTAGTTGGCATTGTGTGGACCAAGGGTGGACAGGAATATTAAACATATATTGCAGTGTCAGCTCAGGTTGTATTGTTTGGAAATGAAGACAGAGTAGTGAGATTGTGTTGGTTTGGACATGTGGTGAGAAGTGATGCTGGGTATATTGGGGAAGGATGCTAAGGATGGAGCTGCTAGGTAAGACAGAAATAAGAAGACGTATGATAAGGTGTATGGATGTTTTGACAGAGGACATGCAGGTGGTTGGTGTGACACAGCAAGATGCACAGGACGTTTAGACACGGAAGCAGAACATCTGCTGTGGTGAGCCCTAATGGTGCTGTCCAAATATAGGTAGAAGAAGATGACATATCTGTTTAGAGAAACCTCATTTATACACTTGTGGCATGAGTGTACAGTAGGAGTATCTAACTGACGGTTACTGTGTCCGGACTCAGTTTAAGCTTTAATAGAGTGTCTTTGTATTACCTACTCTGGATTGTGTGCAGAGGCTGTAACACTTTGCCCTCATACATGCAGAAAAGTCAATACACTTACTTTCAAATACAATCAGCTGCTGCTGTGTAGCAGAACAGATTTAGCTGTCAGAACCTGTATTGCATAACAGGCAGCAATTTACCCACGTACCTATCAATAAAAGAGGTACTGATCCATCTTATGAAGGACACCATGATGTACACTGCATAGATTAATCACCTGTAAATGGCTGTCAGACCACATATACACATCCTGTTTGCATTCTCTAAGCAGATACCAGGTTCAAATCTCCCATTACCAACTATCATTTCCCCTCTTTTTCCCCTGCTAGCATATTTAACGTGAATTCCTGACTCAGTGCAGATAATGCCTCCTGTGTACTGAATAGCCTGTATCCACTACATCACTGAATTACAGATTTCAACAGATCCACATACAGCAGAGATCTGGATTCAGTGCTCTCTAGATTCCAGATGGGTAACACTAGATACGTTGTCTGCTCAAACACCTTGACTCCTACTCATAAAATGCGCCCAACACAAACCGTCATGTGTAGAGGTACTCCCCACAAACCAACATAAACAGCAGACAAAACCTAAACACAATCAGGCTACAAGCAGACAATACACATCAGACATATTGTCACCACAGAAGTGCTTAAGGCAATGGGCATGTATCCCAAAGGTTCTCATAATAGTTGACTGTATAGTGGGATGTACAGATGCACCACAACAACTTAAACAAGGATATGTTTAGTGTCAACTGTGTGGCAGACATAGTCATCACAGCACATGTGCAATCAAGCCTCTCAACAAGTCCCACTCTTATTCCAGCACACCTCATCTTGGTATGCACAACTTGAGACGTGACTATATGAAATAAATGCACAAAGGCATGATTAAGCTATCTAAAATTGGGTCCCTGCCAGGTATTTCCCTATGTTTGAACAGCACTATACCCTTACCTAGGATGATACACTATATAAAGAACAACAGATTCACTGAACTTGCCTAAGTTTCTGGTATCACAGTATGGTGATACAGTACTTGTCAGTGTGGGATGAGATGGTGGCTAGAGTACACTGCTTTACCAGACATAGGCCGCTTCACTGCAACATAATCCCCTTATTAGGCAAGGTCACAACAGCAGAATAACCAATGTGAACATGTACACCTCCAGCAGAGGGCCATGCTGCTAACCCAAGGAGTCTGCATCTGAAGCCTCACTCTCCGTAAGCACTATTCGCATTGAACATCTTAATGTCTCTGTAGGCACAGAAACCAGGCTCAAGGCAGTAGTATTTATTTTGCCCTTGCAAGGCTACAATGCCTTCCAAACATCCAGACAGAAAATGGAAGTTGTGTGTACCACAGGAGGTGTCGTATCTATTTACATTGAAGATCAGTACGCCTCAAGACTGTTTAGAGAAGATAACTATATGGAGTTATTCTATGTCCAACCTAATGTGGATAGGAAACCCCCTTCCTGTTATCACCATTAATAGGTCACCATCCATAAATACAGAAGTCAACACAGCCTATATGGTACCATGTAGGACAATTAAAGTAGAGCAAAACAACCCAGTCATGGGTGAGTGGAATTAGACATCAGTTGAGCGGGATAATTATAGGACAGCAAACTTACCTGCACAATATTACCTGGAGTTTGTGAACTGAAATGCCATGGAAGAAATAGTGCACCATCCCACAAGCTTATCTCATATTCCGGACCTGTACCTCAAGAATACGACTGAACAATTTAATGGCACATATGTAGTGCCTGCACTGTTAATCTAACCATAAGGCACTATGTTTTGAAGTAGATATATCTACTGAGGCCCTGTAAAGGTGGAGTCAGGTTCACAATCATCAACCAAGGTAACCATACACTCCTATGGGATGGTCTAAAATACTTCCAAACACAGTTTCCACAAAGGTCATTGACAAATATAGTACCTTACTCCTAATGCCCTGTCTACACATCTACACAAACATATACACACAGCCATGCCTGATAGGCTCAAACAAAGATCCTCCAGAAAATACAAACCATACCAATGTATGTTTGTCATAACTACGTTATACAGTAAGTGAAAAAAGCTGCTGTTTACAATTGCAACAGTGAGAAATCAGGGGTGGAAGGCCACACCCCTCAGCATAAACATGCAAATAAGACAACTTCAAGAACCCACACAGAGCAACAATGCTAAGACTTTACACAACAACATATCTAGGGATAACCAGAGAGCTTTCTTCATGTACATATGCAAAATGATATAACTCAGATGTATTTGAATCAAACTGTATATGGTATAGCAGAAACCATGTGTACAACATGACCTCTGAGATGTGGTATCTACAATCACAACGTTATCATTATTAAAGTTATGGGTGGCACAGTGGCGCAGCGGTTAACATTGTCGCTTCACAGCAAGAGGTTCTCCGGTTCGATTCTCGGCTGGGGTGCCTTCTGTGTGAAGTTTGCATGTTCTCCCTGTGTTCATGTGGGTTTCCTCCCACATTCCAAAGACATGCATCTGGAGCATTTCTCCCCGGGCCTCCACTGAAAACAGGCTCTGTGGAACCTAGTCGGACTTTCCCAGTCAACAGATGTTAAATAAATAAAATAAAAAAAAAAATCACTGCCCTATCCAAGACTAGGAGCACAGTCACCATGGGACCAGAATGCATTTTGGCCTTTGTTCTTAATGTGCTCTAACAGTGAGCTATTCCCCTAGACATCATATTCAATCACAGTCTGAATACTGCTGTTGTCCACAATGAATGGAATACAGTGACCATTTTCCAACCATACAAGGCATGACTGGCAAAATACAAGTGTAATTATAGAACCATAACATTATGCAACCTCTGTCTTAAGGCAATGGATACAATTTGCATGTATCACAGATACAAGAAAATTGGTGACCGCTAAACACTAGATGTGTTTTATTTAGGTGTTCCCAAGGGTATCTTGTGGCTGCAAAAACCTGGTGGGATTCAAGCCTGTGACCACAGATAGATACGTCAGAGCTGTGCACACATCCTATTGTAAGCTGGCCAAGACCTTCATCACAATCCAACATTTGTCCTCAGTGGGAAACTAACCAAGGTGAATATCAAATCCTATGTTATCAGTTGGTTTGCAAATGGGATCACAGACCAACAACATTCAATCACAATGAGAGATGTCACCTCAAGCAGCAGACATGTCACCTGTGTGTTAAGAGGTGTCTATGCTGTGGCCCCTCATGTTCGACTATATGTCTCAGAAATCCTGAACAAAGCAGAGGGTCTCTGGCAGTGATGATTGCTGACAAAGCCATGGGTGTTACTTGAACTGTACAGGAATGAATCAGCATACCCTGTATTAATAATAAATGTACCTGCTTCTTATAAAATAACAGTGAATACACTATTCCCCATGTCTGTACTGACAGACCTTGGTACACGTCAACTGCAACTTGAATCTACTGTGGGATGGTAGACAGTCTACATCCTACATCTGATTAGCAATCACATTACATCAGTAGCAGTACATGTAAGCAATCCCCTAAACCCATCTCTCATTGAATGTAGCAATGAATATAATCCTGCCCTTGATATGTACTGTATCACACACCTGCACCAACTTGACAGACCTCAGACATGCCTGTGTAATAAAACATCATAGGATTTCCTACGCATGTCTTCTGTGGGCAGACTGACATAGCTGACACTGTGTACAGTATCATATAGATAGCTTTGAGGCAGATTACTTATGCCTTACAGGGCTATCGTTGATCAAAATGGGATAGCAATGCTGCAAATGCGTAAATAATGTGGGATACCAGTTACCTGTTCAAGGGACCTCAATGTACAGTGATATACATAGGACATGCTGTAGAGACAGATAGAGCTGTCAAAGGTTGTCACTCCTCTGCACTAGGCTTCAAATCCATGTCAAGCAGAGCACCTCCATTACTCTGTTGAAGGGCAGGCTGGATGACTTGATATGAAAACATTATATGGCATGGATAACTGCTGCTGATCTCCTGGACATGTGCGGTACTTGCTAGACAAACCTTGGCCATGCTTTATATCTGCCTCTGAATAATATATTGGGATGTAACATCTATGCTTCTAAACACCATCAGGTCCATAGCCTAGTCACATCCTATGAACCCTAGAACCTATGGCGATGTACATACAAAAAGGAAAATCATACAGTATTACTGTTCTGATGAGATTTGTCTTCATTGCTGACATACAATCCTGAGCTCAGAATCTGATTGGCTGACTTTGGATCTGCACCCATATGTTTGTACTAAACAATGCTTAATGAGAACATTATATATATTAATGAGACACCTGTAATTATCTGACTTCACAGCCCTTACAAAAGCATCAACTATGCAGTAGACAAACTACTATGCAAGCAACTGTCTAAATGACTACATGCAATTTAAATGACAGGTACAATTATCAGTTGAACAGTACAAATGGAGGTAATAACATATTAATATAGACAGTTACCCTGTGCATCAGACACATAGATTTAGTATCCCTGAATCCAAGGGGTAGATAACAGGGATGTGGCACAGTTATAATCACTTGCACGGGGTGTTGTGTGGGGGTGCAGGAGGTCTAGGCTGACACAAAAGGCTGGCGAGTGTGTGTGTGTGTGTGTGTGTGTGAGTAAGCAAGTAAGCAAGGGAAGCAGGCAAGATGGACCGTGTAAATGTTGTGTGTCTGTAGGTGCCCTCAATGTGACATTGGTGTGTGAGTGTCTGCATGAACACAGCCAAGCTCAGTGCTAGCTCTATGTGTCTGTATGTCAGACAGCTGTGAGCCATGCATGGTAGAGCTGACAGTTCATCACCTCCGCCCCTGAACTTGTGAACTAGTCTTGCGAGGAGTTGCACTGGCACCTCCATGCCCAAGGTCAGATGCTGTGCTACTATGTGAAGGTGACCTATGTCTCCTGGAAGTTCTCCCTTCACAGGAATGACAAGGACCATGACCCCATGGCCTGCTATATCTGGGTGTGGACAGCACACTCTCTGCAGGCACTGCCACATTGGTTCTCAGCAGATGTGGTTGCTGACCTATGCCCATGAGGCCAATGCTCCCCTCCCAGCATCCTAGCCCATAGGATTACCCTGGCATAATGCCACACGACCTTAGTTCCCAGTGCCTCTGTCGAGACAGTGTGCTTTCTATGACAGATACACTGCACTCCCTCACAGATGGGTTACCTTCATTTGATCGACAGCCCATTTGACTGAAACCCATTTGACTGACAACTAGTACGTCACTACACTTTAAGGCAAATAACAAAGATTTGTTCCCTTCCCCAATGTAGTGTGACCCTGGAGTTGGTATATATAGTTAGGGGGTGTGTATTTTGGTTTACATTCTGTACTTTTTGTGTTATTTTCTTCTTTTTAATGAAACTATGTGCCACATCGCCCCTAACTATATATACCAACTCCAGGGTCGCACTACATTGGGGAAGAGAACAAATCCCTGTTATTTGCCTTAAAGTGTAGTGAAGTACTAGTTGTCAGTCAAATGGGTTTCAGTCAAATGGGTTGTCGATCAAATGAAGGTAACCCCCTCACAGACACATCCTATTCCAAGGTGTTAGTCAAATGATACATGGAATCAACAACATGGTGGAGGTAGGCATGGATGTCAGACTGTGTTGCATTTATAACCCTGAGCATTCTCCTGGAGTTCCTTTCTGAACATGCCTGTGCCTCCATGACAGCCCTAAACATACTTCAAGTGACATGTGATGAGACACCTGTAACAGGTTGGGGAAGGACAGCAGGCCTCCTCCAAGCACCCATATCAATTCGCCTGTGTGACACCTCACCAAGAATTTGGCTATGGCCAGGGTCAACAGTCACTGAAGCCACATTTCCCTGTTCAATGTCTTCACCCCCCAACTGTCCAATATCTATGGCCTCAGTGGAGTGGGTATGCATAGGCATACTGTTTGTGTCTGGTGATAATGAGGGGGGGGGGTTGCTGGATGTCAATCACTTTGTTAGAATCAGCCTCTGCAACCCCTGGTCATGCCTCAGTCTGGCCACAATCATCATCAGAGGACACAGAACAACTTCCATGTTCACCTGTGAGAAAAGGAAGGAAAACGGGAATTCATTAATACCTGCACTACTATGCTGCAATATATTTTAAGCAATGTACACAGCTGCCACTATTACAGACATTCATACCTCAAAACTTCTTAGAGTAAGGAATGTGGACAAAGCCATGAATAATGTGTGGACAAAGGCCCAAAAATAGGTACCATTGTGACATATTGTCCTAGAAAGGTGATAGAATAACAGGTATGGCTTTACCATAACATTTATGATGGGTATGCAGTCTCCATGTGAGACCGCTGTAATTATGTTATGTCTCTAATCTTTAATGACCTGTCAATATTTTGCAACTCAATCACTATGATCTTAAATACAGGCCAGAGGTATGAGTCGCACATCTGGACATTCTGCAGATATCTAGTTGACAATTATGCAGACAGTACAGCAATCCATACAGCAGGCCTGAGATGACACTTTAACAGATATGTTGGGATATGTCTACATTAATGACATAAATGCATTCTGCTTACCAACTGCAGGACTCCTTGATCTGTGGATTCCTGATGTTCCTGAAAAAAAGCAAAGGGAGAGGTAATGGCAACAGCATCACATTAAACAGTATAACGTGGTAAAAGTTTTAATGATCTATATCTACAGTAACTGTAGTGTTAACAAGACTGTAGCTGGCAACTTCTAAATTACCTTAAAACTGCAGCTATCTTACATACATCCATCAAAAAAGTAACCGGACACATATTAAAACTATATATACAATTACATTATGAATGCAACAGTATTCTACCGATGATCTAACAAAACCTACGTGGAAGCTCCTCCTGAGATGCAGGATTGGCACCCACGTCCAGAACATACTGGTTAATGGACTGCTGGGAGCTTTCCTGTGTGGCAATGTTTGCAAGGAATTCCTCGGTGGTAGTGAGCAGTTGTTCGGTTGCAGGTCCACCACCGGTGACCTGATGATCACATGCCACTTCAGCAGCACACCTCCTTGCAGCATGAATCATGTCTGTGGCTTTGTGTCACACCTGTTCATAGCTTTGGTTTTGTCTGCCAGTAGCATTTACATTTTGGACCAATTTGTCCTACAGGGCTGCACGTTGTGCCATATTGGCCTGCCCCCTAAACATCAGGACTACATGATGTTGCCTTAACGCTTCAATGATGACATTATTTTCTGCTTCAGAAAACGGGGGCTATGCCAAGCAGGCATATTATTTACTGAAAGACAATGTGTGTCTGACAATTTTCTGAAGCAGAAAATAATGTCATCATTGAAGCGTTAAGTCAAGCAACCTCTACCCAACAACAATACCCACGTATCACATAGTTCACAAAGTCAGTGTGCCACTCAGTCACAGCCCTTAAGGCTAAACAACACACCTAATACACTTGTAATAGGTGACTCTATTGTCAGACACACTGATGTCCCACTCACCAGGCTGAACAAGGAGAAGGTCACTGTAAGCTGCCTGTCGGGTGCCAGGATCTGCCACATAACACAAGCACTCAGATCACTCCACAGCAAGTACAAATATGACTCCGTCATTGTCCATGGTGGTGTGAATGACCTGAGACTTACCTCCGTGGACTACATGAAAAGAGACATAGAGGAGCTCTCTGATCATGTAGCCCAGGCCGGTATGACCCCTGACCTTGAGTAGCATCTTACCCTCACCACGAATGATGCCACAGTATAAAGACAAAATTATCAATTTTAACAATTGGCTAAAGTATTGGTGTCATTCAAAGGGAATCCAGTGTCTGTCAGCCTGGGATGACATGCTCGACAAGCCACTGTTCGCTTAGGGACGGCTTGCACCTGTCACCCCTGGGCTTTTAAATACTGGCTAAGGCTCTTGCCACCCCCATAGTGCCTTTTTTAGGCAAGGCTCAAAAGACAAACCCACCTCCATAGACAACACAAAGAAAAAGAAACTAAGAGTAATGCTGCTCAACGCCAGAAGTCTAAACCTCAAGATGCACGCACTCGAGGCTCTCCTCAGTATGGAGAATATTGATATCTGTGCAGTAACAGAAACTGGTTCAAGGCTCCCGAGAGCACCCCAGCACTACCAGGTTATACCTCATACCATGCCTTTCAGCCCCAAAACTCGGACCGAACCACAAAAGGAGGGGGAGTATCCATATTCATCAAAGAAACCCACACCTCCAGGTTAGTGGCACTGCATGAAGCATTGGAGACCATCCATGTGCAACTAACAGTGGGCAAAACTGCCTTTCAGTTTGTAGCCTGCTACAGACCACCCTCCCAAACTCAGGAACCCCACTCAGCTTTCCTGAGAACACTGGAGAATATGAAGGTCTCTCCAAACACCATTATATTGGGTGACTTCAACTACCCAAACATAGACTGGGAGCACTACTCAAGCCCCAACACCCTCGCCCAATGGTTCCTAGAATTTATAAACTCAAATGCTATGGAACAACTGGTCACCACTCCCACAAGAGGGGAAAACATATTGGACCTGATCATTACCAATATGGGGACTCTATGTTCCATACCAGAGGTATACCCCTCATTGGTAAGATCTGACCATAAATTAATCTCACTGGACATCCATATCCCATCCCCACCCCCAGCCAAGGAAACCACGGTGAAGAACTTCTCCAAAGCAAACTTCACACTTCTCAAAACTGAGGTGGAATCCTTCAAAGCCTCCGGGCCAGTGGAAAATACAGCCAAACCACAGAATCCTTTACAAATGCTTTCTATGGACACCTACAGGAATGCATGGATCGTGCTATCCCAAATAAAATCAAGACTCATTCCTCCAAAGACAGGAGACCTGTCTGGTGGACCCCAGCCATAAATAAGCTGTACAACAGAAGGAGGAAGCTACTACATGATAGAGCAAAATCCCAAAAAGGGAAGGCATCTCTGATCAGTACTAGCAAGAAACTACGATCCCTCATAAAATCATCTAAGGCCAGCTTCGAAAGAAAAATTGCACAAGATGCTAAAGATAATCACAAGGCCTTCTTTAGTTATGTCAGGAACCTGGGTGGCAACTCCCAGATATGCTCTGAGTTAGTTCAAAATAACAAAAAATACACTGAACCCACAGACATTGCCAACATCCTGGCAGACAGGTTCAGTGCAAACTTCTCCCCCCTTCTCCCCCCAAAAAAGCAAATGTCTATCCCAACAGAATGTAGCCTCCCTGACATCACAGATGCACAGGTGAGAGCTGCCCTCTCCAAAGCAAAAAACACAGCATCAATGGGACCGGACGGTGTCCTGGGCTGTGTCTTACACGAACCCCAAGAAGAACTGAACCCTCACATAAAGTCACTGTTCAGTCTCAGCCTTACTACAGGATATGTACCCAAGGAATGGCGTACAGCAACAGTGGTCCCACTTCACAAAGGTGGTGCCACAACGGACCCCAGAAACTATCGCCCTATAAGCCTGACTAGCCTGGTCTGCAAAGCTATGGAGCGTATCATCATGAAACTCATAAACAAAGACATTGGGAACCTCCAAACACTGGATCCTACCCAATTCGGCTTTGTTAAGGGCAGATCTTGCCTCTTGAACCTGGTCGACTTCTTTGAAACAGTCACCAAGGCCATAGATGAAGGGAAGGTAGTCCACACAGCCTACCTGGACCTCGCAAAAGCCTTCGACACAATACCCCACTCGGGCATCATAAATAAGCTCACCAGCTTAAATATCAACCCCTATGTCACACGATGGGTTGCAAACTGGCTCAGGGATAGAACCCACATGGTCAGAATTGCAGGTGCCATGTCAGACTCCAAACCAGTTACAAGTGGCATCCCACAAGGCTCAGTACTGGGACCTTTCTTGTTCAGTATATATTTCTCTGAGGTACAGGCTAACATGGGAGGACTATGGCTGACCAGGTTTGCAGATGACTGCAAACTGGGAGCCATAATCGACTCGCCGACTGACACAAGCATCCTCCAAAAGGGTCTCACAGAGACGGATAACTGGTGCCAGAGCCATGGCCTAAAGCTAAATGCCAAAAAGTGCATAGTCATCCCCTTTGGGAAAACCAAAGTGCCCACAAATTACCACATAGGTGGTAATCCATTAAGTATGGAAGAAGTAATTAGGGATTTGGGGACCCAAGTAGATAGCAATCTCTCCTTTGACAATCACGTTGCCAAAGTGGTTAGAAAGACCTTCTATATAGCCCACCTTTTCACGAAAGGGTTCACATCTAGATCAAGAGAGGTCATTGTGCCCCTCTACTCATCACTCATCAGGCCCATAATTGAATACAATGTCCCATTTGGGATGTACCTTACCCGACACCTTCAGCAACTGGAAAGACCCCAAAAGTACCTCACCAAGAGGATCAAGGGACTCAAACAGATACCCTACGCAGTTAGGCTAAAGAAACTCCAGCTGTACTCAGTTGCTTACCGCCAACTCAGAGGCGATCTGTGCCTGATGTATAAAGCCATGTCCAACCCAGAATTAATGGACATGCTCCACCTCAGGAAATCCAAATCCCTTAGAGCTACACGCTCCAGGGACTTAAACCTCAGCACAGAAATAAATAGGACATGCTGGAGGGACAGATTCATATCCCAGAGGCTTCCCTCACTCTAGAACAAAATCCTAATCCATGTTAGGCAGAGTCCCTCAATGACCCTCTTCAAGAGAAATCTTGACGAGTGGATGGGAGATCATAGGTTTTCCCCTGGGATCTCTTCTGTGTCCCTACTACACAGATGCACAGTAAACTAACCTCAAAAGGGCTATCTTCTGTGACCTACTATACAGAGGCACAGTCAACTAATCTAAAAGGGTGGCGAAAGCCAAACACACTCTGGCTAGGCTTATAAATGCCCTAGGGCAGATAGCCTAGTATCAACCTATGAACCTATAATGATAACACATATAAGAATCACATATGTACAGATAAACTGTGTACAGATAAGTCAGAACATGAAGGCTCTCAGTATTCACCACTTGATTACAATTTAAATATTCAACAGTGGTCAACAAATAACACATGGGCTACAAAACAAGGAGAGTAGCATGACAACCATACTCACTTATGCTAACACACTCAACACAGCAGTCCATTTGGATTTGTACCATAGCAGGGACTCATCTCCTCCCCAGAAAAAAAAGGCTAAGGGACAAATGTGCTAACCAAACAACAGTGTAAATTCAAAAGTGCTCTCAAAGAAACAATATATGAAATGTGTGCATAGTTATTACACAGCATTAGACATTCGGCCTACCCTGTATCCCTTGTACCTCTCAAATCACTGGGAAACAAGGCCATGTCATGAATACAGTTATAACAAATGCTTACTGATTTACTTCACATCATTCCTATGCACATTCCAACATATGCATTATTTAGTCAACAAAATGGTTACATACCTGATGGAGTGGAATACTCCTTTGTTGAAATATACTGTACTTTCCCAAAATAAATGTGTCACTGAGTTTGAAACAACTCTTGTCCACATTGATTTGTCTTTTTATAACAGTGTACAAAAGTAATTGGTTACATCTGACCTAGTCTGTGCCTCATAGATACTAATTGCAGCATGCACTGCTGAACTGCATGCTAATCAACCAATCGTAAAGTTATTCAACAAAATATAAGGCATCAATGTTGACACCATGCCCTTTCTTATATGGGCAGTGAGGAAATATTGGAGTACAGATACAATGCAAGCAGTGACAGATTGTTAGTAGCAGATACAATTTATATACATTTGTGTGTGCTACAGGCTGAAGCCAATGCTGCTGCTGCTGCTGCCAATAGCCACAGACAGAGAGGGTGAAGACTTTGCTGGTCAACAACACAGCAGAGTAAATGTGGGACCTCTGGCAGCCATGAGTCAGATACAGAGTCAAATGCAGGGAACACATTCCAGTGGAATACAAGGTATGTGTTTAACTTAGTATGTTATCCACAGGTACCCTTAACAGACTACCAGGGGACATGCTTGGTGTTTCATAGGCATCAGCATCAGCAATTTTCTAAACATTCCTGCATGTTATGCTACAACATGGCAGAGAGAACATATTTTAACACAGGTTTGGAGGTGAGGATCACAGGTATGTTACAACTGTAACATATATCGCACTACTCCCCAGTAATGTATGCCATACATCACAGTCATGTACACAAGAGAACAACACCTAGGGAACAGGGTAGGGTCTACATTAACTGTAAGGTCTAAAATTGAAACAACTGCAAAGTCATGTGCAATGTCATGGGAATCATGTGGTGTGTGTGTGCTGGCAACTGTTGCAGTTGCCATGACTTCTATATGTACCACATTCCACAACCGCACCAGATATGTGCTATGGGGGATATCTCCAAGACTCAATTAGGTGTGGATGCAAGCTATGCACCAGACTCATGGCAGAAGAAACCCATCATAGATGCACACACACACACACACACACATAAACACATTAATGAGACACACAGTCCAACCAGTAATGCCATACAGCATGTATTTCAGTTACCACACTCACAGTGTAAGTGCCTACATACCTCTGGCTGAGGGCACCATTACAATCCACTGACATGTCCCTCAATGCTCACAGTATGTTATGCTACCCAAGTTAATACAGTGGAAACAGCTGCAGCAGGATCATTAAGGGAACACATCCTACAGACAATGCCAAGGTCACCACAGCCACAGGCCAATGATGACCCAGGGGAAGAACCAGCAGCAGGTGTGGTCATAGGCAGACACAGCCATGCTCAGTAAGTCCCTGCACTGGTTATGAGACAAGCCATAGCACACTGACTCAACACCCAGGAGGCTAAAACCATCCTCCAACAGCACTATACATCTGTATTAGGGTTGCATTACAGATGACAGTTCTCAACCATAGCTAAATCATACAACAGTCAGGATGTCAGACATATAGGGTAACCAGACCAACACAGTCTTGTTAGTGCCATAACAGACACACATTTTCACCATCCCACCACCAAAAGAACAGCCAGGGCTTGTTTGTGACATCTAACCTGTCTTTTGTTAGTTGGCAGCCGCATATCATATTAGCCTCACATAATATCCTTTGACATTGTAAATGCAATGATATTGAATGGTGTACAGACTGTATGTCCCAGACTACTGGACAGATAACTGATGACTGACCAAGAAACACAGACATGTAAAATAGTGCTGTATAGTGTGTGTAACCAATTACTCCAGTATTGTAAAAGTGAAACAAGTCACAAAATGTGCAGGTAACTTCCAATATTTTATTACGACTGTACATTATTTTCAATTTGATTGTGTGCTGACAATCATTCTCAATTGTACAGATTTGCACTGAATGTCCAGATTTTGGAGTCATATATGTAGTCTGTGTATCATACTATTCTAGTCTGTTGAATCACTGGCAAATCATTGAGGACTGAGGTCAGGGACTAATGGCACACATCTAAGTTTCAGACTTCATATCTGTCAGAACAGTCATGCTAATGCACAACCTGTTATTCTATCCACTTCCTAAGGATGTATGAGCAATATTTAAAGAGGCTCCCTATTTTTAGGCCTTTGTCCCCCATTAATTGTGTCTTTGTCCAGATTCCCTACTCTAAGAGGTTGAGAAGTATGGTGCTGGATGCCTATTGCTGCTTGCTACAAAGGTGTATGTGTGAAACACAATGTTAAGGCACCCATTCTGTGTTTGACATGTGCATTGGATGGTGAATTGGATTGTAGAATATGAAACATTGATTTAATATTTTTCCTATTATCACTTGTTTTTATCTCAATATTTGGAGTTTGCGTATTGCTGCTCGTAGTACAAACAGCATCAGCTAAGTGCAGCTGGTTTGCACGTACAGCTGCAGTGCACAAACTGTAGAAGTGGACTACCCAGATAGCAGACAGGAACTGGACATCTAAATATGGACCTGGGATGCATTCACTTAATGTCAGTCTACATAATGCAAATCCACTAAGCACCGCTGCATTGTGTGTAACAGTGAGAATCTCAGGATAAATATTAATGTTGTAGATCTTCATGTAACTTTCTCCTGTGGCTGTGGATGTTAAGTGTTGGCCTGAAGTTCACATGGTCCTGGGTTCTGATACAAGGATTGCAACTTTTATTTTACTAATGTGTCCTTGCATTACATTGCAATCTAATTAAGCATACACATGGATTCTTTAATCCTTCTACAGGCAACAGTTGTGAGTGTGGAACTACCATGTATAAGGTCCATGGTTCTACTACAGCAGACATCTCTATTTTTTCGATGGTTTCCCACCTCACATTATAGTCACCCTGAGTTATAGCAGTTGCCTAGTATTTCTCATATCCTAAGTATTTTCCTGATGCATGACATGTTACTATTGTCAGTTGTGTAATGATATGATAATAACTATGTTAATGAACTTCATTTTATTGTTTCCCATCAGACAAACATGGGCAATGTGTTTGCACGATGCTAAGCAGTGTGCACCATTTTCAAATGTTGTAAAGTCCAATAGTGTGTGTTCTCAGTGTCTGTCTTAACTGGAATTGGTGGGAAAATTCATTATACATTGGTGTTCATCAGCACTGGATAAGTCTGGTGTTCAGGGAAGGTTCTGAGATCTCAATCTCAAAGGTGGAGTGTGCAGGAGAGACCAAAGTGTTTGTTGGACTCCTAGTGAATGATTATGGTCCCCGGCCGTTGCAGAAACACTATCATGAATTAGATTACAAAGCAGAAGCATGGAATCATTTGGCCCAGGATCTGTCTAGTGTTACCAGTATCCCCTGCACTGGTGAACAGCATAGGAATCACCATCAAGACCTCAGGATGAGAAAGAGGGATACCCTCAACCATTGGATCAAGGAATGCAGGAATGGTGGCACCCCCACAGATGTGTAAGTATCACTTACAGAAACTACTTGTAGGAGGTAGCAGCTGCATATGTTCATTACTGGTGTTCCTAATGGTATTCTGTTGTGTTATATTTTTCACACACCTAATTTGGCCAGGGCACTGAATGTGCGGACCTATGAAGAAAGAATAAGGAGGATGAGAGATGCAAGTGGTATGTATGCTGACAAACAGTACTGTTATTTTACCATTATAGGAGTAAATACAGCTTATTATGGTAAAAATCTTGTATCACATATGTATGTAAATTTCAATTGTAAAGCAAAAGCATGCATGCATTAGTACATTACTTAGAACAACAGTCCAGTATTACAGAGTAGACAGGAGACTGTAATTTAGAAAACCACCCATCCAAAGTAGACAGTACTCGTTTATGTTGATATAAATATTGCATTGTAAAGTATGACATATACCTGGGACAACATGAGCAACTGCAGATTGTTATCATTATAACATTGAACCTGTATCTATAAAGTGTAAAAGGAAAGAGTACTAGCATTATGCTATATTAAAAAGGAAAGGCACAGTATTACAATACACACTGCTTGTGGGTTTATATACCACACTCCCCTCATTTAAAAAAAGCTGTTTAGAATACTGTTTTAGGATATCACCAATAAAATACAGTACTGTTACTTATTCATACTGATAGCATTAGAAGTGAAGATCTCTATAGCTGTGGCTCATATGGCCTGATGTCAAATGTAATCACTGTTTGTTTATTATGTATAATTTTCTTTTGTTTTACTGTTAAATACCTTTTCATTTCATAATAATTTCATTGTGTTTGTAATTCTATTATTTATTATTTTTGTATTGTTTTATTATTATAAAATACTTACATTTTAATGTTTTTATGTTCATTATTTTGTGTTATGCTTTATATCATTATGGGTTTTTCATTGTATTTATGTTATTACTACAGCATGGCAGGGTAGGCCGGTTCCATGTGATGCACCTGCACTCCCTCCAATGGCTGTGGCACCAAGGGCCAGCACTTCTGGGCTGCAGCCTGGCAGCAACCCTCCTGCTGCTTCTGCCCTACCCGGACCCTCAGTTAGTTCTGCCCCACAGGATAGACCTGTGGTTCCCTCTGGGGGCAGAGGCAGAGGGGATGATTTTGTCACCTGAGCTGAACTGCCAGGTCTGGTGCATAGGACTGTGCACCACACAAATGGTGCACACCTATGCCAAGTGGAGACACTGCTCTCCATCGCCATCCTGAATAATACCAGAACAAGTAGATGTCAGACACTACGGCCATCAGCGCAGTGAGGTGACAGTGATGACAGTCTAGTGAGTGAGGACTTGATCCTCACTGTCACCATACAAAATGTCCATAGGTCCACGATCCCCCCTTCCCCACCCCAGCCAAGGTGTTCACCCCCTTGTCTTTTTCACCAAGCCTGTCTCTTGTCTTCTATGTCTTGTCTGTCTGTAAATGCTTCTTCACCTCCCCAACTTGCCTGCCCCAGACATGCATATGTCCTTCCCCCAACATTCCAGTCTCTCCTAAAAAAATAAAGGACACATATTCCCCCCCAAAAAAACTGTCCCATGCATAGTTCTCCATTTCGCATGCATGTCTGCTTGACACACTTTTAATTTGGTCCAATTTGCTCCACAACACAATTATGTTGTTGTCACCCCTCTCAGTAGTGGTGACTTTCCAAATTCAGCTAATAAACTGTACATGTGCCCATTTGTTACTGTTGAAGAAACTGATAGCTATGGTTCCTCCTTACACCCATCCTTCACATTCTTGCCTTCCTTTCACTTTGTTTTTCTCCCTGCTTGCACCATATTTTACCACTTTCCTATCTTTCCCCATTTATTTTCTTTAAAGAATCATTGAGCAATGTAAAAGGAAAGAGTGCTTGCCTTTTGCTGTATTACAATGGAAAGGCACAGTATTATAATAATGTAATGGATGTGGTTGGGGTGGGGGTTCAAGGTCCCACAGATGTCAGCACAGTAACAGTGTGACTCAAGTCCTCACCCACTGGACTCTCATCACTGTCCCACCACTGCACCACTGGCTGCAGTGGCTGACGTCAGCGCCTACAGCTGGTATGCAGTACCAGGATGGAAACCAGGCTCTCCATCTGGTGCAGGCATGTGCCCATGGTCTGGTACACAATCCTACACACCACAGCTGACAGCTCTGCAAGGGTGATGTACATACTCCTTCTGCCACAGACTGGGCCCCTGTGGCAGAACTACCTGAAGGTCCAGGTAGGGCAGGGGCAGCAGGAGGGGGTCCCGCCAGGCTGCGGCCCAGAATTGCTGGGCCTCGGTGCTTCAGCCAATGGAGTGAGTGTAGGCAGATCATGGGGAACTGGCCTACCCTGCTATGCTGTAGAAATAACAAAAATAAAATTCAAACCAAACAGTAAATAAAACATAAAACAAATTCAATGACAATTATAAAACATAAAGAAACAAATATAAAGCAGTACAAAACATTTCAAATAATATAAATACAAATAAAATGATAAATAATAAAATGAAAAAAATGTATTTCAAAACCAAGAATTACTAAATTATACATACTAAACAAAAAAATAAAACTGTGATGACCTTTCACCTCTGGGCCAGTAATCAAGGAGCCTCAATCCTCAACACTGGTACCAGTGGGGGATGTTCACTGGGAGGATAACAGGTACGCACACAGTATCTCCAGATGCAGCTCTATGCATCAAGCACAATTTCCCTTAAGAGCACACAGGGAACCCAGTCAGTCTGAGGCTGGTTTCTCTCTCTTTCTCCAGATCCCCAATAAGACTCTCTAGTGGCACAGCTATAGAGCTGAGTCCCTAGCCAGGGTTCCAAACCAAGTCCTCCAACACTCTCTCTGTCTCTGCCCACGTAGCTGACACTGACACACACACACACACCTGGGAAAGGCTGGCACAGGTTTACCAGCTATGCCCCCTCTTGCCCACCCTATGAGGTAGTTATCACTGTCACCTGAACCCCTCAACAGCTACTTTACGGCTCTTAACAAAAGGTGTTCAATTTTACTGAGTGAAATTAATATTAATACAAATGGCAGTCTGACCAAGAGCAAGGGTATTACAAGTGACCCACATAGTGTCACCAAATAAATATGTAAATACTCTCAATACTCTCAAAACTTAAATATCGCTACAAAGATCAGCCACAATGAAAGGTTTAAATATATTTAATAATACATAAAAGAACAAGGCAATACTAAATATATAATCTGAAGTAGGAGATTCATTTGTCTGCAACCTGTGGGTTATGGATCCGATATCGGATCCGAACCGGCATGGTTTTCCAGCTATGGATCCAAGCTCTCAGCTCCTCCCCTCACCCATAATGCCCTGCTCTACCCTCATGACCTCAGATCTCGTTTGCCGCGCATGGTGACTGGATTTGTTTCTCAAGCTCTCAAGCTAAGTGGTAGTTTTATTGTTAAATTTCAGAAATTTGAAGTTTGTATTGATTTTTTGAGTGAAAGTGTAGGTTTCCCCTTTGATATTTTTACTTTTTAGAGTTAATCTAAAAATTTTTATCCCTCCCCTCGCTGTTGGCGTAGAGTGTGTGTGTTGGGCCTGTGTGTGTATTGGTTGTTTAGTTACTTTAGTTTGGTAACTACTTTTTTAGACTAGGATGGCAGACCAACCCAAGTCTATATTTTCTAAATGCTCCGAGTGTGGCCATAAACTTTCCCCAGCTGATGGCCACACTCGGTGTGTTAGATGCCTGGGGGTTGAACACCTCACATCTGGATGTTCCATTTGTGCAGGGTTCAACCCCAGGGCATTGAAGGAGCGGAGGTCCAAGTTTGTTTTGGCGGGCCTTTTACCGCCGGACTCGGCTCCGACCTCCGCTCCTTCCGGAGTAACCGTGCCGGTTATTCCTCTGCACCCTCCTCCTCCTGGGACTCAACCTCCCGCTTCTGGTTTGGAGGAGAGGGATGCTAAGAAGGACCGGAGGAGAAGCACCATAAGCGGCGGGCCGAGACCTCTGTTCGGCCCGCCAGCCAAGCTGGCTTCTCCCGGCTCCGTTGCTCGGTCTCCTCCTTCTCGGCTCCGGTCTCCTGTGTGTTTTTCACTGGGACCTGAGGAGGAGGAGACCCGATCTCCGTCGAGGCTATCGAGGAGGCACTCCAGGCCTACCTCGGTAGCCTCGTCGAGATCCACGTATAGCCTTCGATGCTGATCTGGACCGGATGATGCGAAGGTTCATCCAGGCCCAGATGCAGATGGGAGTGCTCTTGCCTCCCCCCCCTCTGGGGGGGAGCTCAACACCCTTTTTTAAACCGATTGCTCCTTCTCCGACCCGCTATCCGGGTTCGGAGCAGCTGGAGCCGAGCAGCTTCGGAGCCGGGGGTGGGTCGGCGCCGATAGTACTTTGTACTTCGGATCCGACCCTGCCCTCGAGTGCATCGGATCCGAGCCTCGGATCCGGGGGGATCAGTGCTCCTTCGGCGCCGTCTGTGTTGGAGCGCACTGTCCCTTCGGATCCGAGCGCGCCGGCTCCGATCCACTCTTCGGATCCGAGGGGGAGCCGATTGTCGGATCCTTTGGTCGAGGTCGGCTCCCCTTAGGCGTTTGATGTAGTGGAGAGGGCCCTGTTGAGGGTCTCCGGACCCCCGGCACTTGCTTCGGCTCCATCCCGCGCTCCCTCTGCACTGGGCCAGGCTTCCACCATCCGGCCCTTGGGACAGCCCGCTTCTGTGCCCCAAGTTGCTCCAATGGAACAAGTTGCTGCTGCGAGAGTCCTCTGACAGCCCCCCAGAGGATGTCCCTCGCAAGCATACGTGCAAAAGGAGGCACATTGACTCCCCCGAGTCTCTCACGGAAGACACGGACTTGGAGGAAGGGGAAGGCTCCCCACGGTCACCCCCCGAGGATGTCTCATTTGGAGACATCATGGAAATGCTCCGTATAAGGGGGGGGTGGTCTGCCCCCAAGTTTTCCTCGGACAAGTCCGTGTTCTTGGAGGCATTTGAAGCGGGCCCGTCTACCTCTTGGGTGTCCCCTCCTGCCGACCCCCTGGTGGACCTCATTACCACCAGGGCATGGAAGGAACCGGACACCATGGAGCCAATTCCTAAGAGGCCCGATAGTATCCTTAGCCCACCGTCCGACCGTGCCCATTGGAGTAAGGGGCCTCCGGTAGATGCCATGTTGACGGCGGCCACCAAGAGGAACTTGCTCAGGAGAGTCCCTCAGTCCATCCCCCGAGCAAGGAGTCTCGGATGATGGACCGCTTGGGGAAGCGGATGTTTAGTTCAGCGACCTTCTCGGTAAAGGCTGAACTACTTGGCACACGTCATTAGGATGCAGCGAGATCTCATTAAAGAATACGCTGCATCTCCCCCAGAGTCCATGTTGGAGGAGGACAGGGTGCTGCACTCCACCCGTATGGCCACTCTTAGGTCAGTTACTAATACCTCTATGCGGCTACTCTCCCATGCTACGGAAGGCGCCGCTAGAGCCGAGGCAGGCCTAGTCACTAGACGTCAGGCCTGGCTCCGCCACTGCGATTTTCTGAGCCCTTCAAAGCGTCATTTGCAACCCTTTGATGGTTCTGCTCTCTTTGGCAAAACCGTTCGCAAACGCTGACCCAGAGCGAGAAGGACGGAAGACGCTGTCTGCCGTCGGAATCCGCTTCTCTGCACCCCAGAGGCCCTACTCTAGGAACCAAAAGGGTCAGAAGAAGATGTGGTTCGAAGTCGCAGCAGTCCCAGCCTGCTCGGACAACCAGTCCTTCCGTGGCAGAGGAGGACAGGGAGGACGCCGCCCTAGAGGCAGAGGGGCTCCCAGAAACTTCGGGTCCAGGGAACCTTTCTCTGAACGGCCGCAGCAACCCTGAGGTTGCCCGGCTGCTCCACTCTGGAGGCAGTCGGGGACGTTGGGCACCTAGCGGCATGGGAGTCCATAACATCAGACCGCTGGGTTCTCCAAATCATATCCAGAGGATATCGCATCCCTTTCTTCACTTTCCAAAGTTGAAGTCCCTCCCAGACGTTCCACCCGGTCAACGGGAGGCCGCTTTGGCAGAAATTGGCCATCTGCTAAAGAAAAGAGCCATCCAGCCCGTCCCCCAGACCACATCGGATCAGGGTTCTACTCCAGGTTCTTTTAGTGCCAAAGAAGACGGGGGAACTAAGACCAATTCTAGACCTTTCTCTCTTGAATCTGGCAGTCCCCAAAGAAAAATTCCGAATGGTCACTCTGCAATCTATTCTCCCCCTTCTGGGAGAAAATCACTGGATGTGCTCGATAGACCTCAAAGACGCGTACTACCACATCCTGATGGACAGGCGCTCCAGGAGGTTCCTCCGCTTCCGGCTGGGAGCCAGTCACTACCAGTTCCGGGTCCTTCCCTTTGGTCTCACCACAGCCGGAGGGTGTTCACCAAAGTATTAGCAGTGGTAGCGGCCCACCTGAGGCTTCAGGGGGTGCAGGTCTTTCCCTACCTGGACGACCGGCTTCTTACCGCCCCAACAAGGCATCTACTTTTATTGGCGCGAGACTCCTTTCTCCATCTTGCTCCTTTTCTGGGCATCACAATAAATACAAAGAAATCCAACCTGGCGCCCACACAGCTCTTAGATTTTATAGGGGCCAGGCTAGACACAAGGAGTTTACGAGCCTTCCTCACTGCGGACAGAGTTCAAAATCTGCAGCTCCAGGTGCGGGCCATTCTCCACTCAAGTTCTGTTCCGGCGGAGTTGGTCCTGAGGGCTCTAGGGTCCATGGCGTCTGCTATAGCACTTCTTCCTCTTGCCAGGCTCAATATGCGCATCCTACAGTGGACTCTCTTAGTACAGTGGTCATACCTTGCTCTCCCTATGCATCATCCCATTGCGATCATGCTTCTCCCCCTCTCGCCACGGTGACCACGGACGCCTCCCGCCTCGGGTGGGCATTTTGCGGGCCGGACTGTCCAAGGCACGTGGAACGATTCAGAGACCTTACTGCATATCAACGTTCTAGAGATGAGAGCTGTGCTCTTAGCGTTGCTAGCACTTCAGGACTTTCTTCCCTTGGGAACAATTGCGATTCAATCGGACAACATGTCTGTGGTCTGGTACATCAGCAAGCAAGGGGGAACAAGGTCTTACCCTCTTTGTCGAGAAGCCATGAGAGTTTGGGAATGGGCAATCTCCACCAACCGCTTTCTATTAGCAACGCACATTCCGGGTCGGTCCAACATCCTGGCGGACAAGCTCAGTCGCACCATTCTGACCCCTTACGAGTGGTCTCTCAATTGTCAAGTAGCGGAACGCATATTCGCACGGTGGGGAACTCCTTCTTGCGATCTTTTTGCCTCTCCCTCAAACACCAAGTGCGACAGTTTTTTCGCTCTGATACCTCCTCCCGGAGGTTCCCCAAGAGACGCTCTGGTGCATGCTTGGCCACCCGGTCTTCTGTATGCTTATCCACCCTTGCCTCTGATGCTCCAAGTTCTTCAGAAAGCCTCTCTGGTGGGTTGCAGAATGATTCTCATTGCTCCGTTTTGGCCTCGACAGATCTGGTTCCCCTTTCTAAGGTCTCACTCGGTGAATCCTCCTTGGATTCTGGATCCCATTCCGGATCTGATATCCCATCCATCCTGCATACCTCCTCCGAATCTGGACAACCTGAAGCTGACCGCTTGGCTGCTCCAGTTCCACTCTTGATCAGGACTCCCGGTATTTCGTCACCTGTTAAGGCAATTCTGGTGGCTGCTCATAAACCGTTCACTAGGAAGGTCTACCGCAGCAAGTGGAAACGGTTTTCTTTGTGGGAGCAAGGCCTGAATCCCTTCACGTTCCTCTCCCCTTAGTGCTTGACTTTCTAACCACTCTTTTAACGATGGTGCCAGCAGTTCCACAGTCAAAGTACAACTGGCGGCAATTTCTCATTATCACATTGGCCATGACTCTAACCCTCTTATGTCAGCCAAGTTGTGTAAAATTTTCCTTAAAGGTACTTTTCTTCTCAGGCCCCCTGTAAAACAAGCGGTTCCTCCTTGGGACCTCTCTTTGGTTCTCCAGGCCTTGACCGTCCCCCCTTCGAACCAGCGGCTACGGTGGATCTCAAATTCTTGTCTTACAAGACAGCCTTTTTGGTAGCCATTACATCGGCCAAGAGAGTTTCAGAGCTTCAAGCATTATCAGCTAAACCTCCTTACTTGGTATTTCATCCGGACCGTGTCTACCTCAGGACCAACCCGTCCTTTCTTCCTAAAGTCTTCTGAAGCAAACATTAATCAGTCCATTAACCTCCCTGTTTTCTTCCTAAATATGAAAACAAAGGTGAATATAAGCTTCACTCATTAGATGTCCACAGGCAACTTAGATTTTATCTAAACAGGACGGCTGGTCATAGGCAATCTGACCAGTTGTTTATTTCCTTTGCAAAATTTAATTTGGGCAAGCCAATTTCTAAAGTTTCTCTGTCCCGCTGGATTTCACAGTGCATCTTATTGGCTTATCAAGCTTCAGGAAGGCCCGCACCGGAGGGTGTTCATGCCCATTCAACCCGGTCAGTATCTACCTCGGCAGCCTTCAAGGCTAGGATTCCTCTAGATGATATTTGTGCAGCAGCCACGTGGGCTTCATCTCATACTTTTATCTCCCACTATAAGTTGGATCTTGCATCTAGGGGGTAGAGCATCCTTTGGCTCCGCGGTGCTCCGGAATATCCTTCCATGATGGCCGCCCAAGATTCAGGTAGCTGGGGACTCTGTCCCACAGGTTGCAGACAAATGAATCTCCTACTTCAGATTTAGAAGTTATGTACTCACCATAATGTTCCATCTGAGTAGGTGTATTCATTTGTCTGCAACCATCCCGCCCTCCTATCCCCCTGGCCTTTCAGTTTCCTGCATATTATCTGCTACCCTTTTCAGGGTGTTGTTGCTGTTGGCAAACTCGATCTGAGGTCATGAGGGTAGAGCAGGGCATTATGGGTGAGGGGAGGAGCTGAGAGCTTGGATCCATAGCTGGAAAACCATGCCGGTTCGGATCCGATATCGGATCCATAACCCACAGGTTGCAGACAAATGAATACACCTACTCAGATGGAACGTTATGGTGAGTACATAACTTCTAATTCTCATTGACATCAGGGTTAAAAATCACAGAAAATATTTAAAATAACATTGAAGGACAGGCTCAGAAAAATAAAGAAAAACAATATCTAAACTAGGCTTCACTATATTCCTGACTGACTCTAAGAGAATAACTATTCCCTACTTACTTAGAGCAAGGCAGATGATGTGGTGAATGGTCCTTCTTGTTGTCAAGCCCAAGACAATAATCACTACCAATAATCCTCAATTTCATTTTCTGCCAGTGCCCACTTCACTCATCTGTAACCTCATACAGAAACTTAAACCCACTACACTCTCTGCTGATCTATTACCTGTAGAATACCTACAAAAAGCTGCTAAAGTCATAGCCTACCCCATACCCATCCTCATTAACAAAACTATTTCTGAAGGAACTATTCCCCTAATCTGGAAAGCCTCTCACATTATTCCCCTGTATAAAGGTGGTAACTCCAAAGAGTTGTCCAATTACAGGCCCATAGCTATTCTATCTCCTTTGGCAAAAATAATGGAAAAATGTGTTCACCTACAACTGTCAACTTACCTACTTGATCACAATTTATTAGCACCCTGTCAACATGGCTTTAGACCATTTCATAGCACCACCTCTGCTCTCTTATCCTTCACTAACCATATTAACAGTAATCATAATAATGATACTCTATCCTCAGCCCTACTTATTGACCTGTCTAAAGCATTTGACATGGTTAACCACCACCTGCTTATAGACACACTCAAAAACCTGTCATTGGGCACCCATACTATACAGTGGTTCCAATCATACCTACATAATAGGCAACAGGCTGTACTATGGGAAAATACTTTATCTTCTCACCTCCCAGTTGCCCTAGGGGTCCCACAAGGATCTATATTGGGTCCATTACTCTTCTCCATCTTTACAAATGACCTCCATTCTGTAATTCCACAAGCCGACTGTATCCAATACGCTGATGACTCCACACTCATATGCTCTGCTACTTCTCAATCAGAACTTGAGTCACTAACCCAAAAGACCTTTAGTACAGTTTAAAACTGGCTCCTACAAAGACGTCTTATCCTTAACCCAAAAAAACTAAAATGCTACTATTTACCCCCATCCGCAGAACCTCCCCACTTAATTTTACTATTACTTCAAATAACGGAACTATAATATCTCCTGAGCCAACCACCAAACTACTCGGAGTACTAATAGATAATAACTTGCCTTTGGAACCTCACATTAATAACACCATAAAAACAGTAAACAAGAAACTAGGTTCCCTCTATAGAATCAAACCCTTTCTAACACCTCCAGACAGGGTTACCATTACTCGCACCCGCCTTATCTCTACCCTGCTCTATACCTCCTCTATCTATACCAAAATATGTAGAAGTAATCTGAGTAAACTTTCATCCTCCTACAACAATATTGCCAGATTTGCAGCTGGGTCCTCCTATAGAATTCATCACTGTATCAACCTGAATCAGCTAGGATGGTTAGAGTTGCCAAATCTAATACTTTTTAATCAACTAATAGTAGCCCATAAGATCCTGTATTTACCCCAAAATACACCCATACTTACTTCCCCAGTCATCCCCTATAACAATCTTACGCTCATCTAATAAATTACTTGTACAAATATCAAAATCCAACAACTCAGCTGGTGACACCTTGTTCTCCAGTACAGTAGGTAAAGCCTGGAACATCCTCCCAAGCCAGCTAACCTCAATATCCTCTGCCAGCTTATTTAAATGTAAGCTCAAACCCTACCTTAAATCACACTGGCTATACCCCCATGTTAACCCAGACTAAGCACCAGACCATTAACTAGACTCCCACGATTCCTAGTCTCTCATGATCACGATCTTGTGTTTACTCAATAATTACTAGTGAGCTTAACCTTTCTTAGGATTTTTTTCTCATGTAAATATATATATACTGTGGAATGATCAACCACCTTCATATAAGATCACAACTTCGGTGATAAAGAACACTATAAATGCATCCTTGTATGTTGATCTTCTATACTCTATCCATTGATCTCTAGTGTTTTCTTTCTTAGATTTATGTGTGACCTTAGTACCTATTTATATAAACTACTAGTTGTATCTAGTTTAGTCTTATATTAAGTTTTCTTTCCCTAATAGAATACATAATACAAAATCCTAGGCTTGTAATATGTTATAAAGACTTGTAAATACACCATTTCTAATGCAAATGTCTTAAGGCAGGATTCACGAAGCCTCCGTGTAAGAGTTACAAGGCTTACACGGAGGCTGAAGTTAAACGGTGTGACGTCAGCATGCTATGCATATTCATGAGGGCATGCTGACTCACACCCAAGGCTAACACGGTCCGTGTAAGAAAGTAGGGGGCGTGTCCGTAGGGTGAGCCCTGCAAACGGACACGCCCCAGAAGAGTAACAGTCCCGAAAGTAAACCCCCACGACAGAGTCCGCGTAAATGTCAATAAACACAACACAACACATGCCCCCACAGACTATAAACATAAAATGTAAAAATGAACATGTTATATTTTTTTTATAAGTTTTAAAGATGTTTGCCCGTGAGTGCGCTCGTTTGCGCGGGCGTGCCCATCGCTTAGCCACAGTTAGCAGTCAGTGGAAAAGCATATAAGATCTAAATAGGCAAAGTAAGCCAAGAAGCAATAGCGTAGCGGTAGAGACGTCGGCTGAAGAGGAGGCAGTCATGGTTCGAGCCCCCACAACATCAATTTTTATTTTTAGTGAAATAAGCACGAAACAATTCCCTGACATATATGTACATGTATAAAATTATTTTTATGTAAAATGTAATGAAATGGGCCATGTATTATGAAGAAATGTGTGATAATAGAAAAAAAAACAAATGTCAGAAGTGCCTATAGCTGAGCTACACTCTAACAAGCTGAGTATATCTGCCCGTAGGTGAGCAGTGGTTTAACAGGTGTAAAATGAGTGCCCGGGGTTGAGCAGAGTTCTAACACGCTGAAACTGTGTGTCCATAGCTGAGCTGAGCGTAATATGCGTGCTGACAGCCAAACGATGCGTAAACCAGCGTGACCCGTTTGCGCGGAGCTGCGCACTGCGCCAACAAGCTAACTGACGGGCAACATTGAGCAAGCTGTATCAAAACTGCCTTTACACAGGCACACCTTCTAGCCTGTGTAGACAGTCATAAATATAAAAAGCAATGGCCAGGCTCGAACTCAGGATACCATGCACCATAGTCAAAGTACTGAACCACTAAGCCATGGCAGTTGCTCTCAGAAATGCAGTAATAGCATATATATAGGAATGAATGGAAAGAGAAGCATGACAAAGCAGGTTTTGTGAAGCTGATACATTTCCAAAATGGCCAATCACAGATAAGTGCGGGAAAAACGGCATATATAAGCCCCATAGGCGGGAATACACAGCATAACTGATTGTGGAACCGATTTGCAGTCAGGATGGCAGGTGTACGAGAGGGTAGTTGCTTCCAAGCACAGAGGTGGGGCGTTGAGGAGTCCAAATATATGGTTTGGCTCCTCGTCCACGATCATGAGGCCCAACTCATGCACGGCCAGGTTCTATAGGGAGCATACAAGGTTGAGGCGTGGGACCGGTTGGCACATGATCTCACCAGTGCCACAGGAATACCAAGGACGGGTGAACAGGTCTGTCACCACCATGCGGACCTGAAGCGACGGAAGCAGGACCAACTGAACCGCTGGATCCAGGAGGCCCGGCAAATGCCCAACGCCCCACTACTGAGTAAGTTACATGTAATTAGTTATGTAGAAAGTTAACCTAGCTATTATGGAGATGTGTATTCCAATATTACTTCATTTATATTGCAGCTGCAGGTGTCCGTTCTGCGAATCGTTGAGCCTATGCCGATAGGCTTGTGCGGTTGCGCCACCAGGCAGGTTAGTAATTCTCTCCCTGTAACTGTTAAAAAAATATAAGTATGACAGCTTGTAAAAGAGTGCAGTGTAGTCACCTATTAATATAAAGTGCAAGTAAACAGTGTAAGAGAGATTCTGCTAGTACTGTGTGATTACATAAGTGTGATGCAGCCTGTAATCCAAAAATAAAAATGAAACAAGTCTGAAATAAAGATGTTCCACCTGTAATATAATAGTACATAACCTGCAGCAGGCTGAAAATTACAGCTACACAAGCTGAGTAAAACACATGTGTGAAATATATCCCCGTTTAAATTCTGAAACATAACACAAGTGAGACTGTTGGAAAGGATTGTTATAACCAAGTAAAACATGTCAATAAAGCCTTTTAAGAATTTT